>NC_135807.1:109275555-109586432 GCF_964213995.1 Mustelus asterias | reverse complement strand
AAGCATTCAGGAGGGAGGGACTGTAGAGTGCTCACCTCGCTAATGATATTGAAATCTATTCAAATTCATGCTAATAAGTTTCATACCCATTTTCAGTGCACGCCAGGTTCACGCCAGTAAAAAGGGGCTGGGAAATAGCAAACCAATTCGCGCCGGACTCGAATCAGATTTTTAGTATTGCATGCTATTTTCCAAGCTCGCCATGCTGATTGACGGGCATGGCGAGTTGGTAAGATCGCGCCCATCATTGACTGGCTCCCCTTTATCTATCCTACTAATAAAGTCCTCAAAAAATACAAATAAATTTGTCAGAAATAATTTTTTAGAACAATCTGACTGAAAGTACTTTGATTTTCTAAATGCATTGCTAAGCCTTCCTTTGTAATAAATGCCAGCTTTTTCCAGATACTGATATGAAGCTGTCATTCACCTCCTTTCTTTAATAGTGGTGTCACATGAGCTGATTTCCAATCTGCTGGCAACATTCTAGAATCTAAGGAATTTTGGAAAGTAATAATAGTGCATCCATTATCTTTGCAGTTACCTCTTTTAGAACCTTATGATGTAGGCCAGTGTGTCCTCGAGATTTGTTGGTTTTTCGTCCCTTACATTCTTTTTCTCCGCTAATGGTAATTACCTTAAGTTAATGATGCTTATTATCACTTTCTTTCTTCCCTTACAAAGACAGACATTGTTTGATGTCTTTGGAATTTCCTTATTCCTGATGATAACTTCCACTGCCTCTATGTGACTAGTGTTTATTTTTGCCATTTTATTTCTTTCTTTAATTTTATAAAGTGTCCTGCAATTTATTTTGATATTCCTGGTTGCTATACTCTCATATTCTGTTTTCCATTTTGTTTTGCTAACCGTTTGGTTGTCTTTTGCTGAATTCTAAAACTCTCTAAATCCTTTGGCTTACTACTGTTCTTCACACCATTATAAAACCCTTCTTTTAACCTAATGCTATCATTAACATCTCTGGAATGCCACAGATGGATCTTTCTCGCTGAGTTTTTGTTTTCTTCATGGGATGCATGAATGGAAACCAACATTGGTTAGCTGTATATTTCTATTTTTATATTGGCATTGTGCACATATACCTGCAAACTCAGCACAGATTGTACCAATAAACAATACATAAATCACAGGCACTGCTCGAATTGCTGGTGATTGGGGGTAGTGGGGAAGGTATGGGGGGCCAGTCATGTCTCGGTGGGGGGGAGCAGGGAGGAGGGGCCAGCGATTGTGAGATACTGGGAGATTGACGCATGCGCAGTGGCCCCCTGAGCACTCTGATGCCGACCTCTCGGGCGGGATTAGGACCCCCAACCTCCCCACCAGTGTAATTCTCCTGACGGCCTCTGTGCTGCACAGAGTGCTGAAAATTCATTTCACCAAGCTCAGCCAAAAAACGGGCAGGAAAACATTGGGCACTTAGGGCCCTATTTTACCATTTTCATTCTAAGTGCTGAATCTGGGGGCAATTCAGATCTGACTTGGAAACCTGTTCTCAGGCGTCCCCATACGCACTTAGCCTGAAAAAAAAATCATGGGTCTGAGTTGCGTTGTGGACGGCGCTTAGCACACCTGAAACAATCAGAGCTCTGAACTGCGCATGCGCAGTGCGGAAAAAAAAATTGAAAATCGCGCCGCTGTCACATCGCTCCCGGGCTGCAAAAAGCGGATAAAGCGGCCCGGGAGCGATAGTCCCTACAGACATCACCCCCATGCCTACAACATAACTTTCCCCCTTATCCACCCACCCCCCTGCTACCCACACCGATCGTGACCCCCTGTCCCCTTCCCCCCCCCACTGATCGCCCGCAAAGTGGCAGCAGAACCCCCCCACAGCCCCCCCACCAGAAAACCATCGCCCACCCCCCCCATCCCCCACGAGTGAGTGAACAGGCCTCTCTCCTCCCCCCACCAGAGAATGATCTGGCCCACCTCCCCTACCCTCCCCCAGAGAATGATCGGGCCTCCCTCTGTCCCCCCCCCACCCCCCCACCACCCTCCCACCAGACAACAATCTGGTCTGCCCTCCTCCCCCCCCTTCCCCCCGCAACCAGACAACGATCGGGCTCCCTCCTCCTCCCCCTCCCAACCCGAGAATGATCTGGCCCCGCCTTCCTTCTCCCCCCCACCGCCCCACCAGAGATACATCTGACCCACCTCCTCCTCCCTCCCCCGCACCAGAGAATGATCTGGCCCGCCTCCCTCCCCCCCCCCCCCCCCCCCCCCGCCCCCCCCGACCACCGATCTGAGTCAGAGAGCCGTTGGAAGCACTGAATTTACCTCTTTAGAAGCTGGAGCGCCCAAAACAGACCTTTGCCGAGCATGTCTATTTTGCGCCGAATCTGGACGCGCGAACACGATGGTAAAGGGGGAAATGCTGGTAAAGTTGGGCGGCAGCCCATTAATTCAGTTTAAATGCATTCAAATGCATTTAAATCGCCGTTGCGCCCGTCTCGGGCACGAATTGGATCGTGGCCATTTTTGGGCCCTGGTAAAGTGGGCATATACGTGGACGCGGGCGTGGGCGCGGATCGCGTTAATGGCCTCACATCTGACTTTACCACATTTTCACACCCGAAAACAGGCGTGACGTAATGGCAAAATCGGGCCCTTAATTTTGGGAAAATTGCGCCCCACATTTAACTTGGTGCTAATTTACATAATCTTTGTTAACAGTTTTTCTCTAAATTTTAACCTATTGATTGCAGGCATTTTTGTATACTCATTAAATTAAGAGGAGGTGGTGGCATAGTGGTATTAGTGATCCAGAAACCCAGGGTAACAGTCAGGGGACCCGGGTTTGAATACCACTATGGCAGATGATGAAATTTGAATTCAGTTAAAGTCGAATGATGACCATGAAACCATTGTTGTAAAAGGAAGGAAATCTGCTGTCCTTACCTAGTCTGACTTACATGTGACTCCAGATCCGCAACAATATGGTTGACTTTTAACTGCCCTTTGAAAATGGCTTAGCAAGCCATTCAGTTCAAGGGCAATAAATTCTGGCCCAGCCAGTGAAGCCCACGTCCCTTGAAAGGATTTTTAAAAATGCTTGTTTTTTTCTCTTTTTTTGGAATCATTTTGAAGATAAATAAAAATAGTGACATATCCCAGTGACTTGTGGATACAGTTTTGTTCGGGAGTGGGGGGAGGAAGTAGGAAGTGGAAGCTTAAATCTTCTGGTTCTCTAATTCACTATATTTACATTTATGGTGCAGTAGTGAATTAATGTTATACATTTAGCCGCACAATCAATTCCAAACCAAAATAATTTAACTGGTTGACCTTGGCGAATGAGTTTTGCATTTTCTAATCTGGCATCCATGGAAAATTGTGGGTATTCACCCTTCGAGCTTCCCAGATGAATGTAATTATTTGGATGCTGCTGGGTCCTGGCTGTGGCTTCTGAGTGCATTTTCTCAGCAGAGTCTCTTCCTCTTTCAATGTGTAAAAATGCATCAAAATTGACGTAGATACACATCCATGATGTCAGTATGTTAATCCAAGATTTGACCAAAAAAAGCTGTTAATCCTAGATTTCAGTCAAAGAAAACTCAAGTTTTTTAAAAAACCTGTTCTCATCTCCAAAATATATGGTGAGGGCCAGGAAAAGGAAATGAAAAGAGTTCAGAGTTATTTTTAAGCAGGAAACTGGTCAAGAAAGATAGCAGATATTGGATTGGGTAATGAAAAGTAAAAATTAAAAATAAAACATGTCAGGGAGAATAGGGGAAATAAAAATAAGCAGAATTAACACCTTAAAAAGTAAGCAATTATTGTTTAATTTATATCATGTCACTTCTGATATTGAAGGAGATTATGGTAATTTTAGTGTCCTCATTGTGAACTAAACCCTTACAATACCATCCGCCCCAGGGGGATTTTCACTTTGGCAGCTGTTAGTTAACTAAAGAAAATTCATTTAAAAAACCAAGATATTTGATCAGTGTGGTTGTTTTAATACCAAATCGATGACTGTGTGGGGCTTGTGCAATTATTTTTTTACACACCTTTATGGTCCATAATTGAAAAGTCGAACTGGAGCCCAGCTGCTCCACAGGAGTAAAATTTTAAAACTTTGCTTGTGCACAGAAATTGTAATGGTTAAATATATCAAGATAAAAATGAACATATAAAATGTGTGAATGATAATAAATGTGCCAAGCCCATGAGTTTACAACCTGCATTTGTGAAATGCGGACCATAATCTGCCTGATCCCTGTAGGAGAGGAAGCAGGTTGTGCAGCTTTCAAGCTGGAAACAAAGAGGGGGAGCGTAATTATGGGGGTGATTCTCCCATTGCAACCTGCAACTTTTCTGGTGGGTTGGGCTGGGAGATACGCATCACCGGCCTTTTTCCAGGATTTGCGCATGTACTGAGAATGCATGCGCATCTCCCAGAGCCGGAGAACAGTCGGAATCCAGACCACGCTGGAAACCGGCAGGAAGACAGGTAAGTCATTTGAATCTTTTTTAAATGTAGTTTAAATATGTTTAGCATGCGATTATCAGGAATTGCCGATCCCGATTGAATCTCCCACCCTCCCAGGAGTACTTCATTCTGGCGGGGTTTAGACTCGCTCTCCAAGTTCAGGAAACGACCGAGAGATCCCGCCGGAATGAAGGGGGAGCAATTGGGGCCCCCCAAGGTTCAGGTGGCAGGGGGAGTGCCCCCTGGACATGGGCACCCTGGCAGTGCCAGCCCGTGCCCCCGGCACATAGAACCATAGAAACCCTACAGTGCAGAAAGAAGCCATTTGGCCCATCGAGTCTGCACCGACCACAATCCCACCCAGGCCCTTAACCCCATATCCCTACATATTTTACCCGCTAATCGCTCTAACCTATGCATCTCAGGACACTAAGGGCAATTTTAGCATGGCCAATCAACCTAACCCGCACATCTTTGGACTGTGGGAGGAAACCGGAGCGCCCAGAGGAAACCCACGCAGACACGAAGAGAATGTGCAAACTCCACACAGACAGTGACCCGAGCCGGGAATCGAACCCAGGTCCCTGGAGCTGTGAAGCAGCAGTGCTAACCACTGTGCCATGTGCCGTTCGAGGGGCAAAGTATCCATGCCCAAGGGGTAACTTGGCACTGCCCATTAGGCATCGGGCAGTGCCAAAGGGGTGGGGCCTATTGTGGGCGGGGCCTGGGGCAATCGGTGAAGGTGAGGGGTCCCACTGCCATTCTGCATGGGGATTGGTCTGGGCTGAAGGGAGGCCAGCGATCGGGGCGGGCTGAGGGGGGCGGTCTGCCGGGAGTGGGGGGGGGGCCTGACCCCAGGTTGGGCCAGCGGGGGGGCGGGGTCTGCCGGGATGAAGGGAGTGGGGGGATCGCCACTGCTGGAGGGGTGGGTTGGACATCGGGAATTGTGGGGGCCACGATCGGGCCATGGGGGGGCTGGAGGGGCAGCAGTGCGGTGGTCCCGGGCTTGCCACCGTTCGAGCTGGCCAGCAAACGGGGAGACTGACAGATCAGGGCCACTGCGCATGCGCAGAGTTCCAGAACTGTCAGACACTGGCCAGCAAAAACCCCCTGGGTTTTTAATGAGATTCACGATTGTGACCCCTGCAGTGCACAGAGTGGGGAAATTTGAGTGTGAAGTATTGAATGATCTAGAACAGTTTTCCCACCAATTCAGCACTTTTGGGAGAATCACCTTCAAAACTCTAAAATTTTTCTGCTGCCTCACAGCACCAGGAACCCGGGTTCAATACCTGGCATGGGTCACTCTCTGTGTGGAGTTTGCACATTCTCCCTGTGTCTGCGTGGGTTTCCTCCAGGTGCTCCGGTTTCCTCCCACAGTCCAAAGATGTGCGGGTTAGGTGGACTGACCATGCCAAATTCCCCCTCATTGTACCCAAACAAGCACCGGAATGTGGGGATTTTCACAGTAACTTCATTGCAGTGTTAATGTAAGGCTACTTGTGATTCCTCACTCTGAGTGGCAGTAACTAATACCTATTTCTTCGGTTTCCTTTCCCTGTCACAGTGCTGTTTTAGCATGTTCATATGACATTTCCTATACATTTTTCTTCTTTCTGGCACCTTTACCAGATATTTCACCTGACTTAACTTCTTCTCAATTGATAGGGACCACTAAGGACTATTTAACTACTTTAAGTTTTCAAGTCTTTCCCAATCACCTACCATAATGTTAGCAGAGGCTCAGTGGAACCCTGGGCGAAACATTTTCTTTGCAGTTTCTGCAGCTTTTCCATTGACGTTATCGGCCTTAGTACTAGGTCATTACAACCATAAAATCTTTTTTTTGCTATATTGCCTATGATGTACCAAAGCACGATCCTGGATTTTTGCAGCTCCTTAACAACGGACTCAAGAACAGCTTCTTCCCTGCTGCCATCAGACTTTTGAATGGACCTAAGTCATATTAAATTGATGTTTCTCTACACCCTAGCTATGACTGTAACACCACATTCTGCACTCTCTTTTTTCCTTCTCTATGTATAATATGCTTTGTCTATATAGGAGGCAAGAAACAATACTTTTCACTCTATACTAATACATGTGACAATAATAAATCAAATCAAATCATCTTTTATGTGGGAAAACGCAGCAATTTCTGTGGCAAGGAAATGTAGATTCTAATAGATCTAAGTGGTCTGTGCATGTTTGTATCATGGGAAAATTGTAATTAGAGTAATTTTCAAAATTTTAAAGAGAGGGACTTGAATTGGAAATGCAAGTAGGAGGACAGGAGAGTAGGAGACCAAAGGAACATTTTAGTAGCTACAGCAGAGGTTAGAGCATCATATAACCTACCACAAGTGGCAAATCAGCACACAGAAATGAGCCAGCTTCTCAACCAAAGGAAATCCAAATAAATGGATTTCCTTTAGAATTCCAAGTGTGGTAAGGCCAACCTTGGAATACTGTGTACAATTCTGGTCACCCTATTATAGAAAGGATATTATTAAACTAGAAAGAGTGCAGAAAAGATTTACTAGGATGCTACCGGGACTTGATGGGTTGAGTTATAAGGAGAGGCTGGATAGACTGGGACTTTTTTCTCTGGAGCGTAGGAGGCTGAGGGGTGATCTTATAGAGGTCTATAAAATAATGAGGGGCACAGATCAGCTAGATAGTCAATATCTTTTCCCAAAGGTAGGGGAGTCTAAAACTAGAGGGCATAGGTTTAAGGTGAGAGGGGAGAGATACAAAAATGTCCAGAGGGACAATTTTTTCACACAGAGGGTGGTGAGTGTCTGGAACAAGCTGCCAGAGGTAGTAGTAGAGGCGGGTACAATTTTGTCTTTTAAGAAGCATTTAGATAGTTACATGGGTACGATGGGTATAGAAGGATATGGGCCAAATGAGGGCAATTGGGATTAGCTTAGAGGTTTTAAAAATGAAAGGGCGGCATGGACAAGTTGGGCCAAAGGGCCTGTTTCCATGCTGTAAATCTCTATGACTATGACTCTATAACTATGATCGGGATACTTAAGCAGTATTTTAGCACAAAATTGTTCATTATTTTAAGATGCTACATTTCCTATATGCAAACTTCTGATTGGTGGGATGCCAAATCATAATTCAATCGGTAGAAAATGTAGTAATTACAAATGTTATAAAGCAGAGGTTGATCTCCCCCCACCACCCCGAGAACTAACACCAAAACACCCAAAGAGGAGTATCTCGCCCTATAATCTGTAAACAGTGTGAGTGAAGTGGTGCGACCTGTTCTTCAGCAACTTCTAGTGGAACTTCTTTCTTCTTTGGTATATTTGTTATCTAGATGGTGCTTTCTCTAAGACATAGATGAAGCTATGATAGCCAGCAATTTTCTCTCTCAAGAGTTGAGAGCTGTTAGCTCTGGCAGGTGGCAGTTGCTCTCCCCATTCTATTTCTACATAGGTCCTCATAGCACAAGTCCTTCAATTCAGTTCTTTGTTCCTGGGACAGATAGCTCACTACCCTATTAATTCCTTAAGGATTTCTTAATTGTTCAATTTATTCAGAAGCCCATCAAAATCAAAATCATCATCATCTGGATTTGATTCCTCACTCTAAGTGGCAATAACTAATACCTATTTCTTCGGTTTCCTTTCCCTGTCATAGTACTATTTTAGCATGTTCATATGACATACCCTGTACATTTTTTTTCTATCCGGCATTTTTACCAGATATTTCACCTGACTTAACTTCTTCTCAATCTGATAGGGACCACTAATGTTAAATATAAAGTTAAAGTTAATTTCTTAGTCACAAGTAGGCTTACATTTAACTGCAATTAAGTTTCTGTGAAAATTCCCTAGTCACCACACTCCGGTGCCTGTTCGGGTACACTGAAGGGGAATTTAGCACGGCCAATTCACCTAACCAACACATCTTTCAGACTGTGGGAGGAAACCAGAGCACCCGGAAGAAACCCACATAGAGATGGGCAGAACGTGCAGACTCCACACAGAGAGTGATCCAAGCCAGGAATCGAACCCAGGTCCCTGGTGCTGTGAGGCACTGTGCCACCGTGCCACCCACTAAACCTTGCTTTGAAGGGATTTTCTATCATTGATAATAGCACCAATACTTTATCCCCAAGGGCAAACATACTAATATTAGATTTCTTATCTGCTTCTTGTTTCAGTATGTACTGTGCCACCTTCAAATGTTGTCTAGCTAATTCACCTACTCTTATTGTTTCTCTCACCTTCAATACATAATCCAACTGTGAGATTTTTTTACTTTGAACCTACCAATTTTTCCTTAATTAATTTTAAAGGCCCTCTTACTTCGTGTCCGAATATCAAATCAAATGGAGTAAACTGAGTCGATTCATTTGGAGCATCTCTAATAGCAAATAATATAAATGGGATACCCTGACAATAAGCCCTCAAAGTGGTCTTTAGGGTCTGATCTTCAGTGGGATTTAGGATGGTACGCACTCGATGTCGAGTGTCTGATGCCTAAACTATCCATGACCTCCTTAAATAATTTGGCAGTAAATTTAAACCCTTGGTCTGACTGAATCTCTCTGGGTAATCCAAAATGGGTAAAGAAAGCAAGCAACTCATCCACAATGTTTTTTTGCCTTAAGTGGCACAGTGATTAGCACTGCTACCGCACAGCACCAGGGACTTGGGTTCAATTCCTGGCTTGGGTCACTGTCTGTGTGGAGTTTGCACATTCTCCCCATGTCTGCGTGGGTTTTCTCTGGGTGCTCCGGTTTCCTCCCACAGTCCAAGGATGTGTGGGTTGGGTGGATTGGCCATGCTAAATTGGCCCTTAGTGTCAGGGGGAACTAGGAAGGTAAATATGTGGGGTTATGGGAATAGGGCCTGGGTGGGATTGTGGTCAGTGCAGATGGGCCAAATGGCCTCCTTCTGCACTGCAGAATTCTATGATTCTATGACATTCCGTGATGGAATTGCTTGTGGAAACCTGGTTGGCACATCCATTACGGTTAGCAAATATTGGTTCCCACTTTTGGTTTTAGGGAGGGGACCTACACAATCAATTATAACCCATGTAAAAGGTTCTTCAAATGCGGGAATTGGCGTCAAAGGTGCTGGTTTATCACTCTCTGTGGCTTTCCTACACGTGTGACACGTGTGATAGGTACAGCACAATTCAACCACATCTCTATGTAATCCAGGCCAATAAGAATGCTTCCATATCTTAGCCTGAGTCTTCCTCATTCCTAGGTGACCTTCTATAAGTAATTTGTGCGTTACCCACAATACTTCCTGTCTGTATTCCACCGGCAACACAATCTGGTGAACTTCCACCCATTTCTCATCTGCACTAACCTGCCAAGGTCTCCATTTCCACCTTAAGATCTTATTCTTAAGGTAATATAATTCTGGAATACACTCTGATTTCTTTTCCGAATAGGGTTTATGATATAAATCTTTGATCATCTTATCTTTTTCTTGTAACTCCATTAATCTTTCAGAACTAAACACCTCTACCTGATCCTCTACCTGATTAGGTTTTTTTCTTTACCATCTCATCAAACAGAGTATCAGCTAACTGGACCTCAACTCTTTCACCTTTCTCTTTTGTTCTCCCTTCCTGTTTTAACTTATGGCTGTGGGATCTTGTCACCATTCAGTCTGGAAAATTCCAGGGTATTTTTCTTTTAACTCCTCAGTTCCCTGGATTTCTTTTGGCTTTTCCACTACAATGGGCATCACTCCCACTTGTGATCCAGCTATATCATTTCCAAGAATAAACTGTACTCCTGGAATAGCCAAGTTTTTCATCACTCCCACTATCACTTCCCCAGTCTTTATTGGACTTTCTAGCCTTATTTTACACAGGGGAACACTACTCCTCTCTCCATTTATTTCACAGATTACCACTCTCTCAGGCAATATTTCAGAAGGAGTGCAAATATTTTCATCTCTTACTATTAGAGACAGACTAGTTCCCGTATCTCTCAATATTTTAACTTCTTTACCTAGTCCCCTTGTTCTACCTGAGTAAATCTTACCCACACAGGTGAAGTCTTTGAAAAGATTGTGCACTATCTTACTATCCAGCCCATGCCTAGGCTATGCACTCTCCTTCAGATCCTCGACTTCTTTCGGGATTTCTTTCACTGCCTTAACTAATCCCAATGGTTGAGCCTCTTTTACCACATCCTTTCTCCCAGTGCCTTTCTTAAGCCACCAGCACTGTGACCTTATTACAGTAAAAATACCCGAGGTCTTTCACCTCTTTTCCACTCTCTTGGGTTTCTTTTTTCACAGGTGGTAAACTGTTCCCAGTGTGATCTACTTTTTGTTTTACATTCCACATCCAGTCACGAATGATAGTGAACAGACAGGAGGAAAATGTTCCATGGACATGCCCAAACTCATTGATAGTAGAACCATCTTCAGCCAAAAGTGCCAAATGGATGATCCAACCGGTCTCCCCCTTATGTCAGCAGCATCACGAATGCCAGTCTTCAACTGATTTGATTCACTCCATATAATATCAAGAAACAGCTGAGCACAAAACAACAATGGGCCCAATGGCTTCCCTGCTGTAATGATGAAGACTTGTGCTCCAGAACTAGCCATGTTCCTAACCAAGGTATTCCAGTACAATATCTCCACTTTTGACCTTTTGATGGAACAAAGATCAATTCAGATACAGCTGAAGATGGTTAGACCCAGGGCATTGCCCTGAGGAACTTCTGCAACATGTCAGAGGACAGAGATGATTGACTTCCAAAACCACAACCATCTTTCTTTAGCTGGGTGGTGTGACTGGTATCTACATGATGAAACAGCAAATTGCCTAGCTATGTTCTGTCTATAAAAGACCAGAACCAATCCATTCCTCTCATTATTCCAATTCACACTCATTAGCATAGTAATGAAAGGTATTATTAATAGTTCTATCAAGTGGCACTACCTGTGATGGTCAGGACCATTCGACTCATTACAACTTATGTCCAATCTACACAGGCACACAGGTCACTGAAAGTGGCAATGCAGATGGAGAAGGTAGTCAAGAAGGCATACGGCATGCTTGCCTTCATTGGCCAGGGCACTGAGTTTAAAAATTGGCAAGTCATATTGCAGCTTTATAGAATCTTAGTCAGGCCTCACTTGGAATATAGTGTTCAATTCTGGTCACCACACTACCAGAAGGATGTGGAGGCTTTGGAGAGGGTACAGAAAAGATTTACCAGGATGTTGCCTGGTATGAAGGGCATTAGCTATGAGGAGAGGTTGGAGAAACGTGGTTGTTCTCACTGGAACGACGGAGGTTAAGGGGTTACCTGATAGAAGTCTACAAGATTATGAGAGGCATGGACAGAGTGGATAGTCAGAAGCTTTTTCCCAGGATGGAAGAGTCAATTACTAGGGGGCACAGGTTTAAGGTGCGAGGGGCAAGGTTTAAAGGAGATGTACGAGGCAGATTTTTTACACAGAGAGTAGTGGGTGCCTGGAACTTGTTGCCGGGGGAGGAGTGGAAGCGGATAAGGTAGTGACTTTTAAGGGGCATCTTGACAAATACATGAATAGGATGGGAATAGAGGGATATGGTCCCGGAAAGGTCGGGGGTTTTAGTTAAGTCAGGCAGCATGGTTGGTGCAGGCTTGGAGAGCCGCAGGGCCTGTTCCTGTGCTGTCATTTTCTTTGTTCTATGTCCAAGTATAGAGAAAAGAGCTGAATTCCAGAGGTGAGGGGATATTGACTGTCCTTGACATCAAGGCCAAATGACCAAGTGTGGCATCAGGGAAGAATGTGAAATTTGCAGTCAATGGGAATCAGGCTGGGACTGGGGAACAGGGTAAAAACATTGCAGAATCAGTACAACTTTGGTGGGTGCTACAGGCATTGTGCAGTAGCAGAAACTTTCCGTTCTTGAACAAGATCATAAGAAAGTGTGTCCTGTTACTGGGCACTGGATTCATTCTGAGCACAGAAAAATCATGTGCAGAGATACTAAGTCAGTCGCAGAGTTATCTGGTATTCAAGAGAAATGAGAAGCATGCACCAGACAGGACTGGTTGAGGTTTGACATACCTACCCGAATAATAGAACTTATGGAAGCAATGGACCACTGATCCTATCGCACAATCTCAGCTGTTGGAGATTTGTCTGAGACACTTAATGTGGCGCTATAATGTGCAGCAAGGTAGCATTACGTGTTCTGCCAGCTGAAGGGCTGGATACAGAAGATCACAAAATTATCAAATTGACTTGGCGCTACTCTAAATAAAATAAAACTATCATAGAAATCCTACAGTGCAGAAGGAGGCCATTCGGCCCATCGAGTCTGCACCAACCACATTCCCACCCAGGCCCTACCCCCACATATTTACCCGCTAATCCCGTTAACCTACGCATCTCAGGACTCTTAAGGGGCAATTTCTAACCTGGCCAATCAACCTAACCCGCACATCTTTGGTCTGTGGGAGGAAACCGGAGCACCCGGAGGAAACCCACGCAGACACGAGGAGAATGTGCAAACTCCACACAGACAGTGACCCGAGCCGGGAATCGAACCCGGGACCCTGGAGCTGTGAAGCAGCAGTGCTAACCACTGTGCTACTGTGCCGCCTGGCGGATGCTGGAAATTTGAAATAAAAACAGAAAATGCTGGATAAACCAATATGACCCTTCTACAGAGTTCTGTAGAAGGGTCATACACACACAAAACATTAACCCTGTTTCGCACTCCACAGATGCTGCCAGACCTGCAGAGTTTGTCCAGCATTTTCTGTTTTTATTCAGCTGCTGACACTGGGCAGGTCTGGCACTGCAAAGTAATTCTTCTACAGGGCAAACACAGATGATGCAACAAAGATTTAGAAATGTCCACAGTCATTCAATGCAAGGGTTAATGCCATGTTCCCAATAGAGAGCTGCACTTGCAGAGAGTGTGGGTCAAAGAATCAGAGATGCTATGTTGTAATTCTATCTCTTATCCACAATTCCTTGCAACACAACTAAACCCTCAAGTGTACAACACTATACAATTAAAATACAAGGTGAATTCCTATCTTAGAAATAGGTTCCATGAACTACTTCAACTGAAAAGAAACTGACACCTTATTCAGTAGCAAGACTTCAGATAGTCCAGCACCCAGTGAATAGCCATCTTCTTGGGAAGGAGGATCAAGTGGGGTGGAGAGCAGCTCTTTGTAATTTATATCCATAGTTTTGGAAGAACTAAATAGTAATTATTCTTTGTCCAGTTTTAAAATGGATGTCTAAAGATCATTTGGATAAAGGATCGGGCCAGGTTATGGTTATAGTGGTTACATTGGTGGTCATCTTCCAGGATTCTATAGACATTGGAACAGTCCCTGCAGATTGGAAGGTAGCTAATGTCACTCTAATATTCAAAAAGGGAGGTAGAGAGAAAATGGAATTATAGATAAGTAAGCTTAACATCAGTAGTTGGGGAAATTCTCAAATCCACTATCAGTCTTTATAGTGGAGCATTTAGAAAGCAGGGGCAGGATCAGACAGAGCATGGATTTATGAAGGGGAAATCATGCTTGACAAATCTGTTGGAATTCTTTGAAGATGTAACTCATAGAGTTGACAAGGGGGAGCCAGTCGATGTAGTTTATTTGGACTTTAAGAAAGCATTTGACAAAGTCCCGCATAAGAGATTATCGTGCAAGATTAAAGCACATGGGATTGGGGAAAGTGTATTGAGATGGATAGAAAACTGTTTGGCAGAGAGGAAACAAAGAGTAGGAATTAATGGGTGCTTTTCAAATTGGCAGGCAGTAACTAGCGGAGTGGCACAGAAATGGGTGCTGGGACCCCAGCTATTCATAATATATATTGGACGAGGGAACAAAATGTAACATCTCAAAGTTTGCAGATGATACCAAGTTGGGTGAGACGGTGAACTGTGACGAGGATGTTGAGATCCTTCAGAATGATCTGGACAGGTTGGGTGAGTGCGCAAATCAATGACGGTTGCAGTATAATTTGTATAAATGTGAGGTTATTCACTTTGGAAGCAAAAACAAGAAGGCAGATTACTACCTGAATGGCTGTAAATTGGGAGAGGGGAGTGTGCAGTGGGACCTGGGTGTCCTTGTGCACTAGTCACTGAAGGTAAGCATGCAGGTGCAGCAGGCAGTAAAGAAGGCAAATGGAATGTTGACCTTCATTGCGAGAGGTTTCGAGTACAGGAGCAGGGATGTGTTGTTGCAATTATACAGGGCATTGCTGAGGCCACACCCAGAGTATTGTGTGCAGTTTTGGTCTCCTTTTCTGAGGAAGGATGTTCTTGCTCTCGAGGGAGTGCAGCGAAGGTTTACCAGGCTGATTTCGAGATTGGTGAGACTGATGTATGAGGAGAGATTGACTAGGTTAGGATTGTTTTTGCTGCAGTTCAGTCAAATGAGGGGGGATCTCATAGAGATTTATAAAATTCTAACAGACCTACACAGAGTAGATACAGGGAGGATATTCCCGATGATGTGGGCGTCCAGAACCAGGGGTCACAGTCTGAGGATTCAGGGTACACTATTCAGGACAAAAGTGAGGAGACATTTCTTCACCCAAAGAGTGGTGAGCCTGTGGAATTCACAGGAAGTAGTTGATGCCAAAATGTTGAATGTATTCAAAAGGCGGCTGGATATGGCACTTGGGGCGGATGGGATCAAAGGTTATGGGGAAAAAACAGGATTAGGCTATTGAGTTGGATGATCAGCCATGATCATAATGAATGGCAGAGCAGGCTGGAAGGGCCAAATGGCCTCCTCCTGCTCCTATCTTCTATGTTTCTATGTTATCTATGTTGTAAACTAGTTCAGATTTGTAGATTTTGTGTAAAATGTTACTTAAATTGTAGTTGTTAAACTAAAGCCTTGGATAAACAGACAATATCTGCTTCTCAGTCTCTGAGCAATAGTACAAAATGTTGCATTGTATTCTTGATTTCAGTTGAATGACAGCTCTGATTTTAGGAGGGCTTGACTTGAAGTATACAGTGGAGATTTACCTCAAAGGACCAATTGAGCAGTTCAATTGCAGTGCTGCTAAGATCATCATGTGAACAACACATAATCTGCAGGGAGAGGCGTCTCGCTTGAGTTCTCAATGTCAGCTCATTTGGACTAATTGAATATTCTTCCTGGACATGGTTGGCCGAGGCTCAGGGAGGACAATATACGTGTGAGCAATTCCCAAGATAGTTACAGATAGTCAAGAAAACCATTTGGCCCTTCTAAATTCATCTATCCTGAAACGCCCTTCTGCTTCTGAGTCTTCTGCATAAGAGTTACTGCTTCAGTTGTGTTGGCATCATAGACTAATATATGAATTCCACCAACGTTATAGAGGTAGCATTAGCTAAACCAGATGACCTGCTGAAATGGTAGTCCTGATAATGAAATCATTTAAATGTAAATAATCTAAAGATGGGTCTAGAAGATTTCAAGTGATGGGGCTGTGACTATTTCCTTTGGTAACTTGTTCCATTGTGGGATTATCCATGGGAAGAAAGATTGTTGATAAACTGGCTTGAAAGCAAAAGGCCTTTCTAGTTTGTTTGGATGATTACTTCATGGCATTTCCAAAGGATACTTCTTTCTGTCAGGTTCCTAATCCTAAAATTGTTCCATTGTAACAACAGCGTGGATCTACCTATTCAATTCAATTTACAACAACAACTTTTATACATCACTTTTAACATGCAAAAATAATGCAAGAGACCTGGAACTGCATCTTATCTGGGCTGGACATTGGACAAATAACTAGACAGCACAAAGGCGGTGATGTTTTTGAGATATGTGGTGGAAAATAGAACTGGATGTTTTAGTGTGCATGCAGAAGCTGGTTATTTGGGAATTTCATTTGATCCCGAGCATGGGAAAGGGGGAAGGCAGTTGCATAAACCCATCCCTTGGCTCAGTGACAGGAAAACAGCACACTAAGTTTGAAAGATAGCAGTGTCAGTGGGAAGAGGCAACTGATCCACTCTGTGAAAAGGGCCACTGAAGCCCATTAATGAATTCATTGTCAGCTTATTAAATGGCCAGTTTTGTGTCTTCTTTCTAAGCAGCAGGTTTGATACATCATCACACCCTGTGCCACCCTCTCTAACAGCACGTGAGGACCACCAAGATGCGGATGTCTACACTGGTGGAGGAACGCAAGAAAGATGTGACAGTGCTGGCTTCGAGATAATGTCTTCCTTTGACTCCTCAGGAATTTGTTGAGCTGTGTGAGCTCCTGTTCCCCTGCAGCTGTCCCTGTGGGAGAAATGACAGAAGGTAGTTATGGGAGATCAGAACAGTCAACAGATGCACATGCTGCTAACAATGAAATGACAGCTTAGACATTGACAGCTTGTGGTAAAAGAAACATTGCCATGCATCCCTGCCAAGCATACAGAATGAGGCTTGGCTAAGAGCCCAGTCTTCCATTTCTTTGTTGAAACAGCTCATAGAAGGGAAAACATTGCTTGGTTAATAGGTTTACAGACCTTATTTCTATGAATGATTTTGTCATTGGTGCAATGTTTATTTACGCAAGATAAAGAGGTATCAAATGCTTACAGTTTCTGTTACTGATAATTTAAAGGTCCCATTGATTGTCACTTTCATAAGGTTGTTGCAGCACTGCTTTTAAGAAAGTTATGAATGGCCGATTTTTAAAAACATTTCTGCACATGCCATTGTTACTGTAGGGTTCATTATTTCTCTAAAAGCGTATACTAGGTGAATGGGCATGGAAATGCAATGAGTTCTCACAGAAGGAATGAGGGGCCAAGGATGGTGGATGGAGGGCATAGGTTGGCAGTAAGTTGACATGGGGCTATAAGGGGCTATGAGTACATGGGTTGACATGGAAGGTATGGCAGAAGCAATGATGGGCCATTGGAGTGGGTGAATGGATATGGGTTGGAACAAAAGGTATGAGAGGAATTGGGCGTAGGTGGGGTGCATGAGTTGTCATAAGTTGGCATGGATCGGAAATGAGTGTAGGTGTCCAGAGTGTGGGCAAGAGAGTCTAATATTTAGCAAAACAACAGGGGCAAAATCCCAGAAAACAGGGGCAGTCATTTTAACCAGCTTGCCTCAGCACATGGCAGCCCCGTGGCTGCCTCTGATCGGCTGCCGGGTTAGTGGGCCTAACCCTATCCTTTACACCACCCGAACCCAAGTCTCTCCCACTCTATCCATGATTGAAAATAACACATATGGGGCACTTTTTCCCCAGGTGGATGAGCTGAAATTTCCCATCCGAACTATCCATACAAATGTTGAAAGTCTGGCACTATATCTTGATCTTCCAAGCCGAGATCAATTCTCCCCACTGTAATGACCTCATCCTTTATTAACAGAACTAACCCATCTCCTTTATACTTCTTCCAACTTCTGAAGTGTCAGGTACCCTTGAATATTTAGGTCCCAACAGTGGTCATTTTGCAACCACAGGAATGATTTTACCATTGAGTTGTGCCCGTTTTCAGGCACGAAAATTTGGCGACGTTGGGCGTGAGGCGACTAGCGCAATCCGCGCCCACCTCCATGCCGGTTCCCACTTTACCAAGGCACGAAAATGGCCACGATCGGGAACCTACCCAAAACAGGCGTGACGGCCATTTAAACATATTTGCATTGATTTCAATCCACTTAAAGAGCTGCACCCCCCACTTTACCGGCACGTCTGCCTTTACCACCACGTTGGCCAATCCGGAATCAGCCTGAAACGGACATGCTCCATAAAAGTCCGATTCAGGCGCTCCATCACTGAGGGTTAGTGAGGAGGTAATTGCCTACCATCGGATGGCTTCATGCTGCTTACTTTCATGGCAGCCATGTTGTTTTTTGGGTCGGGGGGCTCTGCGCGTGTGTGGGGGGGTGGGGGGTCTGTTGCTCAGCAGGGTGTCCAAATACCGATTTGCACCACGGACCCGAGTCTCAACACTGACCTTGGGTCTTGTGGATGCTGCTGGGTCCTAGTGTACTCAGCACTCTTCCAGCTGAAGGATGTGCATAAATTCCTTGGACATTGCACTACTGTAGCCTCAGAACATCTCAGGGAGCTGTGCTGCTGGGGGGCATGAGGGTGGGGAATGGGGGTGTCTGTGTTGCTGAGAGGCATGTAGGTGGGGAATGGGGCGTCTGTGTTGTTGGGGGGCATATCGGTGGGGGGAATGGGCAGTATGGGCAGTTATTGCTGGGCTAGGGGCAAGCAGTGTTCCTTAACCTCTCCTTGTGTTTCTGTCCTTCTCCAACTCACCCAACCTCTCCCCCCCACCCTTCAGAGTGACGAGGTGGCTTTTGCAATGCAACCGATTGATCTTGCTGTTCTTTTAGTTTTTGCTGGAGCTGAGGCGGAGGAGCAGGAGGAAGGATTGCGGGCATAGGAGGCCCAGGCCTTGCCACTTGCAGGAGTAGAGGGAGATGGCCACCAGAGGCAGGAGGTGGCTGCCATTCACCCAGAGGGGGAGGCGCAGGAGAAGGAGGGAATGGAGACCCCTGCAGTTCCGTACACAAGTGTTGTTTGAACAGATGTCAGACACAGTGTGCTGCCGACGGCTCCACCTCCGAAAGGAGACAGCACAATACATGTGTCACTTGTTGCAGGACCTGGCACCTCGGGGCAGGAGGGGGCACCCACTCTCAGTGGCTGTCAAATTGACGGCCGCTCTGAACTTTTATGCCATTGGCTCCTTCCAGACCCCCAGTGGAGATGTATGTGACATTTCACAATCAGCGGTGCACACCTGTGTCAAGGTAGTCACGGATGCATCTACGCCTGCGCTAGCCAGTACATCAAATTTCACCTGGCCCAGGCCCATCAGGAAGCCCAGGCTGCAGGGTTCGCAGCCATTGTGGGAACGCCTAATGTGCAGGGGGCCGTCAACTGCACCCACGTCGTCCAGAAGGCCCTGCTGCAGAATCCGCAAAGATTCGTCAATAGAAAAGGGTTCCAGTCCCTAAATGTCCGACTGGTTTGTAACCACAATATGAACATTTTGCATGTCTGCGAGAGACACCCTGACAGCGTGCATAGCTTCATTCTGAGGAACTTTGACATACCGGAGGCCTTTGAGGAGGAGCCCAGGTTGCAGGGGTGGCTCGTGGGTGACATGGGTTACCTTTTTGGACATGGCTGATGATGCCTGTGCAGAGGCCTGTGACTGAGGCAGAGACCTGGCACAATGAGGCCCATGTAGCCACCCGGTCTATAGTGGAGAGGTGCATAGGGCTCCTGAAAATGCGGCCCAGTGCCTGGACCACTCTGGCGGAGCCCTACAATACAACCCAGTGATCTCTTCCCGCATTGTGGTGGTGTGCTGTGCCCTACACAACCTGGCACAGCAGAGAGGTGATCTTTTGGAGGAGGAGGAGGATGTGGAGGCCGACCAGCTGGGCGTCGCTGGGGAGGAGGCCACCCAACAGGAGGAGGACGAGGACCATGCCAAGCAACACCACCCAGGTGCTGGAGGGCTGGCAGCTCGAATGAGGCATGCGAGGGTGGCTAGGGAGGCCCTGATCACCAGGTGCTTCACTAACTAGGGGCCTGTGCCTGTGCACATAGGTTCCATTTCCCCTCTCTGGGCTTACGTCTTTGTAGTGGGTAAGGGGTCTGTAAACCCCCATACAGGGCCCCAGGGCATGTAGGGTGGGGGTGGGAAGGGAATCGCCCATAGGTTCTGGGGAACCAATGGCCTCATTTTCTCAGTGACACAGCATTGAAGGGCCTTCCCAATTGACATTGACATGAAGCATTCCCCCAGCAAACGTCAAGGGAAGAGGATTCCTGTTCGAGACAAATCTGAGACAAATTAGTCACAGGTGAGTGATGAAAAAACATTTAATGATTACAATAAAGGTGTTTAAATAATAAGTTCTAACATAAAAACGTGTGAACAGAAAATGTTAAGGTGCTTAAAAATCTATCTAACCTGTGCCATCTTCGTGCAACTATAATTTCCTAACCTTACCTACCACAAGTGGCCTACCACTATGTCTACGTGTCTCCCCAGAATGTACATCAGAGATCCAGGGGGCCAGCTGCCTATCACGCCCCCTTACCTGTGACGTGCTTGGCAGGCAATCTCTGCAGACTCTGGATCTTGAGGGCCCTGGCCAACTTCCAGGTGCCTGGGATGTTTCCATGACATCCTCTTCATCCCGCTGCCCCTGAGATGCCCCGGCATCAGGAAGGGGAGAGTCAGAAGCTGTAGCCACAGCTACAGTCTCCTGGCTGGAAGCCCCTGACATGGGCTGAAGCCCTTCCTCCTCCCTTGTGGTTCCTGTCGGGATGGCGGTGCTTCTGCAGTGAGCTCCAGAAGCTCCGGCATCACCTGACCCTGCCAGTCCTGGAGGACCACCTGTGTCCGACCCATGTTGGTTGAGCCCACAGCGATGACCACCTGAACTGGGGGCCACCTGTCAATGGCCGCAACAAGTGCCCTCTGAGACTGGGCCACGCTCTGCAGTCCCTCAGCCATGACCCGCTGTGACTGGGCCACGTTCTCAAGGGCTGCTGCCGTAGCCCGCTGTGTCTTAACGCTGTCCCGCTGAGTCCCGTGCAAGTTCTCAAGCCTTTCAGCCATGGGCCACAGAACCTCGAGAAGCCTGTTGAGTCCCTCAGCCATGGCCCACTGTGACTCAGCCGCAGCCCTCTGGTGATCCACTGTAGCCCTCTGAGACTCAGCCGCGGCCCTCTGGGACTCCGCTGTGGCCTCCTGTGACTTGGCCATTGCTTGGAGCCTGCCACTCATGGAGAGGATTCCCCGGCCCAGGTTTTCCAGCGTGGATGCCACCCTTGCAGTGTTGGCCTGGGGACCATGCAAGACAAGCAATAGCTGGTCCACCTGAAAGCTTTGGGACTCCTCCCAACAGCCTCGTAGTTGGTCCAGTGTGGTTGTCAGCCCCTCCTGCATTCCCTGGTTCTGTTGTTGCATCTCCAGCAGCTAAAGGAGAAGTGATCATAGAGGCCAAGCATGTAGCCTGAGGCCAGCTGAGTTCTCGCCTCCTGCAGGCCCCTGCGTGCCAGAGGCCTCAGACGTTCCCTCCTCCATCCGATGTATATTATCAGCTGTGTTGTGCTCACCAGAGAGTGACCCAGAAGCCTCGCCACTAACTGGACCCACCGATGTGTCAGTATCTGGGATGGTGAGCTGTGAGGTGGAAGCTGACGCCAAAACAGTGCCACCTTCGGAGGTCCCTTCACCTATATCCTTTGAGGACTCGTCCAAGCTATCTGGCCCAGGATGGGCTGGAGCCACAGTGGGGACCGCGATGCCAGATGGCCCCGGAGCGTCCGGATCTGTTCCTGCAACACAGGACACAAGGTTAAGTGCAAGTGAGGGAGAGAAATCGGGATGCAAAAAACTTGATTAACATTTCTCCATTGAACATAGAACAAAGCACAAAGAAGATTACATCACAGGAGCAGGCCCTACGGCCCTGCAAGCCTGCAGCAACCAGGCTGTCCATCTGAATTGTAACCCCGACCCTTCCGGTGACCATATGCCTCTATTCCCATCTCATTCGCGTATCTGTAAAGATGCCCCTTAAAGGTCACTCTCGTACCTGCCTCCACGACCACCCCGGCAGCAAGTTCCAGGCACCCACCACCCTCTGTGTAAATAAACATGCCTCCTTTAAACCTTGCCCTTCACATCTAAAACTCATGCCGCCTAGAAATTGCCTCAGATTGAGTGGAGGATTGACAGGTGCTCACTTCTTGACTCCAGCCTGACCATGCTGTCGCTGACAACCCAGATGTGTCGTTCCATCGACAGCTCCAGCACCCGCTCTTGAAAGGGAGTGAGGAGCCGGAGAAATGGCTCACCACCCCCTGTCTTCGCCCTCTCTCAGGTGTTATGGTTAGTCTTCTCCTGCGGGGACAGAAGGACAGTAAGAAGTTTAACAACACCAGGTTAAAGCCCAACAGGTTTATTTGGTAGCAAAAGCCACAAGCTTTCGGAGCCTTAAGCCCCTTCTTCAGGTGAGTGGGAATTCTGTTCACAAACAGGGCATATAAAGACACAAACTCAATTTACAGAATAGTGGTTGGAATGTGAATACTTACCGCGAATCAAGTCTTTAAGATACAAACAATGTGAGTGGAGAGAGCATTAAGACAGGTTAAAGAGATGTGTATTGACTCCAGACAGGACAGCCAGTGAGACTCTGCAGGTCCAGGCAAGCTGTGGGGATTACAGATAGTGTGACATGAACCCAATATCCCAGCTGAGGCCGTCCTCATGTGTGCGGAACTTGGCTATCAGTTTCTGCTCTGCGCTGTCGTGTGTCGTGAAGGCCGCCTTGGAGAACGCTTACCCGAATATCAGAGGCCGAATGCCCGTGACCACTGAAGTGCTCCCCAACAGGAAGAGAACAGTCTTGCCTGTTAATTGTCGAGCGGTGTTCATTCATCCGTTGTCGCAGCGTCTGCATGGTTTCCCCAATGTACCATGCCTCGGGACATCCTGCCCTGCAGCTTATCAGGTAAACACAGTAAGAAGTTTAACAACACCAGGTTAAAGTCCAACAGGTTTATTTGGTAGAAAAAGCCACACAAGCTTTCGGAGCTCCAAGCCCCTTCTTCAGGTGAGTGGGAATTCTGTTCACAAACAGGGCATATAAAGACACAGACTCAATTGAGTCTGTGTCTTTATATGCCCTGTTTGTGAACAGAATTCCCACTCACCTGAAGAAGGGGCTTGGAGCTCCGAAGGCTTGTGTGGCTTTTGCTACCAAATAAACCTGTTGGATTTTAACCTGGTGTTGTTAAACATCTTACTGTGTTTACCCCAGTCCAATGCCGGCATCTCCACATCATGCTTATCAGGTAGACAACGTTTGCCAAGTTGCAAGAGTATGTACCGTGTACCTGGTGGATGGTGTTCTCACGTGAGATGATGGCATCTGTGTCAATGATCCGGCACGTCTTGCAGAGGTTGCTGTGGCAGGGTTGTGTGGTGTCGTGGTCACTGTTCTCCTGAAGGCTGGGTAGTTTGCTGCGGACAATGGTCTGTTTGAGGTTGTGCGGTTTTTTGAAGGCAAGAAGTGGGGGTGTGGGGATGGCCTTGGCGAGATGTTCGTCTTCATCAATTACATGTTGAAGGCTCCGTAGGAGATGCTGTAACTTCTCCGCTCCGGGGAAGTACTGGATGACGAAGGGTACTCTGTCCACTGAGTCCCGTGTTTGTCTTCTGAGGAGGTCGGTGCGGTTTTTCGCTGTGGCGCGTCGGAACTGTCGATCGATGAGTCGAGCGCCATATCCTGTTCTTATGAGGGCATCTTTCAGCGTCTGGAGGTGTCTGTTGCAATCCTCCTCATCCGAGCAGATCCTGTGTATACGGAGGGCTTGTCCGTAGGGGATGGCTTCTTTAACGTGTTTAGGGTGGAAGCTGGACAAGTGGAGCATCGTGAGGTTATCCGTGGGCTTGCGGTATAGTGAGGTGCTGCGGTGACCGTCCTTAATGGAGATGCGTGTGTCCAAGAATGCAACCGATTCCGGAGAGTAGTCCATGGTGAGTCTGATGGTGGGATGGAACTTGTTGATGTCATCATATAGTTGTTTCAGTGATTGTTCACCATGAGTCCAAAGGAAGAAAATGTCATCGATGTATCCAGTGTATAGCATCGGTTGAAAGTCCTGTGCGGTGAAGAAGTCTTGTTCGAACCTGTGCATGAAGATGTTGGCATATTGAGGTGTGAATTTGGTCCCCATGGCTGTTCCGTGTGTCTGGATGAAGAACTGGTTGTTGAAGGTGAAGACATTGTGGTCCAGAATGAAGCGGATGAGTTGTAAAATTGCATCTGGAAACTGGCAGTTGTCGGCGCTGAGCACTGAGGCCGTTGCAGCAATGCCATCGTCATGGGGGATGCTGGTGTAGAGTGCTGAGACATCCATTGTGACGAGGAGTGTACCGACAACTAAACAACGAGGAACACTACAGACAGTTACCCACAGATCTGACCAAAGAGCACACCCGTCAACTCAACACTCTGATCAAAACCTTTGATCCGGACCTTCAGAGCACCCTCCGTGCTCTCATCCCACGTACTCCCCGCGTTGGAGATCTCTACTGCCTCCTGGCCGTCCCATTGTATCGGGCACTGGGACCCTGTGCGAGAACCTCTCCGGCTATGTCGAGGGCATCCTGAAACCCATTGTACAAAGAACCCCCAGCTTTTGTCGCGACACTACGGACTTCCTACAGAAACACGGCACACATGGAGCAGTTGAACCAGGAGCGCTCCTCGTCACAATGGATGTCTCAGCACTCTACACCAGCATCCCCCACGATGATGGCATTGCTGCAACGGCCTCAGTGCTCAGCGCCCACAACTGCCAGTTTCCAGATGCAATTTTACAACTCATCCGCTTCATCCTGGACCACAATGTCTTCACCTTCAACAACCACTTCTTCATCCAGACACACGGAACAGCCATGGGGACCAAATTCGCACCTCAATATGCCAACATCTTCATGCACAGGTTCGAACAAGACTTTTTCACCACACGGGACCTTCAACCGATGCTATACACTAGATACATCGATGACATTTTCTTCCTTTGGACTCGTGGTGAACAATCACTGAAACAACTATATGATGACATCAACAAGTTCCATCCCACCATCAGACTCACCATGGACTACTCTCCGGAATCGGTTGCATTCTTGGACACATGCATCTCCATTAAGGACGGTCACCGCAGCACCTCACTGTACCGCAAGCCCACAGATAACCTCACGATGCTCCACTTGTCCAGCTTCCACCCTAAACACGTTAAAGAAGCCAACCCCTACGGACAAGCCCTCCGTATACACAGGATCTGCTCGGATGAGGGGATCACAACAGACACCTTCAGACGCTGAAAGATGCCCTCATAAGAACAGGATATGGTGCTTGACTCATCGATCGACAGTTCTGACGCGCCACAGCGAAAAACTGCTCCGACCTCCTCAGAAGACAAACACGGGACACAGTGCACAGAGTACCCTTCGTCGTCAAGTACTTCCCCGGAGCAGAGAAGCTACGGCATCTCCTCCGGAGCCTTCAACATGTCATTGATGAAGATGAACGTCTCGCTAAGGGCGTCCCCACACCCCCACTTCTTGCCTTCAAAAAACCGCACAACCTCAAACAGACCATTGTCCGCAGCAAACTACCCAGCCTTCAGGAGAACAGTGACTACGACACCACACAACCCTGCCACTGCAACCTCTGCAAGACGTGCCGGATCATTGACACAGATGCCATCATCTCACGTGAGAACACCATCCACCAGGTACACAGTACATACTCTTGCAACTTGGCCAATGTTGTCTACCTGATACGCTGCAGGAAAGGATGTAGCAAGGCATGGTACATTGGGGAAACCATGCAGACGCTGCGACAACGGATGAATGAACACCGCCCGACAATCACCAGGCAAGACTGTTCTCTTCCTGTTGGGGAGCACTTCAGTGGTCACGGGCATTCGGCCTCTGATATTCGGGTAAGTGTTATCGAAGGCGGCCTTCACGACACACGACGGCGCAGAGCAGAAACTGATAGCCAAGTTCCGCACACATGAGGACGGCCTCAACTGGGATATTGGGTTCATGTCACACTATCTCTAATCCCCACAGCTTGCCTGGACCTGCAGAGTCTCACTGGCTGTCCTGTCTGGAGACAATACACATCTCTTTAACCTGTCTTAATGCTCTCTCCACTCACATTGTTTGTATCCTAAAGACTTGATTAGCTGTAAGTATTCACATTCCAACCATTATTCTGTAAATTGAGTTTGTGTCTTTATATGCCCTGTTCGTGAACAGAATTCCCACTCACCTGAAGAAGGGGCTTAAGGCTTCGAAAGCTTGTGGCTTTTGCTACCAAATAAACCTGTTGGACTTTAACCTGGTGTTGTTAAACTTCTTACTGTGTTTACCCCAGTCCAACGCCGGCATCTCCACATCGGGACAGAAGGCGCCATAAAAGAAATGATGGCGTGACTCCTGCAGAGTATCAGGGGGTGGCCCTCAGAGGGCAAGCACAGTGCTACTCTTGCAGGAGGGGGGGAGGAAGGACGTGCTTCGGGTCAGGGGCTGGAAGCATACAGGGTGCTGGAGGTGGGGGGATCTGGGGTTGATTTGGGGGAAGATGCTAGATAGGGTTAAGCACTCACCCTTGTTGCCTGGATGAAGTAATTGACCTTCTTGTGGCACTACTTCCCTGTTCTGGGGATCAGTGCCATGGCACTGACTGAAGCGGCAACTGCGTCCCAGGCTGCATTGCCATCAGCCCCTCTGGGTCTGCGTCCTGCTGGGGGGAAGAGGGTGTTCTGCCTCGCCTCTACCACATCCAGCAGCCTCCCGAGGTTGTCTTCAGTGAATATGGGTGCTGGGCGTTTAGTCATTTTTTTCCTGCATTGCCTGCCTGCCTATCCATCCTTGGTGTTTTTATGGAGCTGCCCCTCGTTATGGCAGATCAGCTGCAGACAGTTTGGCAGAGCATTCCAGCAAGTTACATGCAGTTTGCTTCTTAGCATTGAGGGGAAGGCAAGTGAGCACTTGCAGGTGTGCTGTTGGGGGGCGGGTGGTGGCGAGATAGAAAATAGGAAAACTATAGCACAATACAGGCCCTTCAGCCCACAAAGTTGTGCCGAACATGTCCCTACCTTAGCGATTACTAGGCTTACCTATAACCCTCTATCTTACTAAGTTCCATGTACTTATCTAAAAGTCTCTTAAAAGACCCTATCGAATCCACCTCCACCACCGTTGCTGGCAGCCCATTCCACGCACCCACCACCCTCTGAGTGAAAAACTTACCCCGACAGCTCCTCTGTACCTACTCCCCAGCATCTTAAACCTGTGTCCTCTTGTGGCAACCATTTCAGCCCTGGGAAAAAACCTCTGACTATCCACTCGATTAATATCTCTCAACATCTTATACACCTCTATCAGGTCACCCCTCATCCTTCTTCTCTCAAAGGAAAAAAGGCCGAGCTCACTCAACCTACCCTCATAAGGCATGCTCCCCAACCCAGGCAACATCCTTGTAAATCTCCTCTGCACCCTTTCTATGGCTTCCACATCCTGTAATGAGGCGACCAGAACTGAGCACAGTACTCCAAGTGTGGTCTGACCAGGGTCTTATATAGCTGCAACATTATCTCACGACTCCTCAACTCAATTCCTCGATTGATGAAGACCAGTACACCATACGCCTTCTTAACCACAGCCTCAACCTGCACAGTTGCCTTGAGCGTCCTATGAACTCGGACCCCAAGATCCTTCTGATCTTCCACTCTGCCAAGAGTCCTCCCATTAATATTATATTGCGCCATCGTATTTGACCTGCCAAAATGAACCACCTCACACTTATCTGGGTTGAACGCCATCTGCCACTTCTCCGCCCAGTCTTACATCCTATCAATGTCACACTGCAACTTCTGACATCCCTCCACACTATCCACAACACCTCCAACCTTTGTGTCATCAGCAAACTTACCAACCCGTCCCTCCATTTCCTCATCCAGGTCATTTATAAAACTCACAAAGAGTTAGGGTTCCCAGAACAGATCCCTGGGGCACTCCACTGGTGACCGACCTCCATGCAGAATATGACCCATCTATAACCACTCTTTGCCTTCTGTGGGCAAGCCAGTTCTGGATCCACAAAGCAATGTCCCCTTGGATCCCATGCCCCCTCACTTTCTCAATAAGCCTTGCATGGGGCACCTTATCAAATGCCTTGCTGAAGTCCATATATGTTACATCTACTGCTCTTCCTTCATCAATGTGTTTAGTCACATCTTCAAAAAATTCAATCAGGCTCGTAAGGCATGATCTGCCTTTGACAAAGCCATGCTGACTATTCATAATCATATTATACCTCTCCAGATGTTCATAAATCCTGCCTCTCAGGATCTTCTCCATCAACTTACCAACCACTGAAGTGAGACTCACTCGTCTATAATTTCCAGGGCTATCTCTACTCCCTTTCTTGAATAGAGGAACATCCGCAATCCTCCGGAACCTCTCCCGTCTCCATTGATGCTGCAAAGATCATCGCCAGAGGCTCAGCAATCTCCTCCCTCGCTTCCCACAGTAGCCTGGGGTACATCTCATCCGGTCCCGGCGACTTATCTAACGTGATGCTTTTCAAAAGCTTCAACACATCCTCTTTCTTAATATGGGGGGAGCGGGGTGGGGGGGGGGCGGAGATGGGGGGTGGGGGATCAGTGCCTCTATGATAATTGGGGACAGGGGAGAGAGAGGGAGGTGTCTCATAGCCATTGGAATCAGGGGGAGATGAGGGCCTTGGGCAGGTGGGTCCGGGGAGGGGGGTATTGTTCTGCTTGAGATGGGTGGGGGGAGCGGGAGGATCACTCTGCCTGTGGGGGTTGGGGGGGCGGATCACTCTGTCTGCAATCAGTGGTGGGGGAAGGGGGGGGCCGCTGCCACTCTGCCTGCAATCGGTGGGGGGAAGGGGTGAGGGGGCCGTGATTGGTCTGGGTGGCGAGGGGGTGGGAGGGTAAGGGGGTCAGTGATGTTGGTGGGGGGGCAATGTCCATGGGGGCCAGGGAGGAGACATCTGGCCCGGGTGGGATGTGGCAGAGGCGCAAAGGCTGGAAACTGGAAGCAGAGTTTTTTTTCTGCGCATGTGCAGTTAGTTGGTGGCTCCGATTGGAGTTGCAGGGTTTCAGGCACGTTAAGTCCCACCCACAGGCTTATGCAGCAAGATTCGGAATCGCTGATATTTTTGCATATGGCGGGGGGGGGGGGGGGGGCGGGGGTGGCAGTGGAGGGGGTGGCAGGGGTCCTTAAAACAGGCCCAGAAAATGGATCTGAAACACTCCCAGTTCCAAGTCCGCCCAGCACTTTGAATAAAAATGGTAAAATTGCCCCCCATGTCTTCTTCATGGCCATCATATTATTCTCATTTATTTCTATTGTTGCTATCAATTCATCCATCTTGTTTTGAATTATGCATATATTCTGACGAAGAGCCTTTAATTCTGACACCGGTGCATGCTCTTATGTATGCTTTGTTCCTTTCTATCACACTCTGGTTATCATTCTGCATATCTTTACCCTGAAAATAACAAAAAACAAAGAAAATTACTGCACAGGAACAGGCCCTTCGGCCGATACCGACTTTGCTACCCCCTACCCTTCCGGGGACCATATCCCTCTATTCCCAACCTATTCATGTATTTGTCAAGACACCTCTTAAAAGTCACAATCGTCTTTGCTTCCACTAACTCTCCCGGCAGCGAGTTCCAGGCACCCACCGCCCCCAGTTTTAAAAAGTTGCCTCGTACATTTCCTTTAAACCTTGCCCCTCGCAGCTTAAACCTATGCCCCCTAGTAATTGACTCTTCCACCCTGAGAAAAAGCTTCTGACTATCCATTCTGTCCATGCCCCTCATAATCTTGTAGACTTCTATTAGGTCGCCCTTCAATCTTTGTTGTTCTAGTGAGAACAAACCAAGTTTCTCCAACCTCTCCTCATAGCTAATGCCCTCCACACCGGGCAACATCCTGGTAAATCTTTTCTGTACCCTCTCCAAAGCCCCCACATCCTTCTGATAGTGTGGCGACCATTACCAGATATTCCAAATGCAGCCTAACTAAGATTCTATAAAGCTGCAACATGACTTGCCAATTTTTAAACTCAATGCCCCGGCCGATGAATGCCTTCTTGATTACGTTTTCCACTGCGTTGTCACTTTCAGTGACTTGTGTATACACCCAGATCCCTCTGCCTAACAATACTCTTAAGGGTTCTGCCATTTACTGTATATTTCCCATCTGTATTAGACCTTCCAAAATGCATTACCTCACATTTGTCTGGATTAAACTCCATCTGCCATCTCTCCACCCAAGTCTCCAACCGATCTATATCTTGCTGTATCCTCTGACGGTCCTCATCATTATCCGCAATTCCACCAACCTTTGTGTCGTCCGCAAACTTACTAATCAAACCAGTTACAATTTCCTCCAAACCATTTCTATGCACTGTTTTGCCTTTTTCTTTTAACTTTCCGAATCGCCCCTCTAGTGAACCCTCACCCCACCATTATTTTGTTTACTCAATTCCTCCTCACTGCACCTGTGCTCCTGACCATGTAAGCCATCATTAACCATGCCCTCTTCTTGACCCTTGCAGGCCTTGTATTGTCACTGCCAGGGAACAGGGTGTTTCTACAATCAGTCATCACCTCCAGCAGCACTTCCAGTGAGGTAGCCAGAAAATGGTGGCTGCCTCGCTACATTGAGGGGGGGTGCAGGTCTGTTCTCACTGCCCTTTGTTCAGCACACTCTTCCATTCCTTGGGTGAACGGCAACCTCAGCTTTAAATTGGGCGTGCCACTGCCTTTGTCCCATCTCCTTTCTGCGCCTATCAACACTAATGGCTGGCAAATGCAACTCCAGGCCAAGTAGCAATTTTACAGACCAAAATATATATTTGTTGCAATGGTGCGAGGTTGTTATCTGGAAATGTATGTGACATTAGTGTCCCTGATGATGAAATCTCTTCCCTTGTCTTTGGAGATACTGCCAAGTAGTAGCATATGCTTGAAGAGAAAAAGGCCAAGGATATATCTACAGGAACTACTGAGTTAATGGATTGGGGAAGGAAGCAATGCAATTTCTAGCTACTCTAGTTATGATTGAATGAATGAGAATGGAAAACAAACAAGAGCAGTAACATTAGACTAGGCAACAAATGAGAGGCATTTAAAGAGGGTGATGTGGTCAACTATATCGAAGCCTCGAGAGAAATTAAAGGATAATGCACCATGGTCATGGTCACACAGGGTGATTTTGATTAGTGCTGATTTAATGCATTGAGGGGACAAAGAAAATGATTGTAAATATGCAATATTTAATTCAATAGGTTAATTCAATATATGCTCATGTCAGTTGTGCATTATGTACACTCAAGTTGTACCACTTGTACCAGGATAGAAAAATGTTAATAGTTGTTAATAACCTCATTATTATGGGAAGGAAAGGTGCAGAGGAGGTTGAAAAATTGTAAAATATGACCCTCAACTTACCGACTACATGTCTGGTGCTATTTTACAGTAGTGGGTTGCAAGGCATGTCTATGTGGCGGCACGGTAGCACAGTGGTTAGCACTGCTGCTTCATAGCTCCAGGGACCTGGGTTCGAATCCCGGCTCGGGTTGCTGTCTGTGTGGAGTTTGCACATTCTCCCTGTGTCTGCGTGGGTTTACTCCGGGTGCTTCGGTTTCCTCCCACAGTCCAAAGATGTGCGGGCTAGGTTGATTGGCCATTCTAAATTGCCCCTTAGTGTCCCAGGATGCATAGGTTAGTAGGGATATGTGGATAGGGCCTGGGTGGGATTGTGGTTGGTGCAGACTCGATGGGCCGAATGGCCTCTTTCTGCACTGTAGGATTCTATGATTATGATCTTCTATGATTATGTCTTATTCTGGAGAGGAGGGATACCTTGTTATAATGGCCTGTAACCTCTGAGCCCCAGGATATTATAACTGGAGAGTACCCCAAAGATACATAGAAAAGGTTAGAAAAATTAAAACCACTTTTAACTTCTGGGTAACTATATAACATCTCAAACCCTATGTAGGGCACCCCCCACATCCCCTCCCCCCACCTCCCCTCCCCCCACCTCCCCTCCCCCCACCTCCCCTCCCCCCACCTCCCCTCCCCCCCCCCACCTCCCCTCCCCCCACCTCCCCTCCCCCCACCTCCCCTCCCCCCACCTCCTCCAGGTCCACTCCCAACTAACCCCACTTCTCCCAGACTATCATACCCCACGCCCTATCCCCAGCCCCTATGGAACTCCCCCCACCCCCCATAGGACCTCCCTGGCGACAAGCAAATTGAGGGTGAGTGTAGATGTTTCCAGTGAGCTCCTTAAATGCTGACAGCTGCTGTGGAGCTGCCTCAGGGAGCTGGAGTACTGTATAAATGAAATGAGCTCAAAGAATTGCTGCAAACATATCTACTCTGCAAATTCAAGTACCTGACAGCAGATCACATTGGACCTCATCTCTCAAAAATCTTCTTTTATTTTATAGTTTATCCCACCCTGGAACGTGTTTGTTGCAAAAACATGAAGGCCGCCTAGCCAATTTGCCATCTGTTAACCATAAAAGTGGGCAGGCCATGCAAAATCACCACCAATTACCTCCTTAATAGACTTAATTGTCTATTTAATCGTCAGTGGGCATGCGTCAAACTCCTGCATGCAACCATCAATCGTAATGTTGTGTGCAAGCACACTGGCATCTGGATGTGTGCCCAACGTCTTCTCATGAGATTTCATGTGCGTTCAGGTCGTCGCGTGCTCAATAAACGTAAAATTCTGACCTAGCAATTTCTTGCAAGGCAGGAGCAGTTCCTTCTGACAAACGTTTTGCTGACTGCAGCTTCTCCTCATTGCCATAATTGCTGACACCCTCCTCAATCCCTGATCATTGTCTCTGACCTATTGCCAAGCTCGAGGGCAGGTTATTTCTGCCCCGCTGCGCTGGTCAAGTAGCGTAGTGGGTGGGAAATATGCACCTCCCATTTTCTCGCCCATTCAACACTTAGAATTTTTCTGAGAAATTTCCATCCCTGATGTGTACTTATTTTCAAGTTTACTGGCAAAGCAAACTACTAATCCCTACTCCAAAATTAACTCATAATAATTTAAATGATATTTAGACCCACATATTAGAAGAACTAAAAATACACTTTCAGTTATTTATCTGTTGGTCAACTGATAGTACTCACTAGGAATGAGTTGGAGCTCATGCTGCACTCAACCCTTAGCATATAGACCCAAACGGTTAGAACCCGAGTGGCTGGACATCCTCCTGCTGCTGCCAGAGGAATGACAGTACCAACAGCTGGTGCTGCAATCACAAATCATTCAGCTTTCACTGCAGCAGATGGTGGTGGGGCCCACTCACAACTGGGATGATTTAATTGTGCCTAGAGCAAGGTAATAATTAACATTCCTGAATGACTTGGGTAAATTTTTGATTTGCCTCCTAGAATCGAGGTCAAGCGTTGAAGATTTCTATTGTAGAAGAATGGCAATTTTACTAATATAGGCCATTTTATAGTGCCACAATCATCATTCCATAGATTGAACCTTGTACTGCTCTATCAGAAACTGAGTACTCTAGACTGTCAATCTGACCATTTGTTGGGTGGAAAATTGAATTGAAAAAGATGATGAGGAAGCACTACTTTAAAATTCAGCAGAACCTCCTAATCGCTGGAATTTGCCATGTTCTCCCACTCCTCCTCATCTCATAAATATTGTGGCTTAAATATGTTACTCGTTGATAAAGGCATAAAAATGGAGTTGTGAAGGAGTGATTGACTGGATTAACAACTGCAGAAGTATGATGGCAAGTGGAAGTCATTCTCTAATTGGTTAGGTGGATTGGCCATGCTAAATTGCTCCTTAATGTCCAAAGATGTGTCAATTAAGTGGATTAGTCATGGTAAGTGCGTTGGGTTACGGGGATAGGGCGGAAGGGTGTAGGACTGGGTAAGATGCTCTTTTGGAGTCGATGGACTTGAAACATTGAAAGACCTCCTACTGCATTGTAGGTTTTCAATGGATTCTAATCTTTCAGTCTGCTATCCTCATGAAATTTGCCAATGAAAAGCTATGTGTCCACACTAAAATACACAACCACTAGCAAAACATTTTAACTATCAACATGGTGCAGCTTTGTAAGATAACATGCAATGTGCTCAGGAAACCATTCAACTCTCGAACCAGGCACGTCCATGCCCTCATTGCTGCAGGGTTGACTTTATTGCTAGCACCTAATTATGTTTGTAATATATGTCTCATTTCAACAGGGTAATTACTGACAACAGGTCTCACATTGAAAATTCTCACTTTGGCTGACGATAAATCCTCAGTGAGCACTTTACCCATATAAACTAAACAGATGGGAGCCCTGGGACTTGCCTCTCAGCAAGTTCTCAAGAAAGATGACAGCTTCAGGTGCTGGTAACAGTCCTGTTTTTGTATTGCATTTTTAATTACTCTTTGCTGTATCCGTAAGTTGATTTTGCTGGATTGTGAATTTTTGCATATTGGTGGAAAGGGCTTTTCCGCTAATATTTTTTATTATAATTCTTCATTGATGCTATTACATCAAATTACATCATACAAAATGGTGACAATGGGAATTCAAGCATACTACATGATTTAGATTAGAAAAAGGAATTTACAAATAACCAAGAAATGCAGATGGACATCTGTTATAGCAACTGGTTCACACCGATCTCAGGACCCATGTTTATAGACCCTTCCACATCTACCTGGACATGTCAGAGGTGAAATTGCTTTGCTACCTGCCATAAGGTTGTACCATCTGCACAACATAATACAAGTAACATCTGTAAGAGGAACAGCTCATTCTCACTGCAAACTCAACAGCAAATAGCTACATATTACAATTAATTCAAAATATCCAGAATAGCTGGGTAAAAGTTGAAGTCATGGTATTCTTTATTGTCAGCATCTCTCACAACAGCATTGGGGCACATTGCAGAACAGCTAAGCAAACCCATTGAAGGTGCGAACTTCACCAAAGGTGAATTATAGAATAGCATAAAGGAATAGAATTCCTACAGTGCAAAAGGAGGCCATTCGGCCCATTGAGCCTGCACCAACAACAATCCCACCCAGGTCCTATCCTCGTAACCTCGTATTTACCCTGCTAATCCCCCTGACACTAAGGGTCAATTTAGCTTGGCCAATCAACTTAACCCACATCTTTGGACTGTGGGAGGAAATCAGAGCACCCAAAGGAAACCAACAGAAACACGGGGAGAATGTGCAAACTCCACACGGTCACCCAAGGCCAGAATTGAATTGTGTCCCTGGTGCTGTGAGGCAGCAATACTAACCACTCTGCCACCGTGCTGCCAATAAATGTGGAAACAATAAACATGGAAATTAAGTAAAATCCTGTATCAGCAAAAGTAAGCCTGCACCTTTGGCTGAGTGGTAGCATCCCAACCACTGAGTGAGAAGGTTTCATCTCTGGATAGCCATGGCATTGTGGAGACGACGATCTGGGCTGGAATTCTCTGGTGGTTCATGGCCCACTGCCGCTGCAAGCAAGGACAGAGAATTTGATGTTCAGCCAAATCTCTGTTTACTGCAGCGGGACCAGAGAATTTCGCTGGTGTGAACAGCCAGAGAATTCCACCCATGGTCTCTAAATATTGAGTTGACATCTAGTGGGGTACTCGCACCAGATGTAGTTACCATTGGCACCAAGGTAGCATTCACACCTCTGGTTAAACAGAGTTGGGTTTTGGCACCACATCAAATAGCCCTGGTGACAAGACTGTGATTACTAGGTTCATGTTCAACTGAATACAAGCACCCAAATTGTGCAGGAGCTCCTGCCTCACATTGTAAAGAACATTTTACCTTTGGTTTTAGCCACCTGTGATGTATACTCTGAAGTTAACAACTATAAGAAAGGGAACTGGAAACAACCTCAGCTACTATTCCTAAGTAGATGGCTTAGTACAGCATTATAGGACAAGCGAATGGATGGGCAAAACAAAAAACAATACCAAATCTGTTGAATTATTGTTAAAACATCCTTTAGGAAAGGGATTTGCCACCATTATCTGATCTGACCTGTATGTAACTTTTAATTTCTCTCACATGGAATGGGCCTGCCTTCCCAGCAATGCTCACATCCTGAGAATAAATTTTAAACTATTGTACATTAAACACTGGTATTTGGAACTGAATTGGTAATCAGTGCTATGATTGGTAGAATATGGATTTATGCCGATGATTTCTTTAACAGTATTTTCTGAATCTTAACAATGTTGCAATCGCGAAGTAATGAACAGTTGAAATAAAGTAAATGTGAGTCAGACAACTTTCAGGTATTGCATAGTTCCCAATTATCAGTTCAGTAAGCAAATGGAAACAACATTACCTATATTTCTCCTTTTGTAGGACGACATATTGTGCTTTAGACAGAAGAATGATAACTTAAAAAAATTAATGGGGCTTAGATTTTGCAAGGGATGATTGATATAATTTAAAATTTTGGGGCAAAATAAAATATGCTTTGTTCAATATTTAAATGAAATTGGTTAACCAGTGTCTTGCAAGTTATGGTGGGATTAGAAAGGGTGTCTTTGGGCTGGCTAGACTGGTTGCAGAGGGTGAAAACTAATATGGCAGGAGGATGGGAAGCTTTGCAAGGATTCAGAGCAGGGGAAATTAAGAACAAGAAGAAAAGACAGCAAAGAGAATAAGGAAAGTGATAAGCAAAAAAAAAGGGTCAGAGTCAGATAAGGAGAGAGTAAAATATAGTATGAAAACAACAAGAAACATTAAAAGGGTTCACCCTAAGGTTCTGTACCTTAATGCTCAGAGCATTTGAAACAAAATGGATGAATTAGTTGCGCAGATAGATGTATGATATAGTTGGCATTGCGGAGGCATGGCTCCAAGGTAACCAAGTATGGGAACTAAACATTGAGGGCTATTCAGTGTTTAGGAAGGACAGACAGAAAGGAAAAGATGGTGGAGTTGCATTGTTGATGAAAGATGATATTGATACGATATTGAGGAAGGATATTAACATAGATGATGTGAAATCTGTATGGGTCGAGTTAAGAAACACCAAGGGGCAAAAAACATTGGTGGGGGTAAACCACCAAACTGTAGTAGTAATGTTGGGAAAAGGATTAGACAGGAACATCTGTGATTATGGGTGACTTTAATCTGCAGTTGGATTGGGAGAGTCAAAGTAGTCATAGTACAATAGACGAGGAATTTCTGGAATGCAGACAGGATGGTTTTCTGGACAATATTTTGACGAACCAACAAGGGAACAGGCCATCTTGGACTGAGTGTTGTGCAATGAGAAAAGATTAGTTGGCAATCTATTGGGAGGTTTTCAAGTGTAAGTTGATAGGGATTCAGGACCGGCACATTCCTGTAAGGATGAAGGAAAGTATGGCAAGTTTTGGGAACCTTGGATAACGAGAGATATTGTGAGCCTAGTCAAAGAGAAAAAGGAAGCATTTGTCAAAGCTAGGAGGTGGGAACAAACGAAGCAAGTGTGGAATACAAGGAAAGAGAAAGAAACTTAAGCAAGGAGTTAGGAGGGCTAAAAGGGGTCACGAAAAAGCATCGGCCAACAGGATTAAGGAAAATCCCAAGGCTTTTTATACATATATAAAGAGCAAGAGGGTAGCCAGGGAGAGGGTTGGCCCACTCAAGGACAAGAGAGGGAATCTACGCATGGCGCCAGAGGAAATGAGTACTTTGCATCAGTATTCACCAAAGAGAAGGACTTGGTGGATGATGAGTCTGGGAAAGGATGTGTAGATAGTTTGAGCCATGTTGAGATCACATAGTATTGGGGTTCTTGAGAAACATTAAGGTAGACAAGTCCCCAGGACCTGATGGGATATACCCCAGAATACTGAGAGAGGCAAGAGAGGAAATTGCTGGGGCCTTGAGAGAAATCTTTGTATCCTCACTGGCTACAGGGGAGGTCCCAGAGGATTGGAGAATAGCCAATGTCGTTCCTTAGTTTAAGGAGGGTAGCAAGAATAATCCAGGTAATTACAGGCTGGTGAGCCTTACATCAGTGGTAGGGAAATTATTGGAGAGTATTCTTCGAGACAGGATTTAATCCCACTTGGAAATAAGTGGACGTATTAGTGAGAGGCAACATGGTTTTGTGAAGGGGAGGTCGTGTCTCACGAACGTGATCGAGTTTTGAGAGGAAGTGACGAAGATGATTGATGATGGTAGGGCAGTGGATGTTGTCTACATAGACTTCAGTAAGGCCTTTGACAAGATCCCTCATGGCAGACTGGTGCAGAAGGTGAAGTCGCATGGGATCAGAGGTGAACTGGCAAGGTGGATACAGAACTGGTTTGGTCAAGGAACAGTAAGAAGTCTCACAACACCAGGTTAAAGTCCAACAGGTTTATTTGGTAGCAAATACCATAAGCTTTCGGAGCGCTGCCCCTTCGTCAGATGGAGTGAAAATCTGTTCTCCAACAGTGCACAGAGACACAGAAATCAAGTTACAGAATACTAATTAGAATGCAAATCTCTACAGCCAGCCAGGTCTTAAAGGTACAGATAATGTGGGTGGAGGGAACATTAAACACAGGTTAAAGAGATGTGTATTGTCTCCAGACAGAACAGCTAGTAAGATTCTGCAAGATCAGGAGGCAAGCTGTGAGGGTTACTGATAATGTGACATAAATCCAACACCCGGTTTAGGCCGTCCTCATGTGTGCGGAACTTGGCTATCAGTTTCTGCTCAGCGACTCTGCGCTGTCGTGTGTCGTGAAGGCCGCCTTGGAGAACGCTTACCTGAAGATCCAAGGCTGAATGCCCGTGACTGCTGAAGTGCTCCCCCACAGGAAGAGAACAGTCTTGCCTGGTGATTGTCGAGCGGTGTTCATTCATCCGTTGTCGCAGCGTCTGCATGGTTTCCCCAATGTACCATGCCTCGGGACATCCTTTCTTGAAGCGTATCAGGTAGACAACGTTGGCCGAGTTGCAAGAGTAGGTACCGTGTACCTGCTAGATGGTGTTCTCACGTGAGATGATGGCATCCGTGTCAATGATCCGGCACGTCTTGCAGAGGTTGCTGTGGCAGGGTTGTGTGGTGTCATGGTCACTGTTCTCCTGAAAGCTGGGTAGTTTGCTGCGGACAATGGTCTGTTTGAGGTCGCGTGGTTGTTTGAAGGCAAGAAGTGGGGGTGTGGGGATGGCCTTGGTGAGATGTTCGTCTTCATCAATGACATGTTGAAGGCTCCTGAGGAGATGCCGTAGCTTCTCCGCTCCGGGGAAGTACTGGACGACGAAGGGTACTCTGTCCACCGTGTCCTGTGTTTGTCTTCTGAGGAGGTCGGTGCGGTTTTTCGCTGTGGCGCGTCGGAACTGTTGATCGATGAGTCGAGCGCCATATCCAGTTCTTATGAGGGCATCTTTCAGCGTCTGGAGGTGTCTGTTGTGATCCTCCTCATCCGAGCAGATCTTGTGTATTCGAAGGGCTTGTCCGTAGGGGATGGCTTCTTTTACGTGTTTAGGGTGGAAGCTGGAGAAGTGGAGCATCATGAGGTTATCCGTGGGTTTGCGGTACAGTGAGGTGCTGAGGTGACCGTCCTTAATGGAGATGCGTGTGTCCAAGAATGCAACCGATTCCGGAGAGTAGTCCATGGTGAGTCTGATGGTGGGATGGAACTTGTTGATGTCATCATATAGTTGTTTCAGTGATTGCTCACCATGAGTCCAAAGGAAGAAAATGTCATCGATGTATCTAGTGTATAGCATCGGTTGAAGGTCCTGTGCGGTGAAGAAGTATTGTTCGAACCTGTGCATGAAGATGTTGGCATATTGAGGTGCGCATTTTGTCCCCATGGCTGTTCCGTGTGTCTGGATGAAGAACTGGTTGTTGAAGGTGAAGATATTGTGGTCCAGGATGAAGCGGATGAGTTGTAAAATTGGATCTGGAAACTGGCAGTTGACGGCATTGAGTACTGAGGCAGTTGCAGCAATGCCATCGTCGTGGGGGATGCTGGTGTAGAGTGCCGAGACATCCATTGTGACGAGGAGCGCTCCTGGTTCAACTGCTCCATGTGTGTTGAGTTTCTGTAGGAAGTCCGTAGTGTCGCGACAAAAGCTGGGGGTTCTTTGTACAATGGGTTTCAAGATGCCCTCGACATAGCCGGAGAGGTTCTCGCACAGGGTTCCATTTCCAACCGGGTTCCAACCGGGATGTTGGATTTATGTCACATTATCAGTAACCCCCACAGCTTGCCTCCTGATCTTGCAGAATCTTACTAGCTGTTCTGTCTGGAGACAATACACATCTCTTTAGCCTGTGTTTAATGTTCCCTCCACCCACATTATCTGTACCTTTAAGACCTGGCTGGCTGTAGAGATTTGCATTCTAATTAGTATTCTGTAACTTGATTTCTGTGTCTCTGTGCACTGTTGGAGAACAGATTTTCACTCCATCGGATGAAGGGGCAGCGCTCTGAAAGCTTATGGTATTTGCTACCAAATAAACCTGTTGGACTTTAACCTGGTGTTGTGAGACTTCTTACTATGCTTACCCCAGTTCAACGCCGGCATCTCCACATTTTGGTCAAAGAAGGCAGAGGGTAGCAGTGGAAGGGTGTGTTTCTGAATGGGCGGCTGTGACAAGTGGCGTTCCTCAGGGATCAGTGCTGGGACCTTTGCTGTTTGTAATGTATATAAATGATTTGGAGGAAAATGTAACAGGTTTGATTAGTAAGTTTGCGGGCGACACAAAGGTTGGTGGATTAAGATTCGATGTGGAGATGCCGGCGTTGGACTGGGGTAAACACAGTAAGAAGTTTAACAACACCAGGTTAAAGTCCAACAGGTTTATTTGGTAGCAAAAGCCACACAAGCTTTCGGAGCTGCAAGCCCCTTCTTCAGGTGAGTGGGAATTCTGTTCACAAACAGAGCATATAAAGACACAAACTCAATTTACATGAATAATGGTTGGAATGCGAATACTTACAACTAATCAAGTCTTTAAGAAACAAAACAACGTGAGCGGAGAGAGCATCAAGACAGGCTAAAAAGATGTGTATTGTCTCCAGACAAGACAGCCAGTGAAACTCTGTGGGGGTTACAAATAGTGTGCCATGAACCCAATATCCCGGTTGAGGCCGTCCTTGTGTGTGCGGAACTTGGCTATCAGTTTCTGCTCAGCGACTCTGCGCCGTCGTGTGTCGCGAAGGCCGCCTTGGAGAACGCTTACCCGAATATCAGAGGCCGAATGCCCGTGACCGCTGAAGTGCTCCCCAACAGGAAGAGAACAGTCTTGCCTGGTGATTGTCGAGCGGTGTTCATTCATCCGTTGTCGCAGCGTCTGCATAGTTTCCCCAATGTACCATGCCTCGGGACATCCTTTCTTGCAGCGTATCAGGTAGACAACGTTGGCCGAGTTGCAAGAGTATGTACCGTGTACCTGGTGGATGGTGTTCTCACGTGAGATGATGGCATCTGTGTCGATGATCCGGCACGTCTTGCAGAGGTTGCTGTGGCAGGGTTGTGTGGTGTCATGGTCACTGTTCTCCTGAAGGCTAGGTAGTTTGCTGCGGACAATGGTCTGTTTGAGGTTGTGCGGTTGTTTGAAGGCAAGAAGTGGGGGTGTGGGGATGGCCTTGGCGAGATGTTCGTCTTCATCAATGACATGTTGAAGGCTCCGGAGGGGATGCCGTAGCTTCTCCGCTCCGGGGAAGTACTGGACAACGAAGGGTACTCTGTCCACTGTGTCCCGTGTTTGTCTTCTGAGGAGGTCGGTGCGGTTTTTCGCTGTGGTGCGTTGGAACTGTTGATCAATGAGTCGAGCGCCATATCCTGTTCTTATGAGGGCATCTTTCAGCGTCTGGAGGTGTCTGTTGCGATCCTCCTCATCCGAGCAGATCCTGTGTATACAGAGGGCTTGTCCGTAGGGGATGGCTTCTTTAACATGTTTAGGGTGGAAGCTGGAGAAGTGGAGCATCGTGAGGTTATCCGTGGGCTTGCGGTACAGTGAGGTGCTGAGGTGACCGTCCTTAATGGAGATGCGTGTGTCCAAGAATGCAACCGATTCCGGAGAGTAGTCAATGGTGAGTCTGATGGTGGGATGGAACTTGTTGACGTCATCATAGAGTTGTTTCAGTGATTGTTCACCATGAGTCCAAAGGAAGAAAATGTCATCGATGTATCTAGTGTATAGCATCGGTTGAAGGTCCCGTGCGGTGAAGAAGTCTTGACCAGCTGCGAAACTCTGCCAAGCAGACGAGACAAAGGAACTACACCATCTACATGCACACCAGGAACAGGAAACTTGAGAAACTCGGCATCACCACCAGCAGCAACCAAGCCTCCCCCGGTACCACAGTAGAAAACAGTACCACTGCAGGGAAGTCCATTGTCAACTTGTCCGACTACACACTTCAACCAGATGAAATCTAAGTTCTCAGCCGAGGGCTTAATTTTTGCCCCACCACCAAAATAGACCCCATCAGTCTCGCAGCAGACACAGAGGAATTCATCAGGCGAATGAGGCTGAGGGAGTTCTTCCACAAACCCCAAGAGGCCAACAACGAACACAATGAGACAGCCAATAAACCGGAACAGCCGACAGAGAGATCCGCAGTGCATCCGAAGAGGAAAGAGTCGAATTGGACTCCTCCGGAAGGCCGCTGCTCTCGACTTGACATGTATGCCCAAGCCGTCAGGAGGTGCGTCAACACCAAATTCATCAGCCGCACTCACAAGACAGCCCCGAACATCACCCAAGCACAACGTAACGCCATCCACGCTCTCAAGACCAACCGCAACATTATCATCAAACCAGCAGACAAAGGAGGGCCATCGTCATACTGAACAGAACGGATTACTGCAAAGAAGTGTACCGACAACTAAACAACGAGGAACACTACAGACAGTTACCTGCAGATCCGACCAAAGAACACACCCGTCAACTCAACACTCTGATCAAGACCTTTGATCCGGACCTTCAGAACACCCTCCGTGCTCTCATCCCACGTACTCCCCGCGTTGGAGATCTCCACTGCCTCCCGAAGATACATAAGGCAAACACACCCGGCCGTCCCATCGTATCGGGCAATGGGACCCTGTGCGAGAACCTCTCCGGCTATGTCGAGGGCATCCTGAAACCCATTGTACAAAGAACCCCCAGCTTTTGCCGCGACACTACGGACTTCCTACAGAAACTCGGCACACATGGAGCAGTTGAACCAGGAGCGCTCCTCGTCACAATGGATGTCTCGGCACTCTACACCAGCATCCCCCATGCCGATGGCATTGCTGCAACGGCCTCAGTGCTCAGCGCCAACAACTGCCAGTTTCCAGATGCAATTTTACATCTCATCCGCTTCATCCTGGACCACAATATCTTCACCTTCAACAACCAGTTCTTCATCCAGACACGGAACAGCCATGGGGACCAAATTCGCACCTCAATATGCCAACATCTTTATGCACAGGTTCGCACAAGACTTCTTCACCGCACGGGACCTTCAACCGATGCTATACACTAGATACATCGATGACATTTTCTTCCTTTGGACTCATGGTGAATAATCACTGAAACAACTCTATGATGACATCAACAAATTCCATCCCACCATCAGACTCACCATAGACTACTCTCCGGAATCGGTTGCATTCTTGGACACACGCATCTCCATTAAGGACGGTCACCTCAGCACCTCACTGTACCGCAAGCCCACGGAAAACCTCACGATGCTCCATTTCTCCAGCTTCCACCCTAAACACGTTAAAGAAGCCATCCCCTACGGACAAGCCCTCCGTATACACAGGATCTGCTCGGATGAGGAGGATCGCAACAGACACCTCCAGACGCTGAAAGATGCCCTCATAAGAACAGGATATGGCGCTAGACTCATTGATCAACAGTTCAATGCGCCACAGCGAAAAACCGCACCGACCTCCTCAGAAGACAAACACGGGACACAGTGGACAGAGTACCCTTCGTTGTCCAGTACTTCCCCGGAGCGGAGAAGCTACGGCATCCCCTCCGGAGCCTTCAACATGTCATTGATGAAGACGAACATCTCGCCAAGGTCATCCCCACACCCCCACTTCTTGCCTTCAAACAACCGCACAACCTCAAACAGACCATTGTCCGCAGCAAACTACCCAGCCTTCAGGAGAACAGTGACCATGACACCACACAACCCTGCCACAGCAACCTCTGCAAGACGTGCCGGATCATCGACACAGATGCCATCATCTCACGTGAGAACACCATCCACCAGGTACACGGTACATACTCTTGCAACTCGGCCAACGTTGTCTACCTGATACGCTGCAAGAAAGGATGTCCCGAGGCATGGTACATTGGGGAAACTATGCAGACGCTGCGACAACGGATGAATGAACACCGCTCGACAATCACCAGGCAAGACTGTTCTCTTCCTGTTGGGGAGCACTTCAGCGGTCACGGGCATTCGGCCTCTGATATTCGGGTAAGCGTTCTCCAAGGCGGCCTTCGCGACACACGACGGCGCAGAGTCGCTGAGCAGAAACTGATAGCCAAGTTCCGCACACACAAGGACGGCCTCAACCGGGATATTGGGTTCATGGCACACTATTTGTAACCCCCACAGAGTTTCACTGGCTGTCTTGTCTGGAGACAATACACATCTTTTTAGCCTGTCTTGATGCTCTCTCCGCTCACGTTGTTTTGTTTCTTAAAGACTTGATTAGTTGTAAGTATTCGCATTCCAACCATTATTCATGTAAATTGAGTTTGTGTCTTTATATGCTCTGTTTGTGAACAGAATTCCCACTCACCTGAAGAAGGGGCTTGCAGCTCCGAAAGCTTGTGTGGCTTTTGCTACCAAATAAACCTGTTGGACTTTAACCTGGTGTTGTTAAACTTCTTACTGGATTAAGATTCATCAGAGGAGGACCAAGAATTGATTAAGAAGGGAAAAATAGAGTACGGAAATAAGTTAGTGGGGAACATAACAACTGACTTAAAGTTTCTATAGGTATGTAAAGAGAAAAGGATTGACACAAACGAATGTAGGCCCCTTACAACCATACACTATCATAATTTGAGGATAAGGGGTAAACTTTTTAGAACTGATGTGAGGAGAAATTTCTTCACCCAGAGGATGGTGAATGCGTGTAGTTGAGGCCAACAGTTTGAATGATTTCAAGAAGAAATCAGATATAGCTCTTGGGGCTAAAGGGATCAAGAGATATGGTGGGATCAAGATAGTGAATTCGATGATCAAAATGAATGGCAGAGCAGGCTCGAAGGGCGAAATGGCCTACTCCTGCCTGTAGTTTCTATGTTTCTATGAAATAGGAGAATTCACAACATGGAATAAAGAAATGGCTGAGGAATTAACTGTGTACTTTGCTTCAGTCTTCACAAAGTAAGGCATGAATAATGTATCAGAAGTTCTGAGAGAAACAAGTTTTAGTGAGGAGCTGAAGGAAATCAGCATTAGTAGAGAAATGGTTTTGGGGAAATTGATAGGATTGAAGGTGGATAAATCTCCAGGTCCTGATAATCTTCATCCTAGAGTACTTAAGGAAAGAGTAGATCCATTGGTTGTTATTTTCCAAATTTCTTTGGACTCTGGACTGGTTCCTGCAGATTGGAGGGAGCGAATGAGGGAGGTAGGGAGAAAACAGGGAACTATAGACCAGTGAGCCTAACGTCGGTACTGGGGAAGTTGCGAGAGTCCATTATCAAGGATTTCATAGTTCAGCATTTGGAAGGCAGTGGTATAATCAGACAAAGTCAGCATGGATTTGGAATCCATTGGAATTCTTTGAGGATGTAACAACTAGAGTTGACCGAGGAGAATCAGTGGATGTGGTTTATTTAGACTTTCAGAAGGCTTTCGACAAGGTCTCACATAACAGATTAATATGTAAAGTTAAAGCACGTGGGATTGCACGTAATGTCTTGAGGTGGATAGAAAGCTGGTTAACAGATAGGAAGCAAAGAGTTGGCATAAATGGATCTTTTTCTGATTGGCAGTCAGTGATTAATGGGGTTCCACAGTGATCTGTGCTAGGACCCCAACTGTTCACGTATATTACTGATTTGAAAGAGGAAACTAAATGTATTATCTCCAAATTTGCAGATGATACAAAGTTGGGTGGGAGGATGAGCTATGAGGAGGATGCAGAGATGCTTCAGCTTGATTTGGATAGGCTGAATATGTGGGCATACGCATGGCAGATGCAGTATAATATGGATAAATGCGAGGTTACCCACTTTGGTAGCAATAATAGGAAGACAGGTTATTACTTGAATGGGTGTAAATTGAGAGAGGTGGATACTCAGCGAAACCTTGATGTCCTTGTGTATCAGTCACTGAAAGTAAACGCATAGGTACAACAGACAGCAAAGAAATCAAATGGTATGTTGGCCTTCATAGCGAGAGGATTTGAGAATAGGAGTAGGGATGTTTTACTGCAATTGTATAGGGCATTGTAAGGTAACACCTGGAATATTGTGTGCAGTTTTGGTGTCCTTATCTGAGAAAGGATGTCCTTGCTATAGAGGGAATACAGCAAAGGTGGGCCAGGGGGCTGACGAATGGCAGATGGAGTTTAGGTAAATGCGAGGTGATGCATTTTGGTCGATTGAACCAGGGCAGGACTTACTCAGTTAATGGTAGGGCGTTGGGGAGAGTTACAGAACAAAGGAATCTAGGGGTACATGTTCATAGCTCCTTGAAAGTGGAGTCACAGGTGCACAGAGTGATGAAGAAGACATTCAGCATGCTTGGTTTCATTGGTCAGAACATTGTTGAAGTTGTACAAGACATTGGTAAGGCCACACTTGGAGTACTATGTACAGTTCTGGTCACCATATTATAGAAAGGATATTATTAAACTAGAAAGAGTGCAGAAAAGATTTACTAGGATGCTACTAGGACTTGATGGTTTGAGTTATAAGGAGAGGCTGGATAGACTGGGGCTTTTTTCTCTGGAGCGTAGGAGGCTGAGGGGTGATCTTATAGAGGTCTATAAAATAATGAGGGGCATAGATCAGCTAGATAGTCAATATCTTTCCCAAAGGTAGGGGAGTCTAAAACTAGAGGGCATAGGTTTAAGGTGAGAGGGGAGAGATACAAAAATGTCCAGAGGGACAATTTTTTCACGCAGAGGGTGCTGAGTCTCTGGAACAAGCTGCCAGAGGTAGTAGTAGAGGCGGGTACAATTTTGTCTTTTAAAAAGCGTTTTGACACTTACATGGGTAAGATGGGTATAGAGGGATATGGGCCAAATGCGGGCAATTGGGGTTAGCTTAGGAGTTTAAAAAAAGGGCGGCATGGACAAGTTGGGCCGAAGGGCCTGTTTCCATGCTGTCAACCTCTATGACTCTATGAGGTTTACTGGGCTGATTCCTGGGATGGCAGGTCTGTCATATGAGGAAAAACCAAGTTGGTTAGGATTATATTTACTGGAGTTTAGAAGAGTGAGAGGGAATCTCATAGAAACTTATAGAATTCTAACAGGGTTAGACAGTGTAGATTCAGAAATAATGTTCCCAATGGTGGGGTTGTCCAGAACTGGGGGTCATAGTTTGAGGATAAGGGGTAAACCTTTTAGAACTGAGGTGAGGAGAAATGTATTCACCCAGAGGGTGGTGAATGTGGAATTCACTACCACAGGAAGTAGTTGAGGCAGAAACGTTGTCTGATTTCAAGAAGAAATTAGATATAGCTTTAAGAAAGTGGGGTGAACATGTCACACCTTCACAGCAGCTTGAGTACCCCAGCATAATGTCATGTCCAATGCCAGCATCCTGGTGGGAAAGGAATTTAAATTCCTCGCAGTGCAAACATGGGATTTGAATCCACATCCCCCCCAGCAATAACCCTCATGATTAGCAGATCCGTGACATTATCACTTTGCCACCATCCCCGCCCTCATGGCCATCACAGTAGCACAGTGGTTAGCACTGCTGCCTCACAGCACCAGGGTCCCAGGTTCAATTCCAGCCTCAGGTCACTATCTGTGTGCCACCATCCCCGCTCTCATGGGCGGCACAGTGGTTAGCACTGCTGCCTCACAGCACCAGGGTCCCAGGTTCAATTCCAGCCTCAGGTCACTATCTGTGTGCCACCATCCCCGCTCTCATGGGCGGCACAGTGGTTAGCACTGCTGCCTCACAGTGCCAGGGACCCTGGTGCAATTCCAGCCTCGGGTCACTGTCTGTCTGGATTTTGCACTTTCTCCCTGTTTCTGCATGGGTTTCTCTCGGGTACTCCAGTTCCCTCCCACAGTCCAAAGATGTGCGGGTTAGGTTGATTGGCCATGCTAAATTGACCCTAGTGTCACGAGGATTAGCAGGGTAAATGCATGGGATTACAGGAGTAGGGCCTGGATGGGATTGTGGTTGATCAGGCTGGATGGGCCAAATGGCCTCCTTCTGTACTATAGGGATTCTATGATTCTATATAGCTCTTGGGGCTAAAGGGATCAAGGGATATCGGGGAAGGGGGGGATCAAGATACTTATTTCGATGATCAGTGTGATCATGGCTTGAAGGACCGAATGGCCTACACTTGCTTCTAGTTTCTGTGTTTCTATGGACCTGATGGGCTGAATGGCTTGCTTCTATGCTGTAACTTTTCTGTGGTTCTGTAGTTCTATTGTCTCTCCCTATCCCTATCCCTTCTAATAATCCAGACACTCAGGGTAATACTCTGCAGACCTGGGTTTAAATCCCACCATGGCAGATGGTGAAATTTGAATTCAATAAAAGTCTGGAATTAAAAGTCAAGTGATGATCATAAAACCATTGTTGATTGTTATAAATACCCATCTGATTCACTAGTGTCCTTTAGACAAGGAAATCTGCTGTCCTTATCTGGTCTGGCCTACATGTGACTCCAGATTCAGCAATGTGGTTGATTCTTAATTGCCCTCAGGGATGAACAATAAATGCTGACCCAGACAACGACGCCCATATCCCATGAACGAATAAAGTTAAAAATCTGTTTATCTGAGTGGAGAATTGTGCCAAAGACACAATACTGGTGCAATATTGACTAGTTCTGCTACCTCCAGCTTTTGGGGCAATTCTTTAGGGTCGTTAGCTGCAGGCAGGATTCGCGTTGGCCTGTTGAATCGTGCATCATGGCTATAACAGGGTTCTTGCCAGGCATCAAACCCTTTGCAAGTCTTCCCCTTCTTGTCCTGGGAAACATGGAGATCACTCTTAGCATGGTGATTTCAAGCAACTTTCTGTTAAAAATCTTTATTATTGTCTGTGTTCTGTAAAATCATTGAAGTGGCCTGACCACATCAATATCCCATGCTCCCTGAACACCTGGAAGTGTTCAAGATCACAGCAGCACTTCACTCCACAGAAGGGATTGCCCTTGTTGATTTCAGAAGCCCCAGGATTGACCAGATCCCTTTGAAGTAGTCTGATTGACAGCAGGAGCAGGATTTTCCGGCACGCTCGCCCCAAGGCCAGAAAATTCCGCCCGAGGTCAACGGACCTTTGCATGGTCCATGAGTCACCCATTACAATTCCCATGGCGGCAGGACTGGAAAATTCCATTTCAGATCTCAGTTTCTCTAGGGGTATCCCTTTGCTTTCTCTCTGAAGCCCGAAGCCCTTTTGAAGTACACTGATTTACAGAAGATGTCAGTTTCAATGAGGGGATTCCCTTGCTTTCATTCATAGACCTCAGCTGCTCTAAAGCCACTATGAACTTGCTTTGATTGACAATAGATGTCAGTTTCACTAGGGAGATCCCCTTTTCGAACTTGAATGAGCTGCAGCTTCTGCCTGGTCACTTTGAACTGATTTAATTGACAGGTGGCTATCATTTTCACTTGCTATATTGAAGTTTGTTTATACACTGACATCCTACTTTACATGGTGTTTTCACTGATTGCCCAAACTACATCAAAAAGGGGATTGACAGGAGCTATCAGCTTCACTAGGTTTATAGCTGGGTTTGATTACATAAGGAACAGATGGCGAATTAGCTGCTTAAAGCTTTTTGACTGACAGCTCCATGGGCGATCAAAGCCTGAATTGTTGATACAATGATTTCACGCCTCATTAACCCTGAAGTACTTCCTCTTTTCATTCTGGATTTCCTGCTGATGGCAGCACTTCGTATTCTTTTCCGGAGAATCATGGCCAGAATTCCTAGGTTTGCCTTGCAAAGCCTGTTTTAACATTGTGTCCACTGCATTCCAGGTTTCTTTGTGTGACAACCTTTGACCCAAAAGCAGTGCAGTAAAGAAAATCTGTAAGTTTATTAAGATGTGGTGATTTTAATTGGTTTTAACAATGTTTGAAAAGGACTTTTAGGAGTTTGCACAAATTCTTAAATTGTCAATTGTAATTTTCTTAAATATCAAGAAATATTGGTCCATGTGGCCTGACAACCCATGACCTGGACACAGTACCAAGAGAAGGATGTTAACATACGAACATGACAGGCAGGACCGAGACTGGAAATTCCCGCCTGAGGTCAATGGACATTTCCGTTGTCCGCCCGTTGCCTGTTCTGATTCCATGGTGGGAGGAGCGGTAAAATTCCAACGTACATGTCTGTAAGGGGTGATGCAGGTGCTTGTGGTTGGGTAAGTCATATCCTTATTGTGTCAAAGTTGTAAAGTTAAGCTTACCTTTCTGTTTGATGTGTCATTTACCTTTGAATTCACGTTTAACCTGCATTGGTTCAGAATTGTGTTAAAATAAAAGTTACAAAAAGTGAAAACGTGTTGGTAATGTTGGGTTTGTTCTGCATTTAGACAAATTCTGTTGGACAATCAATACAAATGCTCTCTCCACTCAGATTGTCTGTACCTTTAAGACTTGATTAGTTGTAAGTATTCGCATTCCAACCATTATTTTGTAAATTGAGTTTGTGTCTTTATAAGCCCTGTTTGTGAACAGAATTCCCACTCACCTGAAGAAGGAGCTTAAGGCTCCGAAAGCTTGTGGCTTTTGCTACCAAATAAACCTGTTGGACTTTAACCTGGTGTTGTTAAACTTCTTACTGTGTTTAGCCATAGAAGACAGAGGGTAGCAGTGGAGGGGTCTTTTTCCGGTTGGAGGTCTGTGACTAGTGGAGTTCCGCAGGGCTCTGTACTGGGACCTCTGCTGTTTGTGATATATATAAATTATTTGGAGGAAGATGTAACTGGTGTGATCAGTAAGTTTGCGGACGACACAAAGATTGCTGGAGTTGCGGATAGTGATGAACATTGTCAGAGAATACAGCAGGATATAGATAGGCTGGGACATTGGGCGGAGAAATGGCAGATGGAATTTAATCCAGATAAATGCGAAGTGATGCATTTCGGTAGATCTAATGTAAGGGGGAGCTATACAATAAATGGCAGAACCATCCGGAGTATAGACACACAGAGGGACCTGGGTGCACAAGTCCACAGATCCTTAAAGGTGGCGGCACAGGTGGAGAGGGTGGTGAAGAAGGCATATGGCATGCTTGCCTTTATTGGACGGGGCATAGAATATAAAAGTTGGCATATGATGTTACGGCTGTGTAGAACATTGGTTAGGCCACATTTGGAATACTGCGTCCAGTTCTGGTCGCCACACTAGCAGAAGGATGTGGAGGCTTTGGAGAGAGTACAGAAAAGGTTTGCCAGGATGTTGCCTGGTATGGAGGGTCTTAGCTATGAGGAGAGATTGGGTAAACTGGGGATGTTCTCCCTGGAAAGACGGAGGATGAGGGGCGACCTAATAGAGGTGTATAAAATTATGAAGGGCCTAGATAGGGTGAACAGTGGTAAGCTTTTTCCCAGGTCGGAGGTGACGAACACAAGGGGTCACAGGTTCAAGGTGAGGGGGGCAAGGTTCAACACAGATGTCAGGGGGACGTAATTTACACAGAGGGTGGTGGGGGCCTGGAATGCACTCCCAAGCAAGGTGATTGAGGCGGACACGCTGGGATCGTTTAAGACTTATCGAGATAGCCACATGAAGAGACTGGGAATTGAGGGATACAAACGAGTGGTCTAGTTGGGCGCATGAGCGGTGCAGGCTTGGAGGGCCGAAGGGCCTGTTCCTGTGCTGTATTGTTCTTTATTCTTTAAACTAAAACCCCCTACCCTTCGAAGGATCATATCCCTCTATTCTCATCCTATTCATGCATTTGTCAAGACGCCCCTTAAAAGTCACTACCATATCCGCTTCCACTATCTTCCCCAGCAACGAGTGCCAGGCAACCACCACCCTTTGTGTAAAAAATCTGCCTCGTGCATCTCCTTTAAACCTTGCCCCTCGCACCTTAAACCTGTGCCCCCTAGTAATTGACTCTTCCACCCTGGGAAAAAGCTTCTGACTATCCACTCTGTCCATGCCTCTCATAATCTTGTAGACTTCTATCAGGTCGCCCCTCAACCTCCGTCGTTCCAGTGAGAACAAACCAAGTTTCTTCAACCTCTCCTCGTAACTAATGCTCTCCATACCAGGCAACATCCTGGTAATTCTTTTCTGTATCCTCTCCAAAGCCTCCACATCCTTCTGGCAGTGTGGCGACCAGAATTGAACACTATTTTCCAAGTGCGGCCTAACTAAGATGCTATAAAGCTGCAACTCAACTTGCCAATTTTTAAACTCAATGCCCTGGCCGATGAAGCCAAGCATGCCGTATGCCTTCTTGACTACCCTCTCCACCAGCAAGTAGTGGGGACAATATCTGTTCCTGTACCCTATAGGAACCAGTCAGTTCAGCTACCCATCAGCTACCCATTGAAGGACAGAGGCCCAGACACATGGAACGAGACTGGTTAAAACTGATAAAACTGAACTGGCTGGAAATATTTAGATTGGAATTTTACAGCTGCGCTTGGCCCAAGACTGGAATATCCCACCTGAGGTCAATGGACCTTTGCATTGTCTTGTCCCGCCTGCTACAATTCTCATGGCAGACGGGATGGGAAAATTTCACCCGTAATGTCCAGGATGAAGGATTCCAAAAGCTCCTATGTAAATATCAGGAGGTGTTCAAGAGAGAACTGGGTCAGATAAAAGGGTTTGAAGCTAAAATTCTCCTAAACCCTGAGCTACATCTAGGTTTTTCCAAGCACATTGAGTGCCATATGCGTTACGCCAGAAAATAGAGGTAGAATTGAAAAGATTGGAAGACCTGGGCATCATCAAGCCTCCGCGGTTTTCCGAATGGGTCGCGTCTATCGTCCCTGTCCTGAAACCGGACCGTATTTTGAGGATCTGTGGAGACTACAAATTAACGGTAAACAGGGGAGTTCAGCTGGATCATTACCCCATTCCCAGGATAGAGGACCTCTATGCTAAGTTAGCAGGTGCCTCAAATACAATAAGCTACACCTAAGAGATGTTCATCAACAACTGGAACTCGAAGAGGATGCCAGAAAGTTAGTTACAATAAATACCCACGAGGGGTTTATCAGTACACCCGATTGCCATTTGGTGTCTCCACAGCCTGTACCATTTTTCAGCGGCCTGTTACAAGGAATCCCCGAAGTGGCGGTATACTTGAATGAGGTCCTAATTATAAGTGCATCTCCTGAACAATATGCAAACCTGGAAGAGGTCCTCAAGAAGTTTAAGGAAGCTGGTACACGTTTAAAACATGAGCGGGACCTGGGTGTACTTGTGCGCCAGTCGCTGAAGATATGCATTCAGGTGCAGCAGGCGATAAAGAAGGCAGATGGTATGTTGGCCTTCATTGCGAGACGTTTCGAGTACAGGAGCAGGGGTGTGCTGTTGCAATTATACAGGGCCTTGGTGAAGCCACACCTAAAATATTGTGAGCAGTTTTGGTCTCCTTTTCTGAGGAAGGATATTTTTGCAATCGAGAGAGTACAGCGAAGGTTTACCAGGCTGATTCCGGGGATGGTGGGACTGATGTATGAGGAGAGATTGACTAGGTTAGGATTGTTTTGCTGGAGTTCAGATGAATGAGGGGGGATCTCATAGAGACTTATAAAATTTTAACAGGACTAGACAGGGTAGATGCAGGGAGGATGTTCCCGATGGTGGGGAAATCCAGAAACAGGGGTCACAGTCTGAGGATTTGGGGTAGACCATTTAGGACGGAGATGAGGAGACATTTCTTCACCCAAAGAGTGGTGAGTCTGTGGAATTCTTACCACAGGAAGTAGTTGATGCCAAAACATTGAATGTATTCAAGAGGTGGCTAGATATAGCACTTAGGGCAAATGGGATCAAATGATATAGGGAGCAAGCAGGATTAGGCTATTGAGTTGGACGATCAGCCATAATTGTGACACCCACAGTGAGGCAAGGTAGCCTCTGGCTTCAGTAGCTGAGATAGAAGAAGAGGCCACAAGGGCCTGAGGGCCTAGCTCCAGAGGTGGCTAGCATGTCCACTCCATCAGTGGATCCTGTGTCGTTGGCTGCAGGAACCCCTGAGTGGTCGCATTCCACAAGGGTCTGGATGTCTCCAGACAGACTGACGTTATGAACTGTCTTTCCCCGGTGTCCCTTCTGTAATATTGTTGTTTCTCTGCCAAGGGGATTTTCACTGTAACTTCATTACAGCATTAATGTAAGCCTACTTGTGACACTAATAAAACAAAATAATAAAATAATAATAATGTGTTAACTGTTTTTTTAAATTTTATCATAGCTCGTCCAAGAATCATAGAATCATAGATCCCTACAGGGCAGAAGGTCATTCGACCCATCTGCGACAATAATCCCACCTAGGCCCTATCCCGAAGCTCCATGTATTTGCCCTGCTAATCCCCCTGTCATCAATCTAATCCGCATATCTTTGGAATGTGGGAGAGAACCGGGGCACCCAAAGGAAACCCACAGGGCAGACATGGGGAGAATGTGCAAACTCCACATTGACAGTCACTCAAAGCCAGAATTGAACCCGGGTCCCTGGCACTGAGAGGCATCAATGTGAACCATTGTGCCACTGAAGTTAGGAGGGAAGGAGTCGGGTAGTGTGGCCTCTTTAATGGGTGATCCTTTGCAGGCTACATGATCGGGCCGGAACCAATGGAGCACGATCACGTGATCCTGGGTCAATCGGGAGCAAGAGCTGGAAGGCTTCAGTTGGAGTCAGGGTGTTGGTGGGAATAGACCTGTGTAGTTGTGCTGTTAACCCTTAGTTGTACATAGTTTTTCTCAGACAATAAATCTTTTAGTTTATTACTTGCCAAATCAAGTCACCTCAAGTTACTGTAGGTAATGTTTTTGTTAACCTGGGATATTAAGGAATAGAAGAAAAAGACAGGCATATGGAGTTTGGTCATGAATAAGAAAGGCCTCCTCCTGTTCCTATGTTCCTGTAGGACATGAGGCCAGACAGAGAAGCACCAGCTAATGCCCTGCATACCAGGCAACATCCTTGTAAATCTTTTCTGTACCCTATTCAAAGCTATATCTTGCTTTCTCTTTCCTTGTGGGTTCCATGTGACAGCTTGCCACAACTTCCTCAAAGTATGACCTATTAAATTCCACTTTCACCTTTTGATTCGGAGGACCATTGGGTTTTGTATATTTCCTATCTGCATTAGACCTTCCAAAGTGCATTACCTCACATTTGTCCGGATTAAACTCCATCTGCCATCTCTCCACCCAAGTCTCCAACTGATCTATATCCTGCTGTATCCTCTGATGGTCCTCATCGCTATCTGCAAATCCACCAATCTTTGTGTCGTCCGCAAACTTACTAATCAAACCAGTTACATTTTCCTCCAAATCATTAATATATATTACAAACAGCAAAGGTCGCAGCACTGATCCCTGAGGAACACCACTTGTCACAGCCCTCCATTCAGAAACACACCCTTCCACTGTTACCCTCTGTCATCTTTGATCGTGCCAACTTTGTATCCACCTTGCCAGCTCACCTCTGATCCCATGCGACTTCACCTTCTGCACTAGTCTGCCATGAGGGACCTTGTCAAAGGCCTTACTGAAGTCCATGTAGACAACATCCACTGCTCTACCCTCATCAATCATTTTCGTCACTTCCTCGAAAAATCCAATCAAGTTAGTGAGACACGACTCCCCTTCACAAAACCATGTTGCCTCTCACTAATATGTCCACTTATTTCCAAGTGGGAATAAATCCTGTCTCAAAGAATACTCTCCAATAATTTCGCTACCACTGAGGTAAGGCTCACCGCCCTGTAATTACCTAGATTATTCCTGCTACCCTTCTTAAACAAAGGAACAACATTGGCCATTCTCCAATCCTCTGGGACCTCCCCTGTAGTCATGATGTGGAGATGCCGGCGTTGGACTGGGGTGAACGCAGTAAGAGTTTTAACAACACCAGGTTAAAGTCCAAACCTGTTGGACTTTAACCTGGTGTTGTTAAAACTCTTACTGTGACCTCCCCTGTAGCCAGTGACGATGCAAAGATTTCTCTCAAGGCCCCAGCAATTTCCTCCCTTGCCTCTCTCAGTATTCTGGGGTGTATTCCATCAAGCCCTGGGGACTTGTCTACCTTAATGTTTCTCAAGAACCCCAATACTTCCTCCTTTTTGATCTCAACATCAATCTACACATCCTTACCCAGACTCATCATCCACCAGGTCCCTCTCTTTGGTGAATACTGATGCAAAGTACTCATTTAATACCTCACCCATTTTCTCTGACTCCATGCATAGATTCCCTCTCTTGTCCTTGAGTGGGCCAACCCTCTCCCTGGCTACCCTCTTGCTCTTTATATATATCATAGAATAGAATCATAGAAACCCTACAGTGCAGAAGGAGGCCATTCGGCCCATCGAGTCTGCACCGACCACAATCCCACCCAGGCCCTACCTCCATATCCCTACATATTTTACCCGCTAATCCCTCTAACCTACCCATCTCAGGACACTAAGGGGCAATTTTTAGCATGGCCAATCAACCTAACCCGCACATCTTTGGACTTTTCGTCACTTCCTCGATATATAGTGATATATATCACTATATATATATAAATCCTTGGGATTTTCCTTAATCCTGCTGGCCAATGCTTTTTCATGATCCCTTTTAGCCCTAAGGAGCTAAAGCCAAATAGAAGTACATAGGAATCAATGGGCCAAAGGCAGGTATATGGAGTTAGGCCACAGATCAGCCATGATCTCATTAAATTGTGGAACAGGCTTGATGACTGAATAGTCTATTCCTGTTCCAATGTTCCTAAATTCTCCACTGGTTGGAGTCCTACTTAGGACAAAGAAAGATAGTTGTGATTGTTGGTGGTCACTCATCTCAGTCACAGGACATTGTTGCAGAAGTTCCTCAGGGTAGTGTACTAAGTCCAACCTTTGTCAACTGCTTCATCAATGACCCTCTCTTTAATGTAAGTTCAGAAGTGGGAATGTGCACTGATGATTACATAATGTTCAATACCACTCTGCAGATATTAAAGCCGTCTGTGTCCATATGCAGCAAGACCTGGACATCATTCAGGCTCGAGTTGATAAGTGGCAAATAAAGTGCCAGATCATGAACATCTCCAGCAAGAGAGTATCTAACCATATCAGCTTGACATTGAATAATATCATTGCTATCTGGTTACCATTGACCAGAAACTTAACTTACCAAGCCAAATAAACACTATGGCTGCAAGAGGAGGTCAAATGCTAGGAAATCTGTGGGAAGTAACTCAGCTCCTGACTCACAAGACACAATTCAGGAGTGGGATGGACTACAGTTCACTTTCCTGGATGAGTATAGTTCCAACAATATTTAAGAGGCATGATATTCAAGAAATAGACCTGCTTCATCCACTACCTTAAAACTTCCCCACTGGTGTATATTAGCAGAAGTGCGTATCATCGACAAGATGTACTGCAGCAACTCACCAAGGCTTCTTCAACAGCACCTTCTAAAACCGCAGCCTTTAGCACCTAGAAGAACAAGAACAGCAAATGCATGTGAGCACATCATCTTCAATTTTCCCTCCAAGTCACATACATCCTATCTTGGAATCATAATGCCACTCCCTCGCTGTTGTTGGGTCAATATTCTGGAACTCTCTCCCTAACAGCACTGTGAGTGTATCTATAGCAGATGGACCGTAGCAGTTCCAGAAGGTAATTCACCAGTATTAGCTCAAGGGCAATTAGGGATAGGCAATAAATGCCCAAAGTTAAATAAAAAAAGAGATTCAGCATTGAAGAATAAAATTCATGACTGACTACATCAAGCTGAGAAGATCGTTAGTTCAAATGGGATCTGTGTATATTAGTGCCGCACTGGGGGTAGGCTAAATTTCTGGATGAACATTGCCTGTTTAAGTGGCTTTCTCAGCATCAAAGTCGAGGTTCCTACATACCAAATCAAATTAAAGGGTTATTTCTTGCAGTTGTCTTTCAGGTCTCTTATTTTCTGTGAATGTGCTGCCATAAATGTTACTTTTGATGGGAAATTGAAGGGTGTTAAAAATCAATGGGGACCCAACGCAATCATCTCCATTCAGTTTCCCACTTTGTCACTTCAATTCTGTTGAAAACGTGGCAGAGGGAGGGTAAAAAAATACAGCCAAGTTATCTGGGGAGTCATTCATATACAGGTTGTGGGATCTTGTGGACAATTTGGCTGCTCAGTTTACTTACATAATCTGTCAGTTGTAGAGTCTTTTGAGAAGTCCTGCGAACATGACAAACTGTTATACGAATGGAAGTTTGTTCTTTCTCTTCAGAATCATATGTTGCTGCATCTGCCACACAGTCTGTTTTAACCCTTATACGGTGGATAAAGAATTGCAAATAAACCTTGTGTTAATGCAACAATATTTATTCACACACAATTAATAATCACCCACCCAATATACAATAAGTTATCTTATAGCATATCAAAGTTCAAGTAAAATATTAGACCTTAACTTAAGTTTTGCGTGACTGGTGAGTACCCAGGCAGATATTGGCCTTTATCTGTGTGCTGGTCTCTGTAGTCCTCTGTGTAGTCTGGTCCTTTGGTCTGGTCTGATACACTGGCTCTGGTCTTCCTCTCTTCTTGGGTGGGGTGGCTCTCCTCGTGCTGGTCGTTGCTGGTGGTGGTCACCGTTGTTGTCATTCATTGGGGAAGAGAGAGAGAGAGATTCTTCCATTGCGCAGCATCCTTTATACCTTGTTGGTTTTCGTGCCCTTTTGGCCATTGCCAATCAATTGATCAGGACTTGATCACCCTGATTGATAGGGTCCAGTCAGGTGCTGTCACCCTGATCTCTGGGTGTGTACCCAACAGCCGTGCCTGTAGGTGCTGGAGGCACGTAGGTCACATACCTCCCTCCCAAATAAGGGGTTAAGGTGCCCCTATGTCTGGTAAACAGCCCAGTTTGACCAGAAAGTGTCCTTTGTCCTGGAGATGGCTGATATCCTGTGTATTCCAGCTTTTGCAGCTGCAGCCTGTTTCTCTCTGACCAATTTCTTTTGAGGCTGCAGCCTGTCTGTTTCAGCGCTTGTCCAATTATCCCAGCGTGCTCTTGCAAACCACCATCTTAGGTGGCCCATTTTGGCCACAGTCCCTTCTGTTGATCCTGAACACAAAGCGTGATGGATCACAGACTCAGGGCCAATATCTGTCAGGAATTCCCCAGAAACTCAACAGTCAAGTAAGGTCCAGGCATTGGCAGGCAAAGTAATAACACATCCCTACATCATATTTATATTCCAGAAGCTACAGACAACAACATTCTACAGATACAAACAACCACATATTCTAAAACACCATCGTTACCATAAGCCAATTACAAGCAAAACATTCAAACAAATATTACAATGAAGTATTCAGGAATCCAGGGTACATTTTGATATTAGGATTTCCAACTGTCCATTAGCGCAAATCGCAAACCGGCAGGTTTCCGATAAACATTGCTCTACTGAATTAGAGGGGAACATGATTCAAGGGTGAACGCTACGTCCTGCCTTCGGGTGACTCTCTTTTTCCATCGGCTGAATTGAACTGTGAGGATGATGAGATATACCAGGTGAATAAAATCAGTAATACTGCCAGGTGTGATATTATGCTAACGAATGGGTGGATTTGGATGTTTGAGCCCCAGTCCCAAAGATTATTCCACCATGAGGTGGCCTTAATTTCTTTAATTTTCCTTTTCACCTTTTGGGTCTGCTGTATTACTTTGGTGAAGGTTCTGTGGGCTGTAGCCAATTTTATCTGAATCTGATTCAACTCCTCCAGTAGGGATTTTAGGCTTGTGACATATTTCTCACGGTACTCCCCTAGGGTTTGTCGGAGCTCATTAGTGGTGTTTAAATTTACCCTCTCCCTCTTGTAAATTTCTCTGAGTTGAATGAGGCCCATCCTGGCTGGTATGTCTGGTTTGATGCAGAATGTAGTGTTAGTAATGTTGCAATGTGTCGTGCCATACTGATATTGTTTCAGGGAGGTGGTGAACTGCCATTTGGTTTTTTGTATATCAACTGCTGGTTGTTACACCCAAACACGATACTCTTATCGAGATGCACCCATCACACACCATCCTCACATTTCCCCATGTCAGCTGGGGCAAACCATAACTAGCCGGGATACAAAAAGTTAATCTTGCTTGGGGTGTCCTGCGTGCTTATCCTGATGATGAGTCCGATGAGGTAGGTCCTAAGTTGCATCTTTTGTCATCATCCGTCATTGTCCTGAGGAGATCAATGTAATTTCTGCTGTTATGTCGTCTAATATTTGATGTATATACATGTATTTACTGTCCATGAACCCCTCCCCGCCATTTTTTTTTATTGAACACTATCGACAGTAGTGTGATCAGGAGGACTCGGGTATATCGATTGTCACTTGCGTTCGTTGTTTTTTCTTCCAATTGTGAAAAACTTTGTTCAGATCGATAAATGTACAAATCATGGAGTGGCTGGAAAAGAGCTTGATTAAAGTGGCCAGCAAAATCAAGGCGGTCTGTTTTATTTTAGCAGCAGTCACCATTGGCCCGAGGGATTCGAATAGCATTGCAGTTGGTCCGTAATAACCTGAAGAGGTTGGCATTGATACATCTTGCGGGACATGGGTGAGATAAGGTGTTTGTTCCATGAGGGCCTTGGGTTCGAAGGCAGAACAAATTTAAAATTTAGCACAAGTGCCTCTATGACTTTAAAATGTAGCACAGTTGCCTTAATGATTTTTAAATTTAGCATCGTCACCTCGATGATTTTAAAATTTAGCACAGTTGCCTTGATGATTTTGAAATTTAGCACAGTTTCCTTGGTGATTTTAAGATTTGGCACCATGGCCTAGAAGTCCTGTCTTAACTGAAGAAAGGTGGCGAAAGAGCATGGTATCAGACTGTGTAGGTAACCCAGTTAATCGTACTAGCATTGTACGGACGGCCTGGGGATAAACATAAGAACTAGGAGCAGCAGTAGGCCATCTGGCCCCTCGAGCCTGCTCCGCCATTCAATAAGATCATGGCTGATCTTTTTGCGGACTCAGCTCCACTTACCCGCCCGCTCACCATAACTCTTAATTCCTTTACTGTTCAAAAATGTATCTATCCTTGCCTTAAAAACATTCAATGAGGTAGCCTCAACTGCTTCGCTGGGCAGGGAATTCCAGTTTCACAACCCTTTGTGTGAAGAAGTTCCTCCTCAACTCAGTCGTAAATCTGCTTCCGCTTATTTTGAGGCTATGCCCCCTAGTTCTAGTTTCATCCGCCAGTGGAAACAACTCCCCTGCTTCTATCTTATCTATTCCCTTCATAATCTTGTATGTTTCTATAAGATCTCCTCTCATTCTTCTGAATTCCAATGAGTATAGCCCCAGTCTACTCAGTCTCTCCTCATAAGCCAACCCTCTCAACTCTGGAATCAACCTAGTGAATCTCTCTGCACCCCCTCCAATGCCAGTATATCCTTTCTCAAATAAGGAGACCAAAACTGTACACAGTACTCCAGGTGTCGCCTCACCAGCACCTTATGCAGCTGCAACATAATCTCACTGTATTTGAACTCCATCCCTCTAGCAATGAAGGACAAAATTCCATTTGCCTTCTTAATTACCTGCTGCACTGCAAACCAACTCCTTGAGATTCCTGCACAAGGATACCCAGGTCCCTCTGCACAGCAGCATGCTGCAAATTTTTACCATTTAAATAATAGTCCTTTTTGCTGTTATTCCTACCAAAATGGATGACCTCACATTTACCAACATTGTACTCCATCTGCCAGACCCTCACCCACTCACTTAGACTATCGATATCCCTTTGCAGACTTTCAGCATCCTCTGCACACTTTGCTCTTCCACCCATCTTAGTGTCATCTGCGAATTTTGACACACTACACTTGGTCCCCAAATCCAAATCATCTATGTAAATTGTAAACAATTGCGGTCCCAACACTGATCCCTGAGGCACACCACTAGTCACTGATCGCCAACCAGAAAAACACCCATTTACCCCCACTCTTTGCTTTCTGTTAGTTAACCAATCCTCTATCCATGCTAATACATTACCCGTAACACTGTGCATCTTTATCTTATGTAACAGTCTTTGGTGCAGCACCTTGTCAAATGCCTTCTGGAAATCCAGATACACCACATCCACAGGTTCCCCATTGTCCACTGCACATGTAATGTTCTCAAAGAATTCCACCAAATTAGTCAAACATGACCTGCCCTTCATGAACCCATGCTGCGTCTTACCAATGGGACAATTTATATCCAGATGTCTCGCGATTTCTTCCTTGATGATAGATTCAAGCATTTTCCCTACTACAGAAATTAAGCTAACTGGCCTATAGTTACCTGCCTTTTGTCTACCTCCTTTTTTAAACAATGGCGTCACATTTGCTGTTTTCCAATCTGCGGGAACCACCCCAGAGTCCTGTGAATTTTGGTAAATTACCACGAGAGCGTTTGCTATTTCTCCCACCATCTCTTTTAGTACCCTGGGATGCATTCCATCAGGACCAGGAGACTTGTCTACCTTTAGCCCCATTAACTTGCTCAACACTACCTCTTTCGTGATAATGATAGTTTCTAGGTTCTCACCTGCCATAGCCTTCCTGTCATCAATTTTTGGCATGTTATTTGTGTCTTCCACGATGAAGACTGACACAAAATACCTGTGCAATGCCTAAGCCATTTTCTCATTTCCAGTTCTTACATCCCCCTTCTCGTCCTCTAAAGGACCAATGTTTACTTTTGCCACTCTTTTTCGTTTTATATATTTGTAGAAACTTTTGTTATCTGTTTTTATATGAATTGGTTGCATTTAACCATGGACATTTTCATGTCAGTCGGTCATGGTAGACCTGCAAGTTGAGGGATTTGTAAGTGGGTGTTTCCATCAGAGATTCTTGTACCTTGCATTGGTATGCATTGGAGGCTGAATTTCATCATTTGGAGCACCTTAGATTTCGTCATTCAACATTTCCGTTAACAAATTGCCCAGCAGAGATTCATCCTCTGAATCATTTGTCTCATAGGGCTCCATCATTACAAAGAACAAAAAGAACAAAGAACAATACAGCACAGGAACCTGCCCTTCGGCCCTCCAAGCCCGTGCCGCTCCCTGGTCCAAACTAGACCATTCTTTTGTATCCCTCCATTCCCACTCCGTTCATGTGGCTATCTAGATAAGTCTTAAACGTTCCCAGTGTGTCTGCCTCCACCTCCTTGCCCGGCAGCGCATTCCAGGCCCCCACCATCCTCTGTGTAAAATACGTCCTTCTGATATCCGTGTTAAACCTCCCCCCCCCTCACCTTGAACCTATGACCCCTCGTGAACGTCACGACCACTGATCTGGGAAAAAGCTTCCCACCGTTCACCCTATCTATGCCTTTCATAATTTTATACACCTCTATTAGGTCACCCCTCATCCTCCGTCTTTCCAGTGAGAACAACCCCAGTTTACCCAATCTCTCCTCATAACTAAGCCCTTCCATACCAGGCAACATCCTGGGAGACCTCCTCTGCACTCTCTCTAAAGCCTCCACGTCCTTCTGGTAGTGTGGCGACCAGAACTGGGCGCAGTATTCCAAATGCGGCCAAACCAAAGTTCTATACAACTGCAACATCAGACCCCAACTTTTATACTCTATGCCCCGTCCTATAAAGGCAAGCATGCCATATGCCTTATTCACTACCTTCTACACCTGTGACGTCACCTTCAAGGATCTGTGGACTTGCACACCCAGGTCCCTCTGCATATCTACACCCTTTATGGTTCTGCCATTTATTGTATAGCTCCCCCCTATGCATCATAGAACAGTACAGCACAGAACAGGCCCTTCGGCCCACGATGTTGTGCCGAGCTTTATCTGAAACCAAGATCAAGCTATCCCACTCCCTATCATCCTGGTGTGCTCCATGTGCCTATCCAATAACCGCTTAAATGTTCCTAAAGTGTCTGACTCCACTATCGCTGCAGAGATCTGGATTGAACTCCATCTGCCATTTCTTTGCCCAAATTTCCAGCCTATCTATATCCTTCTGTAGCCTCTGACAATGTTCCTCACTATCTGCAAGTCCAGCCATTTTCGTGTCGTCTGCAAACTTACTGATCATCCCCACCTGGCCTCCATACCCGTGTCTGTTCATTGGACTGCACTGTAGGTTCTGTGTTCGGTTCTGGGTTCGGGGGTCCTTTATTCTCATCTTCCATTCTAATTAATCTATGTGTCTGGTCCCTTACCCAGGCGGAGGATGCGGAATCGAGTGTACCCATCAAAATAACCCGGTGTTGTTTAGTCAGGGCCTCACTGTTGGGTCTGGGGCGAGTAAGGCTTATGTTTATAGGGGAATCCATAATGCTGCGAGGGCCGATATCTAGCGAGTCGCGCCAGTCCTCTAGGGGTGCAAGTCTCCTGTAATGTCCAGGTAGATCATACCCCTAGGGGCACTTCAGGTGTGGAAGAGGCTTTTGGCTGTCGCGTGATGGGGGTAAGGGTCTGATTTGAACCTGGAAGTGGATGAGAGGGTGTCCAGGGAAATATGTTTCCTGGGTGAGGCCACTCCGGTCATCTAGTGTCATCCTCCTCTATCTCTAAAGTCAGATGGTGGAAGTGATTATTCAGAGTCCTGTAAGCTTTCAGTTGATTGACGAGGAACAAACCAGTTTTCCCGTTGGCGATCAGGACCTCATACACTGAGAGGCTTATTTTGTCAGTGATGGTGTGGAGGCCGGCGTATCTTGGGGACAAGAAAGAACTGGGATTGTAGAGGGAAATCATTACCTGTTAGCCAATTGTATATTCTATGGGGTGTACTCTTTTATCAAAATATGCCTTGCTCTGTTTCTTTTTAACTCCTAGTTGGACAGCCATGGCTAACTGGGTTGCTTGAATGTTTTCGATTATTTGCTGGATGGCTTTCTCGTGGGTGAGCGCTGTGATAGCAGGCTCAGTTAAATCAAATCCCAATTCATATTCAGCTCCCCTCATCGGTCGGCCAGTCATTAATGTGTCGGGGGAGCGGGGGGGGGGGTGAACCCAGTAGAGCTGGAAACGGTATTGCATACCATCATGAGGGCAAAGGTAAGTACTGTATCCCATGTCATGTTATTTTGCTGCACAGTTTTCCTAATAATCCCTTTTAGCATTCGGCTCATGCACTCTATGATTCCACTGGATTGTGGATGGTAGGCGATGTGGAATTCCTGCTTGATGCCAAACATAGCCATAACATTCTGCATCACCTGCTCGGTGAAATGTGCCCCTTGGTCAGACTCTATGCTGCAGGGAAGACCCCATTGTGTGAACACTTGTTGGGCTAATATTTTTGCAGTGGCCTCAGCTGTGTTCGATCTAGTGGGGAATGCCTCCACCCATTTGGTGAAAGTGTCCATTATTACCAGGACATATTTTAATCCATTCCTGCATGGCGGTAGCGGGCTGATATAATCAATTTGGAGGTTTGTCCAGGGGGCCTTCTACGGCATGTGTGCCTTAGCTCTGCTTTCCTGGCATATCTATTGTTATCGGGGACTCGTTAGTTAGAGGGATAGATAGGAGGTTCTGTGGCAGCAAAAGAGACTCACGGATGGTATGTTGCCTCCTGGGTGCCAGGGTCCATGATGTCTCGTACCGTGTTTTCAGGGTCCTTAAGGGGGAGGGGGAACAGTCACAAGTCGTGGTACACATCGGTACCAACGACTTAGGTAAGAGAAGGAGTGGGGATTTAAAACAGGAATTTAAGGAGCTCGGGTGGACGCTGAGAGCCAAGACAAATCATGTTGTCATCTCTGGTTTGTTGCCAGTGCCACATGATAGTGAGTTGAGGAACAGGGAGAGAGTGCAGATAAACATGTGGTTGCAGGGATAGAGTAGGAGGGAGGGTTTCAGCGACATGGATAATTGGAGCACATTCTGGGGAAGGTGGGACCTGTACAAACAGGACGGTTTGCACCTGAACCAGAGGGGCATCAATATCCTGGGAGGGAAATTTGCTACAGCTCTTCGGGGGGGGTTTAAACTAATTTGTCAGGGGGATGGGAAAACGAGCTGTAGTCCAGAAGCCAGTGTTGAGTGTAGTGAGGTACTGAGCAAGATATCAAGGTCGCAGGAGTGTACCGGTAGACAGGAAGGTGGGTTGAAGTATGTCTACTCCAATGCAAGGAGCATCCAAAATAAGGTAGGTGAACTTGGAGCGTGGCTTGGTACTTGGGACTACGATGTTGTGGCCATTACAGAGACATGGTTAGAACAGGGACAGGAATGGTTGTTGGAAGTTCCGGGGTATAGATGTTTCAGTAAGAGTAGGGAAGGTGGTAAAAGAGGTGGTGGAGTAGCACTGTTAATCAAGGATAGTTTAACGGCTGCAGAAAGGCAGTTCGAAGGGGATCTGCCTACTGAGGTAATATGGGCTGAAGTTAGAAATAGGAAAGGAGCGGTCACGTTGTTAGCAGTTTTCTATAGGCCCCCAAATAGTAATAGAGATGTGGAGGAAGAAATTGCAAAGCAGATTATGGATAGGTGTGGAGCTCTCAGGGTAGTTGTCATGGGTGACTTTAACTTTCCAAATGTTGATTGGAACCTTTATAAGTCGAATAGTTCGGATGCTGCAGTTTTTGTACAGTGTGTGCAGGAGGGTTTCCTGACACAATATGTGGATAGGCCGACAAGAGGTGAGGCCACATTGGATTTGGTACTGGGAAATGAACCGGGCCAAGTGTTAGATTTGGTTGTGGGAGAGCACTTTGGAGATAGTGACCACAATTCGGTGTGTTTTGTTATTGCAATGGAGAGGGATAGGGCCGTACGGCAGGGCAAGGTTTACAATTGGGGGAGAGGTAATTATAATGCGATTAGGCAAGAATTAGGGGGCATAAGTTGGGAACAGAAACTGTCAGGGAAAGGCACTAATGAAAAGTGGAACTTTTTCAAGGAACAAATACTGAGTGTCCTTGATAGGTATGTCCCTGTCAGGCAGGGAGGAAATGGCCAAGTGAGGGAACCATGGTTCATGAAAGAGGTGGAATGTCTTGTGAAAAGGAAGAGAGAAGTTTATGTAGGGATGAGGAAACAAGGTTCAGATGGCTCGATTGAGGGTTACAAGTTAGCAAAGAACGAGCTGAAAAAGGGGCTGAGGAGAGCTAGGAGGGGACATGAGTAGTCCTTGGCGGGTCGGATCAAGGAAAACCCCAAGGCTTTTTACTCTTATGTGAGGAATAAAAGAATGACCAGGGTGAGGTTCGGGCCGGTCAAGGACAGTAGTGGGAACTTGTGCATGGAGTCAGAAGAGATAGGAGAGGCGATGAATGAATACTTTTCTTCAGTGTAAACCAAGGAGAGGGGCCATGTTTTTGAGGATGAGAGTGTGATACAGGCTGATAGGCTGGAGGAAATAGATGTTCTGAGGGAAGATGTATTAGCAATTTTGAAAAACCTAAAGGTCGATAAGTCCCCTGGGCCAGATGAGATATATCCTCGGATTCTTTGGGAGGCAAGGGATGAGATTGCAGAGCCTTTGGCTTTGATCTTTGGGTCCTCACTGTCCACGGGGATAGTGCCAGAGGACTGGAAAGTGGCGAATGTTATTCCTCTGTTCAAGAAAGGAAATAGGAATGACCCTGGTAATTATAGGCCGGTTAGTCTTACTTTGGTGGTCGGTAAGTTAATGGATAAGGTCCTGAGGGATAGGCTTTATGACCATTTAAAAAGATGCAACTTAATCCTGGATAGTCAACACGGATTCGTGAAGGGTAAGGCTTGCCTCACAAATTTGATTGAATTCTTTGAGGAGGTAACTAAGTGTGTAGATGAAGGTAGAGCAGTTGATGTCGTATACATGGATTTTAGTAAGGTGTTTGATAAGATTCTCCCATGGTCGGCTCATGAAGAAAGTAAGGATAGAGGGAAAGTTGGCCGATTAGATAAGTAACCGGCTATCTCATAGAAGACAGAGGGTGGTGGTGGATGGAAAATTTTCAGACTGGAGACCAGTTACCAGCGGTGTACCACAGGGATCAGTGCTGGGTCCTCTGCTATTTGTGATTTTATCAATGACTTGGAGGAGGGGGCTGAAGGGTGGGTCAGTAAATTTGCTGATGACACCAAGATTGGTGGAGTAGTGGATGAGGTGGAGGGCTGTTGTAGGCTGCAAAGAGACATTGATAGGATGCAGAGCTGGGCTGAAAAATGGCAGATGGAATTTAACCCTGATAAGTGTGAGGTGATTCATTTTGGTAGGAGGAATTTGAATGCGGATTACAGGGTCAAAGGTAGGGTTCTGAAGAATGTGGAGGAACAGAGAGATCTTGGGGTTCATATCCACAGATCTCTGAAGGTTGCCACTCAAGTGGATAGAGCCGTGAAGAAGGCCTAAAGTGTGTTCGCATTTATTAACGGGGTTTGAGTTTAAGAGCTGTGGGGTTATGCTGCAACTGTACAGGACCTTGGTGAGGCCACATTTGGAATATTGTGTGCAGTTCTGGTTACCTCACTATAAGAAGGATGTGGAAGCACTGGAAAGAGTGCAAAGGAGATTTACCAGGATGCTGCCTGGTTTGGAGGGTAGGTCTCTTGAGGAAAGGTTGAGGGAGCGAGGGCTTTTCTCTTTAGAGCGGAGGAGGTTGAGAGGCGACTTAATAGAGATTTATAAGATGATGAGGGGGATAGATAGAATGGATGTTCAGAGACTATTTCCTCGGGTGGATGTTGCTGTTACTAGAGGGCATAACTATAAGGTTCGTGGTGGAAGATATAGGAGGGATGTCCGAGGTAGGTTCTTTACTCAGAGAGTGGTTGGGGTGTGGAATGGACTGCCTGCTGTGATAGTGGAGTCAGACACTTTAGGAACTTTCAAGCGGTTATTAGATAGGCACAAGGAGCACACTAGAATGATAGGGAGTGGGATAGCTTGATCTTGGTTTTGGAAAAGGTTCAGCACAACATCGTGGGCCGAAGGGCCTGTACTGTGCTGTGCTGTTCTATGTTCTATTTTCTATGTTCTATCGGGGTTGTTTTGAGCGCAAATTAAGCAATTTCCGATATCATGGGTGATGTCATCGTGTAATTCGGGCCACCAACATAATTCTTTTAATTGCTCGGTTGTTGTCTCTATGCTCCGGTGTCCGTGTCCATCGTGGTATTGGTATGCCTGCCTTTAATATTAAACCATCCTGAATTTGTATTTTGTCTTTACATTTCTCATATGGGGCTGGGTAGACTCCTTCTAGGATTTGTTTTAGGGAATCGTCAGTGCGCTGCGCCTGAACTGGGTCGGCTATATTTGGCAGATGGCCACAGCGTCTACTTGCTGTCCTGTGGGTGGCTGCCAAAACTGTCCTGTACGGGCACTGGCCTTGGCTAATGTATCTACCTTACAGTGGGGAGGTCCTGTGGTGGCTTCTAACTTTAATAATTCCGTATGTACACCCTTCAGTGGCCTGCAGAGCATATCTTAATAAGGGGGCTGACGGTAGGCTTTCTGTCCACAGAGACGAAACCTTTGGCTTCCCATAATGGTAGGAACTCAGTCAAGCTGTTGCACATGTACATGCTATCGGAGTATATGTTGGTCGGGGTTGGAAATAAATCTGGGTGACTGACTACATATGCAACTGCGGCTAGTTCGGCAGTTTGAGCACTCAAATGGCTGGGTAGTTTGAGAGCGAGTTCTATTAGTGGCTGTCCCTGTTGATTTTCTGCATAAGTGCCACACCCGGTGATCCTGGTCCCATCCCCTATGGTGGATGAACCATCTACATAAATTCTTATGACTGAGTCTGTCCATTGGGTGGCTGTCTGTTTTGTCCCTGACTGTGCCTCCTGTTGTTTCAGGATAAATGGACCTGTGGGGTCCTTTGTGGCTACAGCCTGCCACTCATGTGGCTCCCCCCCATAATTTAAATTATCTGCCAAGAACGTGGGCACTTTGGTTCGCTTTACGGTGATGTCCCTACCCTGTTGTAGTACTACCCAATTGGCAGCGCGGACCTGGCTGACTGATTCGTCTTTAAAACGGCCGGCCAGCAGAAGTTGGGTTGGGGTGTGTTCGGTGAGAACTGTTATTGGGTTTACTCCGGTAATATATGCGAAATGCTGCACAGCCCAAAATACCGCGAGCAGGTGTTGTTCACTCCCAGAGAAGCCTTGTTCGACTGGGTCTAATACTCATGAGGCATAGGCTACTGGGCCTGTGATGCGCGATTAATTCACTCGGGAGGCTGGATCGTACCCGGGAAATAAAGGCTTTTATTAGCAACAAGAATAGAGCATACTGCTTAACAATACAATCCCAGACTAAAGGGTCACTAGGAAGTGCAGTGACCTTTATACTCCTATAGGAAGGCGGAGCCAACCGGAGTGTACCACAGAACAATGCTAACAGGTAGCACAGTGGTTAGCACTGCTGCTTCACAGCTCTAGGGACCTGGGTTCGAATCCCGGCTCGGGTCACTGTCTGTGTGGAGTTTGCACATTCTCCTTGTGTCTGCGTGGGTTTCCTCCGGGTGCTCCGGTTTCCTCCCACAGTCCAAAGATGTGCGGGTCAGGTTGATTGGCCATGCTAAAATTGCTCTTAGTGCCCTGAGATGTGTAGGTTAGAGGGATTAGTGGGTGGATATGGGGATAGGGCCTGGGTGGGATTGTGGTCGGTGCAGACTCGATGGGCCGAATGGCCTCTTTCTGTACTGTAGGGTTTCTATGATTCTTCTATGATTCTAACCCCAACACTAACAAGAGTAACATATGTACAAGTACCCATAGTGATAACCATCTATGGTTCAGTACCCATAGTGGTAACCATCTATGGTTCACCACATTCACCCCTCCTTTAAAACAAAGGCCGGTGGGGCAAAAAAACAGTATGAACTGTCCATATATTCACAAGTTCAGTCGTATCGGAGGTCCGCACCGTCTCTGCGACCTCCGCAGCACTGGCGGTAGCGCCGGTTCTGGTGACTGTGGTGTCCCTCTCTCCAAGGTGGTGTCCAGTGACTCCTCCAGTTCCTCGCGGACGGGTGGACCTCGAGGTGGCGACAATCTCCTGGACTCAGGCAAGCCTCGAAGTGGCGACAATCTCCTGGACTCAGGCAAGCTGTACACGGGAGTAAGAGGATTAAGTGGAGGTCCCGATACTGCCCGCGCCGTGTCAGGAGGGGAGAGAATGGGCAAAGGAACCCTAACCAGGGGTGCGGGAGCGACGGGGGTTTCCAGGTCCCCTGCAGGCGCCAGATTACGGATAGACTGTGTCCTCTCGCCTGTCAGGATATGCTACATAGGCATATTGAGGGTTGGCGTGGAGGAGATGGACCTGTTCAACCAAAGGGTCGGACTTGCGGGTCCTAACATGCCGCCGCAGGAGGACCGGTCCTGAGTACGTCAACCATGACGGCAGTGAGGTCCCAGAGGAAGAATTCCTAGGGAACGTAAACATCCACTCATGTGGGGTAGCATTGGTTGCCGTACAAAGGAGGGACCGGATTGAATGGAGCGCATCAGAAAGTACCTCTTGCCAACGGCAGACTGGAAGACCCCTAGACCTTAACGCCAGTAAGACAGCCTTCCAGACTGTAGCGTTTTCTCTTCTGACCTGCCCGTTACCCCTGGGGTTGTAACTCGTAGTCCTACTTGAGGCAATTCCTTTAGAGAGCAGGTATTGCCTCAAGTCATCGCTCATAAACGACGAACCCCTATCACTGTGGATATAACTGGGGTAGCCGAACAGGGTAAAAAGACTCCGCAGGGCTTTGATGACCGTGGCAGCGGACATGTCAGAACAGGGAATGGCAAAAGGGAATCGGGAGTACTCGTCAACCACGTTGAGGAAGTACACATTCCGATCTGTCGAAGGAAGGGGGCCCTTGAAATCAACACTCAGTCGTTCAAAAGGGCGAGTGGCCTTAATGAGGTGTGCCCTGTCAGGTCGGTAGAAGTGCAGCTTGCATTCAGCACGTACCTGGCAGCTTCAAGTTATCGACCTGACATCCTCTATGGAATAGGGCAGATTCCGGGCCTTTACAAAATGGAAGAGCCGAGTGATCCCCGGATGGCAGAGATCATTGTGGAGGGCCTGTAGCTGGTCCTCCTGCACACTGGCACATGTTCCATGCGACAGGGCATCTGAGGGCTCATTGAGCTTCCCCGGACGGTACATGATATCATAGTTGTAGGTGAAGAGTTCGATTCTCCACCTCAAGATTTTATCATTCTTAATTTTACCCCTTAACGTGTTGTTGAACATGAATGCCACGGACCGCTGGTCCGTGAGCAGGGTAAATCGTTTTCCAGCCAAATAATGGCGCCAATGCCGTACGGCCTCCACAATGGCCTGAGCCTCTTTTTCCACAGAGGAGTGCCGAATTTCAGGGCCTTGGAGGGTGCGAGAGAAAAAGGCGACGGGCCTGCCCACCTGGTTAAGTGTGGCGGCCTGGGCGAAATCAGATGCATCACTCTCCACCTGGAAGGGGATGGACTCATCGACAGCGTGCATCGTGGCTTTCGCGATGTCAGCTTTTATCCCTTCAAAGGCTAAGCGAGCCTCTGCTGCCAGGGGACAAGAGGTAGATTTTATGAGCGGACGGGCTTTGTCCGCATAATTGGGAACCCACTGTGCATAATACAAAAAGAAGCCTAAGCATCTTTTCAGTGCTTTGATGCTAGTGGGTAGGGGAAGTTCAAGGAGGGGACGCATACGGTCTGGATCGGGGCCGATGACCCCGTTTTCCACCACGTATCCGAGGATTGCTGGGCGGTGCTTGCTGAATACGCACTTCTCCCTGTTATAGGTCAGATTCAGGCGAGACGCAGTGTGTAAAAACTTCAGGAGGTTGGCGTCGTGGTCCTGCTGGTCATGGCCGCAGATAGTGACATTGTCCAGGTACGGGAAGGTAGCCCGTAGCCCGTTTTGGTCCACCATTCGGTCCATCTCACGCTGGAAGACCGAGACCCCATTAGTGACGCCAAAAGGGACCCTTAAGAAGTGGTAGAGACGACCATCCGCCTCAAAGGCCGTGTATTTACGGGCCTCTGGGCGAATGGGGAGCTGGTGGTAGGCTGACTTCAAGTCGATGGTGGAGAACACCCGGTACTGCGCAATCTGGTTGACCATGTCAGATATGCGCGGGAGAGGGTACGCGTCCAGCTGCGTGTACCTATTAATGGTCTGACTATCATCTATGACCATCCAGGGCTTGTCTCCAGTCTTAACCACCACGACTTGCGCTCTCCATGGGCTAGTGCTAGGTTGAATGATCCCTTCCCTGAGGAGCCGCTGAACCTCAGATCGAATAAAGATCTGATCCTCAGCGCTGTAACGCCTGCTCTTAGTTGCGATGGGCTTGCAGCCTGGCACGAGATTTTCAAATAAAGAAGGCGGGGTAATTTTGAGTGTCGAGAGACTGCACGTGGAGCGCGCTGGGCAATTTGGAGGCTGCTGTTCTCCCACTGAAAGTGGAGGGAGTGGCCCATCGTACTGCAGGGTCACACTCCTCAGGTGGACCATAAAGTCCCAGGAGTACCGGAGCGCAAAGGTGCGGTAACACGAGGAGCCTGAAGTTCTCATAAACTGTGCCCCGCACCATTAGAGTTACCATGCAGCTCCCAAGAACGGTAACAGATCGGGACCTCGACGCCATAGAGATTGTCTGCCTGACAGTTTGTACTCGGAGAGCGCACCGTTTCACGGTATCCGGATGAATGAAACTCTCCGTGCTCCCGCTGTCAAACAGACAATGTATCAGGCGTCCGTTACCTCTATGTCCATCATGGACTTGTCGAGTCTGTGAGTCTTGGCCTGGTCCAGGATGATTGACGCCACTGTTGGATCCCGAGTGCAACTGCAGGCAGCTGCGATGGTCGATGACGAGGACCCCTGCTGGTCGTCTGCGGCTGGTGTCGACCAAAATGGCTGCGCCCATGGATCGCACGTGGTTGATGGCGTTGAAAGTGGCAGCACCCGCAGGTCGCACATGTCTTGCGTCGTCGTCGTCAGGAATGGCGGCGCCCGTGAATCGCACGTGGTTGAAGACATCGACGAAGCTGGAGATGAGGAGACGGATCCTGGGGAGTCACACGCAGCACTGCTTGGCTTCGAAGGTGGCTTCGCTCGGCACACTTTAGCATAGTGCCCTTTCTTTCCACAAGCGGAGCAAAATACCGTCCTGGCCGGACATCGCTGACGAGGGTGCTTCACCAATCCACAGAAATAGCACCGTGGGCCTCCTGGAGCTGCCGCTGCCGTCAGGTCCGAGGTTGACAGCACGATCGCGCAGTTCCTCGGAGCCGCTGGGTAGAGTTGAGTCGGTGGCTGTACTTGCCACGATGTTCCCACGTGGTCGGTGGGGTAAGTTTCAAGACTTCTGGAGGCCGTTTCCATCGCATCAGCCAATTCCACCGTCTTAGCTAGGTCCAAGTTACCCTGCTCTAACAGCCGCAGGCGAATATAGGATGAGCCGATTCCCGCCACGAACGCATCTCGGATCAGATCGTTAGTGTATTGAGTAGCCGACACTGGCTTGTAATTGCAGGCTCTGGCTAGCTGCTGAAGTTCGCGCAGGTACTGTCCCGTCGTTTCGCCGGGCTGCCGCCGTCGAGTGGCTAATAGGTGACGAGCATGAACCTCGTTTGGCGGTTTATGGTACAGCTTCTTGAGTAATTCGATGGCCTCTTTGTAGTCTTGGGAATCACGGATTGTTGCATACACAGTGTCGCTTACCCTTGCGTGGAGGACCCGCAATCTGTCGGCGTCGGACTGGACTGCTGTTGAGGCGTCGATATAATCCTGGAAACACTTCAACCAATGGTCGAAAGTGTTCGACGCTCCCACGGCACACGGATCTAAGGTAAGCCGATCAGGTTTTAACATCTGCTCCATGTTTTTTTTTTCAAAACAAAAATTGTTGCTAATAAAATTGATGTGTGATTAATTCACTCGGGAGGCTGGATCGTACCCGGGAAATAAAGGCTTTTATTAGCAACAAGAATAGAGCATACTGCTTAACAATACAATCCCAGACTAAAGGGTCACTAGGAAGTGCAGTGACCTTTATACTCCTATAGGAAGGCGGAGCCAACCGGAGTGTACCACAGAACAATGCCAACAGGTGGAACACCCCAACCCTAACCCCAACAGTAACAAGAGTAACATATGTACAAGTACCCATAGTGATAACCATCTATGGTTCACCACAGCCTGGTCTACCATGTCGTTCCTGTAATAATACTGCTGTAAGTGTGTGGTCGATGGCTCCAACCTCTAACGCGTAGGGTAGATCTGGGTCGGGGACTAGTAAAGCTGGCGCTGTGGTGAGGCTGCGCTTTAAATTGGTTACTGCAGCTGCGTGCTGAGCAGTCCATTTCCAGGTCGGGTTTTTCTTTAACAATTCGGACAGTGGGGCTGCTTTGGTGGCGAAGCCTTTTTGTGGTTCCAACAGCACCCTACTTGACCTAGGAAATCAGAGGACAATCACATCTCGGGGCAGTGGGAAGTGCACTATGGAGTCTATCCTTTTCAGTTCGATCTCCCTCTTCCCATGGGTATTTACTGTACCCAGGTATTTGATCTTGAGCTGTAAAATGTGGGCCTTTTTCAGGTTGACTTTGCAGCATAATGAGTGGAGCAGTGCGAGCAATTCATCTAACAATGTTACAGGCTCTTTTTTGGTCTTAATCTGTAACAGTAAGTCGTCTACATATTGGACCGGGCACTCGGATTCGGGAAAACCTTCCTAGTCCGGGAGCTAGTCGGCTGTGGAAGATGGACGGGGAATTATGGAAACCCTGTGGTAGGCAAGACCAAGTGTATTGCTTTCCCTGGAAGATAAAGGCAAACTTGTACGGGCAGGACAGATTTAAAAGGATGGACCAGAAACCATTACTGATATCCAGTACCGTGAAAAGCCTTGCCTGGACTCCCTGTCTCATCATGGTGATGGGGCTTGTAGCTATGGCAGGGGCCGTGAGTGGGGTAAGTAAACTTATTTAATTCCCGATAATCAATCATTAACCTCCATGATTCATCTGCTTTCTTTACTGGCCATATCGGTGCATTGTTTGTTGATGCCACCCGTCTCAATACCCCCTGATGTAATAGACTATCAATTACTTTGGCCACCTCCTCCTCTGCCTGTCTGGGGAAACCGATGTCTCTGTGGTTTCGGGTCCGGCCCTTCAATTAACACCCCCCCCCCCAACCAGGTATCTGGCCACAATCATGCTTGTGCTGCGCAAACACCCCTTTGTTTCTTTGAAGCACCTCCCTGATGGCTGGATCACTGCTAATCGTTAAGGGATCAAATCAGAATTCCCCTATTTTGCTGACCCTATTCGCATATGTCTCGACTGGAATGATTGACGGCACTCTGCTAATCGTAGCCATCTGCCAAATGCATCGATTAGCCGGATCAAATGAAAGATTACATTTATTCATGTAATCAGTCCCAAGAATGTGTTCAGCGTTTGGGGGAAGGTCAGACGCCACCGGATGGTCACACAACACGTTGCCTAGGCGGGCCTGTACAGGGGCTGTAATGTGTTCCTCCTGCATGTGTTCCGTGAATCCACTGAGTGCGATTGTACCCATAGTTGGCCAAGGGATGTCTGTCTTCAATTTTGATATATTCAGGGTAGTTCGGGATCCTCCGGGATCCCAAAGGAATTCTATGAGGTGGCTTCTTACCTCGCCGTTAACTAGGGGACTCCCTACACTATCCCACCTGGTGCTACAGACCCAGGCTGGAGAGGCCGGACACCGTCAATCTAGGGTCCCATAGCGGGTACCGTTGGATATAGTGGTGGGTTAGTGCACATGGTATGCATGGGGTGACCCAGACCTTCTATCGGTGGTGGGCAGTTTTCTCTCTCGTATCTAGGAGCTGGCCTAACTGGTGGAGCCGGTGGTCCTGCTTGTCTCGGGGACCGTGTATAGGGTGGTGGGAGTCTCCTACAATCTCGGGCGAAGTGTCCTGGCTGCCTGCAATTAAAACATGTCCCTCTATCTCTCCCTGGGGCTGCTGTGTAAGGTGGAGCTGTACCTCTCTGGTGTTGGTGATCCCCTCTACCCTCGTTCCCCCATATCGGACCCTGGATAGCCCTCAGCGGAAGCATTCTCGCTTCCTTATCTACCATGACATTGAGGGGTCCCTGAATTTCCTGTTCCCAGACTCGACTGAACCGTCAGAGAACCCATGCTTCGTTGTGTGTGGTCTCTGCAGGGTCAAGACTAACACAAGCTTTCTTGTCTTCCTCTGTGGTGTGCGACACTAACGTCCTAGCCCATTTGGATGAATCGGCTTCATTTAATCTAGCCCGATCTAATTCCCCATATACTCAAAGAACAACAAAGAACAAAGAACAATACAGCACAGGAACAGGCCCTTCGGCCCTCCAGGCCCGGGCCGCTCCCTGGTCCAAACTGGACCATTCTTTTGTATCCCTCCATTCCCACTCCGTTCATGTGGCTATCGAGATAAGTCTTAAACGTTCCCAGTGTGTCCGCCTCCACCACCTTGCCCGGCAGCGCATTCCAGGCCTCCACCACCCTCTGTGTAAAAGACGTCCTTCTGATATCCGTGTTAAACGTCTCCCCCCTTCACCTTGAACCTATGACCACTCGTGAACGTCACCACCGAGCTGGGAAAAAGCTTCCCACCGTTCACCCTATCTATGCCTTTCATAATTTTATACACCTCTATTAGGTCACCCCTCATCCTCCGTCTTTCCAGTGAGAACAACCCCAGTTTACCCAATCTCTCCTCATAACTAAGTCCTTCCAGACCAGGCAAGATCCTGGTAAACCTTCTCTGCACTCTCTCTAAAGCCTCCACGTCCTTCCGGTTGTGTGGCGACCAGAACTGGGCGCAGTATTACAAATGCGGCCAAACCAACGTTCTATACAACTGCAACATCAGATCCCAACTTTTATACTCTATGCCCCGTCCTATAAACACAGTAAGAAGTTTAACAACACCAGGTTAAAGTCCAACAGGTTTATTTGGTAGCAAAAGCCACACAAGCTTTCAGAGCTCCAAGCCCCTTCAGGTGAGTTGGAATTCTGTTCACAAACAGGGCATATAAAGACAAAGACTTAATTTACATGAATAATGGTTGGAATGCGAATACTTACAGCTAATCAAGTCTTTAAGAAACAAAACAACGTGAGTGGAGAGAGCATCAAGACAGGCTAAAAAGATGTATATTGTCTCCAGACAAGACAGCCAGTGAAACTCTGCAGGTCCAGGCAAATGTGGGGGTTACAAATAGTGTGACATGAACCCAATATCCCGGTTGAGGCCGTCCTCGTGTGTGCGGAACTTGGCTATCAGTTTCTGCTCAGCGACTCTGCGCCGTCGTGTGTCGCGAAGGCCGCCTTGGAGAACGCTTACCCAAATATCAGAGGCCGAATGCCCGTGACCACTGAAGTGCTCCCCAACAGGAAGAGAACAGTCTTGCCTGGTGATTGTCGAGCGGTGTTCATTCATCCGTTGTCGCAGCGTCTGCATAGTTTCCCCAATGTACCATGCCTCGGGACATCCTTTCCTGCAGCGTATCAGGTAGACAACGTTGGCCGAGTTGCAAGAGTATGTACCGTGTACCTGGTGGATGGTGTTCTCACGTGAGATGATGGCATCTGTGTCGATGATCCGGCATGTCTTGCAGAGGTTGCTGTGGCAGGGTTGTGTGGTGTCGTGGTCACTGTTCTCCTGAAGGCTGGGTAGTTTGCTGCGGACAATGGTCTGTTTGAGGTTGTGCGGTTGTTTGAAGGCAAGAAGTGGGGGTGTGGGGATGGCCTTTGCCAGATGTTCGTCTTCATCAATGACATGTTGAAGGCTCCGGAGGAGATGCCGTAGCCTCTCCGCTCCGGGGAAGTACTGGACGACGAAGGGTACTCTGTCCACTGTGTCCCGTGTTTGTCTTCTGAGGAGGTTGGTGCGGTTTTTCGCTGTGGCGCGTTGGAACTGTTGATCAATGAGTCGAGCACTATATCCTGTTCTTATGAGGGCATCTTTCAGCGTCTGGAGGTGTCTGTTGCGATCCTCCTCATCCGAACAGATCCTGTGTATACGGAGGGCTTGTCCGTAGGGGATGGCTTCTTTAACGTGTTTAGGGTGGAAGCTGGAGAAGTGGAGCATCGTGAGGTTATCCGTGGGCTTGCGGTACAGTGAGGTGCTGAGGTGACCATCCTTAATGGAGATGCGTGTGTCCAAGAATGCAACCTATTCCGGAGAGTAGTCTATGGTGAGTCTGATGGTGGGATGGAACTTGTTGATGTCATCATAGAGTTGTTTCAGTGATTGTTCACCATGAGTCCAAAGGAAGAAAATGTCATCAATGTATCTAGTGTATAGCATCGGTTGAAGGTCCCGTGCGGTGAAGAAGTCTTGTTCGTACCTGTGCATGAAGATGTTGGCATATTGAGGTGCGAATTCTGTCCCCATGGCTGTTCCGTGTGTCTGGATGAAGAACTGGTTGTTGAAGGTGAAGATATTGTGGTCCAGGATGAAGCGGATGAGATGTAAAATTGCATCTGGAAACTGGCAGTTGTTGGCGCTGAGCACTGAGGCCGTAGCAGCAATGCCATCGTCATGGGGGATGCTGGTGTAGAGTGCCGAGACATCCATTGTGACGAGGAGCGCTCCTGGTTCAACTGCTCCATGTGTGTCGAGTTTCTGTAGGAAGACCGTAGTGTCGCGACAAAAGCTGGGGGTTCTTTATACAATGGGTTTCAGGATGCCCTCGACATAGCCGGAGAGGTTCTCGCACAGGGTCCCATTGCCCGATACGATGGGACGGCTGGGTGTGTTTGCCTTGTGTATCTTCGGGAGGCAGTAGAGATCTCCAACGCGAGGAGTACGTGGGATGAGAGCCATCCCCACACCCCCACTTCTTGCTTTCAAACAACCGCACAACCTCAAACAGACCATTGTCCGCAGCAAACTACCCAGCCTTCAGGAGAACAGTGACCACGACACCACACAACCCTGCCACAGCAACCTCTGTAAGACATGCCGGATCATCGACACAGATGCCATCATCTCACGTGAGAACACCATCCACCAGGTACACAGTACATACTCTTGCAACTCGGCCAACGTTGTCTACCTGATACGCTGCAGGAAAGGATGTCCCGAGGCATGGTACATTGGGGAAACTATGCAGACGCTGCGACAACGGATGAATGAACACCGCTCGACAATCACCAGGCAAGACTGTTCTCTTCCTGTTGGGGAGCACTTCAGTGGTCACGGGCATTCGGCCTCTGATATTCGAGTAAGCGTTCTCCAAGGCGGCCTTCGCGACACACGACGGCGCAGAGTCGCTGAGCAGAAACTGATAGCCAAGTTCCGCACACACGAGGACGGCCACAACCGGGATATTGGGTTCATGTCACACGATTTGTAACCACCACAGTTGCCTGGACCTGCAGAGTTTCACTGGCTGTCTTGTCTGGAGACAATACACATCTTTTTAGCCTGTCTTGATGCTCTCTCCACTCACGTTGTTTTGTTTCTTAAAGACTTGATTAGCTGCAAGTATTCGCATTCCAACCATTATTCATGTAAATTAAGTCTGTGTCTTTATATGCCCTGTTTGTGAACTGAATTCCCACTCACCTGAAGAAGGGGCTTGGAGCTCCGAAAGCTTGTGTGGCTTTTGCTACCAAATAAACCTGTTGGACTTTAACCTGGTGTTGTTAAACTTCTTACTGTGTTTACCCCAGTCCAACGCCGGCATCTCCACACCGTCCTATAAAGGCAAGCATGCCATATGCCTTATTCACTACCTTCTCCACTGTGACGTCACCTTCAAGGATCTGTGGACTTGCACACCCAGATCCCTCTGCGTATCTACACCCTTTATGGTTCTGCCATTTATTGTGTCGCTCCCCCCTACATTAGTTCTACCAAAATGCATCACTTCGCATTTGTCTGGATTGAACTCCATCTGCCATTCCTTTGCCCAAATTTCCAGCCTATCTATATCCTTCTGTAGCCTCTGACAATGTTTCTCACTATCTGCAAGTCCAGCCATTTTTGTGTCGTCCACAAACTTACTGATCACCCCTGTTACACCTTCTTCCAGATCGTTTATATAAATCACAAACAGCAGAGGTCCCAATACAAAGCCCTGCGGAACACCACTCGTAACTGGCTCCTGTGAAGTGGATCCATAAACAACTGGCAAAGGCAGTCGGATGTTCCCCTTTCCTCTTTCTACATTTATTTAATGTAGTAAGAAGTCTAACAACACCAGGTTGAAGTCCAACAGGTTTATTTGGAAGCAAAAAGTGGCTTTTACTACCAAATAAACCTGTTGGATTTCAACCTGGTGTTGTTAGACTTCTTACTGTGTTTACCCCGGTCCAACGCCGTAATCTCCACATACATTTATTTAACCCATCTACAGGATCCCCTTTATTAAATCCTACTGCAGTCAATATCGCTTCCTTGATCTCGTTCAAGGCTCCTTCCCCGACATTTTGAGGGGCTGGCAGGGCAGAGCGTACAGAATTGCTTAAGCACATGACTATCAGCTTTACTTGTTCCCTTTCATCTAGCTCATGCATTATATTTTGCTGCCTAACCTCCTCAAAGAAACTGTGTGCGCCGATGGCTCAAAAGTTGGGATTTTATTTACGATTTCAGCCAATTGTGCCACCATAAAAGGGGTCGCGTATGTAACAGCTGGGCCCTGAGCCTCTCCTACCCGATATTCAGTTGTCACTGGGTGCATCGCTACTGGGGATAAATCTGGGGCCGCGGGGTATGACTTCCCCAGGGAAAGATGGTGATGGATCCCAATCCTCGGTTTGCGTAACGTACAATTTAGCATTCTCTCTTAACTCTCCCCAATCTGCATTCTCTATCTCCTCTTACTCTACTATCCCGAAGGTACACATAAATGCATTTCAAACTGATAATAGGGATTCCAGCTCTGAAATTTCTTGCTGGCATTTGGAGTGGTCAGCGGTTGCCTGTCTCTGTTCTTTACTGGCTTGATGTAGCGCTTTTATTGCCACCTGCAGATCAGTGCACTTAGTTTCCAATCGTGCTACCGCCCGCTCGGCTTCACCTTTGGCCAAGACAGCGCGCTAGGCATCTTGGTAGGCTCTCTCATACTGAGTCTGAAAATTGCCCAGATGTAATAAATTTGCCTGGTTTGTTCTTTTCAATTCGTCTACCTCTCTGTCTTTTTCAGCTTTTATTTGTTCTATCCTCTCCTGCTGCTGTTCCTTTAGTTTCTTAATCTCCTCCTCCTTTTCCTCCTGTGCCCGCTTCGATTCCTCCAGTTCCTTACGAACTGTATTTAATTCCTTTTCTGTTCCTAGCAGCTGTCCGAAGCAGCTCACAATGGCAGTCGCTTTCTCACATTTGCCTACCCGTTTTCCCTGAACTTTCCTCAGATCGTCCCAATACTTCTGTCCTACGGATCCCGGTCCCATCTCAGTATTGGCACAAAATTCTGCCCGCACGGACCACCCTTTCTTCTTAATATATTCTCTGATTTTGGTTTCCCATATGGGACACTTCTCTGTCTCTTTACTGTTTCCTGCCATTCTATATTTTTGACAACAAGGGGTAGGGAGTTGATTGGACTGCGGTTACAGCTTTGGGCTATGTTCCGGTCCTAATCCCTCGGATTCTAATATAAATCTATGGAGTTTACCCTATCCTCCTTGTTAGTAACAACATATGCACAATAAACAATTTCCCAAAAGCAGTTATCTGTCCAATAAGGAGTTTACACCTGTTGGCTTTGAGTTTTAAATAATCGTTCAATATAGACCAGACCTTCCACTCCCTTCGATTTACTTGAAATCCTGGCTGTCACGTAGGGCATTTGCCATCTTAATTCGGGCTCAGGCTAAATCTCCAGGAATATTAGGTTCTGTGGGATTCGATATCGGGGTAACAAAGTTACTTCTTGTCAATGTCCTGCCAGAGTTGCTAATTTGTTGCTGCGCCTGCCGCACAGTCTGTTTTAACCCTTATACTGTGGACAAAGAATTGCGAATAGACCTCATGTTAATACAACAATATTTATTCACACACAATTAATAATCACCCACCCAATATACAATAAGTTATCTTATAGAATATCAAAGTTCAAGTAAATTACCAGACCTTGACTTAACTCTTGCATGACTGCGAGTACCCAGGTAGATATTGGCCTTTATCTGTGTGCTGGTCTCTGTAGTCCTCTGTGTAGTCTGGTCCTTTGGTCTGGTCTGATACTCTGGCTCTGCTCTTCCTTCCTTCTTGGGTGGGGTGGCTCTCCTCGTGCTGGTCGTTGCTGGTGGTGGTCACCATTGTTGTTGTTCGTTGGGGAAGAGAGAGAGAGAGATTCTTCCATTGCACAACACCCTTTGTACCTCGTTGGTTTTCGCGCCCTTTTGATCATTGCCAATCAATTGATCAGGACTTGATCACCCTGATTGATAGGGTCCAGTCAGGTGCTGTCACCCTGATCTCTGGGTGTGTACCCAACAGCCATGCCTGTAGGTGCTGGAGACACGTAGGTCACATAACCTCCCTCCCAAATAAGGGGTTAAGGTGCCCCTATGTCTGGTAAACAGTCCAGTTTGACCGGAAAGTGTCCTTTGTCCTGGAGATGGCTGATATCCTGTGTATTCCAGCTTTTGCAGCTGCAGCCTGTTTCTCTCTGACCAATTTCTTTTGAGGCTGCAGCCTGTCTGTTTCAGCGCTTGTCCAATTATCCCAGCGTGCTCTTGCAAACCACCATCTTTGGGCCACACATGCTACTTTTTGTTACAGTCTTTTGACTTTTAAGTTCCCAAGACTATCAGATGTATCATGCAAGGTCTGCAGACAATCCCATGAAGAATAATGAAAGAGTTAAATTCAGTTATCCAATCAGTTATCTGGTATGTTGGCTGGACAGTTGGTTAGTATGCAGAGCGACGCCAACAACACAGGTTCAATTCCCGTACCAGCTGAGGTTATTGATGAAGGCCCCCCTTCTCAATCTTGCCCCTCATCTGAGTGTGGTGATGCTGAGGTTAATTCACCACCAGTCAGCTCTCTCCCTTCAAAAGGGAGAGCAGCCTATGGTCGTCTGGCTATTTTATGCATATGTTATACACTATCCATAAGGAAGACATCAAATATTTTCCTGCACATCAATCATTTCTATCTGTCTAGCTAACTGAGCTTTACCCAGATCAACACAGTGGTCTGTCATGGCATTGCATAATCAGCTGTGAAACTTTTTCAATATGGTAATTTGGTGGTGACCACAAGAGGAGGGGAATTAGTAGGTTGGGTGGGAGTCTAATTGTGGAAAGGTAGCATTGAAAAGGCTCAATGATGAAATTCAGGAGATCTTGTTTCAATGCCTCGCCCTCCTTCCAAAGCCTAAATTCAGCCGTTAGTGTTAAAAGACATTGGCCTCTTTAGCGACAACAATCAGTTTTTATCTTAAGAGCTGATTCTTGTCTTGCATTGGTGGGAGCCTAATGTCTCCATTTCATTGAGACTTACATGACATATCTCTTGGCTTGGCCCTCTGTAAAAGTACCTATGAACCTTTTAAAGCTATAATTTTCCTACAAATTGATTTTTTAGTATAACATTTGATAGTACAGTAGAGCGTCGTAAATCCAAACCACTCGGGGGAGATGCTTTTGGTTCAGATTTAATGCTGTTCACATTTGCGATAAAACCGTTCCCTGCGTTCAGAAAATGCATCTACACACAGTTTCTTTGTTAATCAATTCTTTCTAGGATTTCCAACTTATCCTACATTGACAGTTAAATTGCTTGCAAATATCACCCGACATAATCAATTGTGCCATTTTCTACTGCCTCATCCCCAACTAGTTGGCACTGTAACTTATTGTGTGCGTTTTATGTTTTATACAAGGGTAAAAAACTGGGGATAGTTTTCTGGTCTGGTAAGATTGTATTTTGATTTACATTTTACAGTATTTTCCTGTGTCAGTAAACTAATAAAGGATTTGTCCCACCAAAAAGCTTGCTACTGGTAGAATTTACAGAGAAATGTTCCTCTGGTCACAAAGAGCCATAACAAAACTCGGAGAAATATTTCCTCTTCAATGGAAATAAAAACCAGGAGAGCTGTAAATAGAGCTGCTGATACAGTTTCACACAAAGTCAAAATTAGCCGCAAGGAACATTCCCACTTTATTTACAATATCACTGACATTAAAATCCTACAATTCCAGCATGGAATACTTGCATTTGACAGAAATTCCTTTGGGGTGGGGGGGGTGGGGGGGGGGGGGGGGGGGGTAATCTCCTGCCCCGTTTCCTGCTGGCGGGAATCCTGATGTCCTGCTGAATCGAGTGTCAGGGCTAAAACGGAATTCCCGTTGGGTGGCAAATCTATCGCCATTCACCCAGCAGGCCCCCACTGGCTCCGATCGGGTTCCCGATAATTAGGAAAATTCACTGATTTGCATTTCATTGTGTGGAGATGCCGGCATTGGACTGGGGTAAACACAGTAAGAAGTCTCACAACACCAACAGGTCCAACAGGTTTATTTGGTAGCACAAGCCACTAGCTTTCAGAGCGCTGCCCCTTCATCAGGTGAGTGGGAGTTCTGTTCACAAACAGGGCATATAAAGACACAAACTCAATTTACAAAATGATGGTTGGAATGCGAGTCTTTACAGGTAATCAAGTCTTAAAGGTACAGACAATGTGAGTGGAGAGAGGGTTAACCACAGGTTAAAACGGATGAATGAACACCGCTCGACAATCACCAGGCAAGAGTATTCTCTTCCTGTTGGGGAACACTTCAGCGATCACGGGCATTCGACCTCTGATCTTCGGGTAAGCGTTCTCCAAGGTGGCCTTCACGACACACGACGGCGCAGAGTCGCTGAGCAGAGACTGATAGCCAAGTTCCGCACACATGAGGACGGCCTCAACCGGGATCTTGTATTCATGTCACACTATCTGTAACCCCCACAATTTGCCTGGGCTTGCAAAATCTCACTAACTGTCCCGGCTGGAGACAATACACATCTCTTTAACCTGTGCTTAGAGGAGGAGGGGGGGGGATGTGCTTGTCAATTGAGGGAAGTGGGGGGTCATGCTGGAGGAAAGGGGGAGTCCTCAGGAGTTCTCCCTGGGACGGTGGTGCCTTGGCTGGCCAGCTTCATGGTGTGTTTAAATAGTGGTAACTCACTCCTGGATAGACACCGAACTGGTAAACGTGTTCATTCCTCTTTGTGTCCTGTAACAGCTGTGAGGTCTCATGTTCAATGCCAATTTCATGCAACATGGCCATCTGGACCCCTGCATACTTGATCAGCAATCCACTCACAATCTGGCTTAGCCCTCATTTCAGTTAATGACCCCCAGCTGTTGGCAGCCCTATCTGAACTCCTCTCACTCACAGGATATGTTAGTGTACCAAGGGCTCTCCCCCTTGTAAGCTTGGATGAGTGCAAATTGTTGGCACACCTCATGGAACTCCCTTCATTGACAGTCTCACAGCAGATGAGCGAGGGGCTTTGCCAAGGTTAGACCCACACAAGGATCGGAAGCCCCAGTAACAGCAGGAAGATGTGTCGGCAGACAGCCCATATAACATCAAAAATCTAATTGTTGAGACATTCAGTAAATGCTCCATTATGTTCTGTGCCCCTACCCCGCAGCTACTCCCTCCAGTCTCATCTTTACCTCACTGTATAACATTTATAATCTTGGAACACTCCTGGAGATCACAAATGCTTTCTGACAAGACTCTTACTCAGTGTAGCAAAGGTTCTAAGAAAGGCACATGTCTCTCAGTTTCTTTAGTCTGTGGCACTACTTCTGCTTCCTCAGAAGGAGAGACAGAATTGCACAGAATTAACATCTGAACCACACAAAGAGCTACTACAGCTCAGACAAGAAGACACATGGGACCCTCATTGAGGATCCCCTCCTTGGACTCCCAGGGAAAGCCAAGAGAAGGGCCACAGGCCATCTTGCAAACACCTAACATAGCTAACACCCATTGGCTCCTCGTGTGTGTGGGAGAGATTGTGAGGACTGAAGCTTTTCAGACCAAAGGGAGGATGGCAACTGCCTGAAGGGTGCAGGGCTGGAGGGTCCTGAAAGGGGCTGGGAGATGGGGTTGGGATTAGTGGGGTGGGGAAGGGTGGGGGGGTTGCATTGTGCTCTGCTATTCAAATGTAATGTGACAAATCAGAGTGTGGCTGCCAAGCTCTTTGGAGTCTGATTGCTTTCCAGGACAAGCTGGTGTGATGTTAACTCAGGAGGTTCCACCAGGCTTCCATCCTCACCTGTGAGACCAACTGTGCCCTGTGACATTCATGCTGGCCCCGATCCACCTATCAACTGTCTCTCTTCATCAATAAAACCACTATCCTCCCAGTCGCTGAACCGAAGCAAGGCTCAGGGGAAGAGGCAGTCACAGGCAAGGCCTTGAGGCTCACGGCCATGGGGCCACCGAAGGGCATCCACTATCATCAGAACATGATGCTTACCATAACTGATGAAATGAAGGGAAGGATGATGTGGTCCAGTGTCCATGTAGCAAGATGAGGGGCCATGGGCCAGGGTCCATGAGTGTGCCAGCTCACTGGTGTGGGCAACAGCAGCTCTAAAGCAGCACTGGACGATGGGAATGGCGAAGGTTGGTCAGCCTTCAAATGTTGGATCACAATGGACATAGGGAGGACAGGAGTGTCAAAGGATGGATTACATTGCTTCCTCTCTCTCTCTGTTCCACCTCTTGAATCCTTACAGATTCAAGATGAACATTGGGTTAGAGTCATGCTTACTCTCTATATTCCTGCTGGCTGCCACTGAGGACAGTAAGAAGTCTCACAACACCAGGTTAAAGTCCAACAGGTTTATTTGGTAGCAAATACCATAAGCTTTCGGAGCGATGCCCCTTCGTCAGATGGAGTAGTCATCTGACGAAGGGGCATCGCTCCGAAAGCTTAGGGTATTTGCTACCAAATAAACCTGTAGGACTTTAACCTGGTGTTGTGAGACTTCTTACTGTGCTTACCCCAGTCCAACGCCGGCATCTCCACATCATGACTGCCACTGAGGCACAGAGGAGGTGGCAAGAGCACCAGGGCCAGTGCAGGCCTGATCCTGCATCACAAGAGCTGGCCCCAGAACATCAGAGGGCTGCCGCAGAGGCTCAGGTGCCAACTGACCGTCAAGCCGAGGAGGGGATAAGCAATACTGTATGTTACATGTTTAGAGGAGGCACCGGTATTTTCATGAACTGTCAGAGAACATGCAGCCATCAACTCTGCTTTCACAGGGACACAGTGCGGCACCTGACTGTGAAAGTCATGGCTGCCCTGAACCTTTTTGCCACTGGTTCATTCCATGGCTCAAGTGGGGACCTGTGTGGAATCACACAATCTTCCATGCGCAGGTGTATCTGTGAAGTTACAGATGTCCTGTATGCCCAGGCATCAGATTACATCTCCGTCAACCTGGACCAGACCCACCAGGATGCTTGGACTGTAGGATTCAGTGCCATCGCTGGGATACACCATGTCCAAAAGGCAATCGATGGACCAATGTTGTCCTATGAATCCTGTCTTGACAAGAAATGCACTTTATCAATGGGAAGGGGTTTCACTCCCTGAACATCCAGGTGATGTGTCACCATGAGCTGCAAATCACGCACGTCTATGCATTCTACGCTGGGAGTGTGCATGAAGCCGTCATTGTGGCACACTCAGAGGTTGCCTTCCACAGTAACTCTTGGTTGGGGGGTTGGCTAACGGGGGCAAAGGTTACCTTCTAAGGTCATGGCTCATGATATCTGTGCTGAGATCTGAGGCTGAGGCAGAGACCTGTCCACTTTGCCACCAGGAACATCATTGAGTGGTGCATTGGCCTTCTGAAGATGCGGTTCCATGGCTTGGACCGTTCTGGTGGGGCTGTCCAATACAGCCCCCAGAGGGTCGCATGGATCGTGGTCGCTTGCTATGCGCTTCACAATCTGGCACAGCAGCAGTGTGACATGGTAGAGGAGGACACGAAACAGGCAGCCTCACCGGAGGAGGAGGAGGCAGACATTGTTGAGGAGGATGCTGAGGAGGAGCCAGAGGATGCTGGACAGGTGACGGGCCTTGGTCCTATAGGGCAGGATAGAACATAGAACAGTACAGCACAGAACAGGCCCTTCGGCCCACGATGTAGTGCCGAGCTTTATCTGAAACCAAGATCAAGCTATCCCACTCCCTATCATCCTGGTGTGCTCCATGTGCCTATCCAATAACCGCTTAAATGTTCCTAAAGTGTCTGACTCCACTATCACTGCAGGCAGTCCATTCCACACCCCAACCACTCTCTGCGTAAAGAACCTACCTCTGATATCCTTCCTATATCTCCCACCACGAACCCTATAGTTATGCCCCCTTGTAATAGCTCCATCCACCCGAGGAAATAGTCTTTGAACAGTCCAGGATGACCAGGGAAGCCCTCATAGTCTCCAGATTTGTTGCCTAGGAGGATAAATGTCTGGAAGTTCAATCCTTATCACCCCCTTTATTCTACCCCCCCCCCGCCCCCCGCCTCCACTTCTTTCAACCTATATATAAGGCTCTGGTCAGACCCCATTTGGAGTATTGTGAGCAGTTTTGGGCCCCGTATCTAAGGAAGGATGTGCTGGCCTTGGAAAGGGTCCAGAGGAGGTTCACAAGAATGATCCCTGGAATGAAGAGCTTGTTGTATGAGGAACAGTTGAGGACTCTGGGGTCTGTACTCATTGGAATTTAGAAGGATGAGGGGGGATCTTATTGAAACTTACAGGATACTGCGAGGCCTGGATAGAGTGGATGTGGAGAGGATGTGTCCACTAGTAGGAAAAACTAGAACCAGCGGGCACAGGGGACGATCCTTTAAAACAAAGATGAGGAGGAATTTCTTCAGCCAGAGAGTGGTGAATCTCTGGAACTCTTTGCTGCAGAAGGCTGTGGAGGCCAGGTCATTGAGTGTCTTTAAGACAGAGATAGATAGGTTCTTGATTAATAAGGGGTTCAGGGGTTATAGCGAAAAGTCAGGAGAGTGGGGATGAGAAAAATATCAGCCATGATTGAATGGCGAAGCAGACTTGATGGGCCGAGTGGCCTAATTCTGCTCCTATGTCTTATGGTCTTATAAGTGCCAACACACTTCCTCGAACCTTTGGATCCCTCCTTCCTTTCAACCTTTCACCCTGTCCCAAGAACTGTACTTCCGTTCTCTTCTCCAAGGATCATCTTTGCATCACACATGGGTGTTGGGCCTGGGTTTGCTGTGTCAGTGGGTCTGATCGCAAGGCAGGGGGATGATAATTACTCACTGTGAGGAAAGCTGAGATGTACCTCATCATCAGAAAATGCCTTTCCAATGACATTCCACTGACCTCCCAATTCATTCCTGAGCGTGCGATGGGGGCACTTTCACAGTTAAATTGGGAGGAGACAGAGGGGCATGAAGGGAAAGAGTTCTGGCTCACCCAATGGTGAAGCTGTCAAATGAGAATGTCTAAGACCGGCACTCTCTCAGCCTCCCAGTGAGGTTGTAGAGCCTGGAAGCTGGAGACAGAAAACCCCCCATCACCTGCCCCTGTCTCACACTGCTGAGGGTAACCACACACAGTGAAAGACAACTCAGTATGGATGTGAACTTTGGTTTAATGGTGAGACTTAACATTTTGTGCCCCTTTCTCCCTAACTCAAGTTGTGAGACTGCATCCATGACAATTCAGTGGCCTTGCATCTTTCTGATCTTATATTCACTCCCACTCCTTCTAGGTGTTTTCCCAGATTGCACATCATAAGTGGAAGTAACCTGCTGCATTCTGTGTCCTTGGGTCAATGATGTCCTTTGCAGGTGTCCTCTGGAGGGCATGGAGCTGGAGGGCTTAGCGACTTTCGGGTGTCACAGGTGACACCCTGTTTTGCCTGCTTCCCCAGAGATATGCCGGTGTCAGGAGGGGGAGATTAAGAAGAGCTAGAGACTGCCAGAGTCTCCCTGGTGTGAGGCTTCAGGATGGGCTCCAATGTTTCCTCCTCCCTCGGGGTGTATAGAATATATAAGTAAAGATATAAATTTAGAATTGTATAAAACTTATTGGTGAGGCCACAACAGAGTATTATGTACAGTTCGGGTCACCATATTACAGGAAAGACATAATTGCTCTGGAGAGAATGCAGAGGAGGTTTGCAAGAATGTTGCCAGGGCTAGAAAAGTGTAGCTATGAGGAGAGATTGGAGTTATTTTCCTTGAAACAAAGAAGGCTGAGGGGCGACTTGATAAATGTGTACAAAATTATAAGGGGAGGAGACAGAGTGGACAGAATAAAATTGTTTCCCTTAGTGGAGAATTTTAGAACCAGGGGACATAGATTCAAGATAAGTGGTCCATAAGACCATAAGACATAGGAGCGGAAGTAAGGCCATTCGGCCCATCGAGTCCACTCCACCATTCAATCATGGTTGATTTCAACTCCATTTACCCGCTCTCTCCCCATAGCCCTTAATTCCTCGAGAAATCAAGAATTTATCAATTTCTGTCTTGAAGACGCTCAACGTCTCAGCCTCCACAGCCCTCTGTGGCAATGAATTCCACAGACCTACCACTCTCTGGCTGAAGAAATTTCTCCTCATCTCTGTTCTAAAGTGACTCCCTTTTATTCTAAGGCTGTGCCCCCGCGTCCTAGTCTCCCCTGCTAATGGAAACAACTTCCCTACGTCCATCCTATCTAAGCCGTTCATTATCTCGTAAGTTTCTATCAGATCTCCCCTCAACCTCCTAAACTCCAATGAATATAATCACACGATCCTCAGACGTTCATCGTATGTCAGGCCTACCATTCCTGGGATCATCCGTGTGAATCTCCGCTGGACCCGCTCCAGTGCCAGTATGTCCTTCCTGAGGTGTGGGGCCCAAAATTGCTCACAGTACTCCAAATGGGGCCTAACCAGTGCTTTATAAAGCCTCAGAAGTACATCCCTGCTTTTGTATTCCAAGCCTCTTGAGATAAATGACAACATTACATTTGCTTTCTTAATTACGGACTCAACCTGCAAGTTTACCTTTAGAGAATCCTGGACTAGGACTCCCAAGTCCCTTTGCACTTTAGCATTATGAATTTTGTCACCGTTTAGAAAATAGTCCATGCCTCTATTCTTTTTTCCAAAGTGCACGACCTCGCACTTGCCCACGTTGAATTTCATCAGCCACTTCTTGGACCACTCTCCTAAACTGTCTAAATCTTTCTGCAGCCTCCCCACCTCCTCAATACTACCTGCCCCTCCACCTATCTTTGTATCATCGGCAAACTTGGCCAGAATGCCCCCAGTCCCGTCATCTAGATCGTTAATATATAAAGAGAACAGCTGTGGCCCCAACACTGAACCCTGCGGGACACCACTTGTCACCGGTTGCCATTCTGAGAAAGAACCTTTTATCCCAACTCTCTGCCTTCTGTCTGACAGCCAATCGTCAATCCATGTTAGTACCTTGCCTCGAATACCATGGGCCCTTAATTTTACTCAGCAGTCTCCCGTGAGGCACCTTGTCAAAGGCCTTTTGGAAGTCAAGATAGATAACATCCATTGGCTCTCCTTGGTCTAACCTATTTGTTATCTCTTCAAAGAACTCTAACAGGTTTGTCAGGCACGACCTCCCCTTACTAAATCCATGCTGACTTGTCCTAATCCGACCCTGCACTTCCAAGAATTTAGAAATCTCATCCTTAACGATGGATTCTAGAATTTTGCCAACAACTGAGGTTAGGCTAATTGGCCTATAATTTTCCATCTTTTTTCTTGTTCCCTTATTGAACAGTGGGGTTACAACAGCGATTTTCCAATCCTCTGGGACTTTCCCTGACTCCAGTGACTTTTGAAAGATCATAACTAACGCCTCCACTATTTCTTCAGCTATCTCCTTTAGAACTCTAGGATGTAGCCCATCTGGGCCCGGAGATTTATCAATTTTCAGACCTTTTAGTTTCTCTAGCACTTTCTCCTTTGTGATGGCAACCATATTCAACTCTGCCCCCTGACTTTCCTGAATTGTTGGGATATTACTTGTGTCTTCTACTGTGAAGACTGACGCAAAGTACTTATTAAGTTCCTCAGCTATTTCCTTGTCTCCCATCACTAGATTACCAGCGTCATTTTGGAGCGGCCCAATGTCTACTTTTGCCTCCCGTTTGTTTTTAATGTATTTAAAGAAACTTTTACTATCATTCCTAATGTTACTGGCTAGCCTACCTTCATATTTGATCCTCTCCTTCCTTATTTCTCTCTTTGTTATCCTCTGTTTGTTTTTATAGCCTTCCCAATCTTCTGACTTCCCACTACTCTTTGCCACATTATAGGCTCTCTCTTTTGCCTTGATGCATTCCCTGACTTCCTTTGTCAGCCATGGCTGCCTAATCCCCCCTCTGATAACCTTTCTTTTGTTTGGGATGAACCTCTGCACTGTGTCCTCAATTACTCCCAGAAACTCCTCCCATTGCTGTTCTACTGTCTTTCCCACTAGGCTCTGCTTCCAGTCGATTTTTGTCAGTTCCTCCCTCATGCGCCTGTAATTACCTTTATTTAACTGTAGAACCTTCACATCTGATTCTGCCTTCCTTCTTTCAAATTGCAGACTGAATTCTACCATTTATGATCACTGCTTCCTAAGTGTTCCCTTACTTTAAGATCTTTTATCACGTCTGGCTCATTACATAACACTAAGTCCAGAATAGCCTGTTCCCTCGTGGGCTCCATCACAAGCTGTTCCAAAAAGCCATCCTGTAAACATTCAATGAATTCCCTTTCTTTGGGTCCACTGGCAACATTATTTACCCAGTCCACCTGCATATTGAAATCCCCCATGATCACTGTGACCTTGCCTTTCTGACATGCCCTTTCTATTTCGTGGTGCATTTTGTGCCCCTGGTCCTGACCACTGTCAGGAGGCCTGTACATAACTCCCATTATGGTTTTTTTGCCTTTGTGGTTCCTCAACTCTACCCACACAGACTCCACATCGTCTGACCCTATGTCGTTTAGTGCTATTGATTTAATTTCATTTCTAATTAACAAGGCAACCCCGCCCCCTCTACCCACCTCTCTGTCTTTTCGATAGGTTGTGAATCCCTGGATGTTTAACTGCCAGTCCTGAACCCCCTGCAACCACGTCTCTGTGATGCCTACCACATCATACCTGCCAGTCACACTCTGGGCCACAAGCTCATCTACCTTGTTCCGGACACTGCGGGCATTTAAATATAGCACCTTTAATTCCCTATTGACCGTCCCTTTTTGTCCAGTACGTAGAATTTGCTGCACGAGTTGGTGGTGGAATGAGGTGCTTGCTCATTTAAAAAATACCTGAATCTGTACCTTAAGTACTGTAAGCTACAGGGCTATGAGCCGGGTGCAGGAGGATGGGATTAGAATGGCGACATGGGTTCCTTGAACTGGCATGGGCAAGATGGGCCGAATGGTCTCCTTCTGTGCTGTAACTTTTTAATGGTCCTTTGGGTGCTCAGTGGCCCCCAGGTCACTCCATGGGATGGAGGGGCAGCTGTAATGAGCTCCAGAAACCTCTGCATCATCAGGTGATGTCAGTCCTAGAGGCCTGCCATTTTCTGTGTAATGATTTCAACAAGGCACATGTGGTTGGCCTCTTGGAGGAGGAACTCCCTGATTGAGATCATAATTGCCTGCCCAATCAGGGAGCCTTGTGTGTGTAAAACTGGGAGCGTCAGGTCTTTCTAGCACTCTGGATTCTGACTGTACCAGAAGCACGTTATGAGTGGAATAAAGTTTGTAAATTGAGGGAATCTGGTGGAGGGTCACCTGGCCTCTGAGGAGTATATTTCAGTGGCGACAAGGAAAAAGAATGACTCTAAGGAATTTTCTTGTTAACAGCCAGCTTGGCATTGGGAGTAAGCCTTTTTCAGGCATCATGCCTCTGTTTGGGAAACTGGATTCTCTTCACCCAACTGTGGAGGACAGGGTCCAGTATGTGGAATGCATGCGTTACTTTTTTAGGGTTAATGACATTGTGGTAGATTAAAAGCAATGGGTCATTCTTCTGACCACTTGTGGACCGTCGGCATTTGTTGTTATTCACGGCTTAACTTTCCCGGAGGCACCAGATACCAAAACCTTTCAGGAATTGGCGGATCTAGTGAGGGAATGATATGACCTGAAGCCACCTCTGATCCTGAGAAGGTGCCAGTTTTACTCGGCAACCCAGGAGATGAGAGAGTCTTTCATGGATTTCTTAACAGGGTTGAGATGACTGGCGGAAGCTTGTGAATTTGGATTGGCACTTAATGAGATGCTAAGAGACCTTTTGTTATGTGGGATAAATAATGTAATTATCTAAAAACGCCTATTGATGGAAGCCCAATTGGACTGCAAACAGGCGCTACAGCTGCCTTTTTCACTGGAAAAGGCGGCAAATGGGCATAGGAATTGCAAGGTATCCTTGATTTGATTTATTATTGTCACATGTATTAGCATAGAGTGAAAAATATTGTTTCTTGCACGCGATACAGACAAGGCATACCATTCATAAAGAAGGAAACGAGAGAGTGCAGAATGTAATGTTACAGTTATAGCTGAGATGTAGAGAAAGGTCAACTTAATACGAAGTAGGTCCATTCAGAAGTCTGATGGCAGCAGGGAAGAAGCTGTTCTTGAGTCAGTTTGTACGTGACCTCAGACTTTTGTATCTTTTTCTTGATGGAAGAAGATGGAAGAGTGTATGTCCAGGGTGCGTGGAGTCCTTGATTATGCTGGCTGCTTTTCTGAGGCAGTGGTAAGTGTAGACAGAATCAATGGATGGGAGGCTGGTTTGCGTGATGGACTAGGCTTCATTCACGACCCTTTGTAGTTCCTATATAAAAGCAAAATACTGCGGATGCTGGAATCTGAAACCAAAAGAGAAATGCTGGAAAATCTCAGCAGGTCTGGCAGCATCTGTAAAGAGAGAAAAGAGCTGACGTTTCGAGTCCAGATGACCCTTTGTCAAAGCTAAAAGGCATAGAAAGTGGGAGATATTCATGGTGGAAAGGGATCTGGGTGATTGTACTGCTGGTTTGCGGTGGACAGAAAGGATCGAGCATGTGGACATAAAGAAAGAGGATGTGTTGGAACTATTGAATGGCATCAAGGTTGGTAAGTCGCCGGGACCGGATGGGATGTACCCCAGGTTACTGTGGGAGGCGAGGGAGGAGATTGCGGAGCCTTTGGCGATGATCTTTGCATCGTCGATGGAGACGGGAGAGGTTCCGGAGGATTGGAGGATTGCAGATGTGGTCCCTATATTCAAGAAAGGGAACAGGGACAGCCCGGGAAATTACCGACCGGTGAGTCTAACCTCAGTGGTTGGTAAGTTGATGGAGAGGATCCTGAGAGACAGGATTTATGATCATCTAGAGAAGTTTAGTATGATCAAAAGTAGTCAGCACGGCTTTGTCAAGGGCAGGTCGTGCCTTACGAGCCTGGTTGAGTTCTTTGAAAATGTGACCAAACACATTGACGAAGGAAGAGCGGTGGATGTGGTCTATATGGACTTCAGCAAGGCGTTCGATAAGGTCCCCCATGCAAGACTTCTTGAGAAAGTGAGAGGGCATGGGATCCAAGGGGCTGTTGCCTTGTGGATCCAGAACTGGCTTGCCTGCAGAAGGCAGAGAGTGGCTGTGGAGGGGTCTTTCTCTGCATGGAGGTCAGTGACCAGTGGAGTGCCCCAGGGATCTGTTCTGGGACCCTTGCTGTTTGTCATTTTCATAAATGACCTGGATGAGGAAGTGGAGGGATGGGTTGGTAAGTTTGCTGACGACACCAAGGTAGGTGGTGTTGTGGATAGTTTGGAGGGATGTCAGAAGTTGCAGCGAGACATAGATAGAATGCAAGACTGGGCGGAGAAGTGGCAGATGGACTTCAACCCGGATAAGTGTGTGGTGATCCATTTTGGCCGATCCAATGGGATGAAGCAGCAGTATAATATGAAGGGTACCATTCTTAGCAGTGTAGAGGATCAGAAGGACCTTGGGGTCCGGGTCCATAGGACTCTTAAATCGGCCTCGCAGGTGGAGGATGCGGTCAAGAAGGCGTACGGCGTACTAGCCTTCATTAATCGAGGGATTGAGTTTAGGAGTCGGGAGATAATGCTGCAGCTTTATAGGACCCTGGTTAGACCCCACTTGGAGTACTGCGCGCAGTTCTGGTCACCTCATTACAGGAAAGATGTTGAAGCCATTGAAAGGGTGCAGAGGAGATTTACAAGGATGTTGCCTGGATTGGGGGGCATGCCTTATGAGGATAGGTTGAGGGAGCTTGGTCTCTTCTCCCTGGAGAGACGAAGGATGAGAGGTGACCTGATAGAGGTTTACAAGATGTTGAGAGGTCTGGATAGGGTAGACTCTCAGAGGCTATTTCCAAGGGCTGAAATGGTTGCTACGAGAGGACACAGGTTTAAGGTGCTGGGGGGTAGGTACAGAGGAGATGTCAGGGGTAAGTTTTTCACTCAGAGGGTGGTGGGTGAGTGGAATCGGCTGACGTCGGTGGTGGTGGAGGCAAACTCGTTGGGGTCTTTTAAGAGACTTCTGGATGAGTACATGGGATTTAATGGGATTGAGGGCTATAGATAGGCCTAGAGGTGGGGATGTGATCGGCTCAACTTGTGGGCCGAAGGGCCTGTTTGTGCTGTGGCTTTCTATGTTCTATGTTCTATATCTATACTGCAGGGTGAGGGAATGAAAGATGAGTCATAGCCATAGAAACCAGGGGAAAAGACTGCTAATGGCTGTCCACAGAGAATAAAAGGTGTGAATGGCCAAACGGCAGAGAAGCTGTAAGCTGTGACAGACGAAGATGTTGATTGGGGGCGGCGCAGAGATGGGACAGAGGTAAAATGTAGAAAAGGGGAAATGGGGAGAGAAAAGGTAAGGGAAAGGGGATAAAGTTGGGGGAAAGAAAAATGAAGAAAGACAATAAAGAAATAAAAGGTAGAGAACAGTAAAAAATTAAATGAAATAGAATGAAAACAGAGAGCTGAGGTGAGATAAAGCAAATCATCTGAAGTTGTTGAATTCGATGTTGAGACTGGAAGACCGTAAAATGCCTAGCCTGAAGATGAGATTCTGTTCCTCCAGTTTGCGTTGAGCTTCACTGGAACATTGCAGCAGGTCAAGGACAGACATGTGGGCATGGGAGCAGGATCATGTGTTAAAATGGCAAGCAACCGGAAGGTTAGGGTCCTGATTGCGCACAGACCGAAGGTGCTCAGCAAAGCGATCACCCAGTCTACGCTTGGTCTCCCCGATAGAGAGGAGACCACATTGGGAGCAGCGAATGCAATAGACCAAATTGAAAGAGGTGCAAGTGAAACGCTGCTTAACCTGGAATGAGTGTTTTGGATTTTGGATGGTGAGCATGGAAGAGGTAAAGGGACAGGGGTTACACCTTCTGTGATTGCATGGGAAGGTGCCATGAGTGATGGGAGAGGTGTTGGGTACAGTGGAGGAGTGAACTAGGTTATCCCGGAGGGAACGGTCTCTGCAGAATGCTGACAGAGGGAGTGAAGGGAAGATGTGTTTGGTGGTGGCAACAGGTTGGAGTTGGCGAAAATAGCGGAGGATTATCCTTTGCATGCGGAGGCTGGCGGGGTGAAATGTGAGAACAAGGGGGACTCTATCCTTGTTCTGGGAGGGGAGGGGGTGAGGGTCGTGGCATCGGAGATGGACTGCGCGCTGTTGAGGGCCCTGTCGACAACTGTAGATGGGAATCCACGGTTGAGGAAAAAGGAGCACATATTAGAAACACCACTTTGGAAAGTGGCATCATCGGAACAAATGCGACGGAGATGAAGGAGCTGAGAGAAAGGGATGGAGTCCTTACAGGGTATGGGATGTGAAGAGCTATAGTCCAGATAACTGTGGGAGTCAGTTGGCTCGTAATGGATATTGGTAGATAGTCTCTTGCCGGAAATGGAGACAGAAAGGTCAAGGAAAGGAAGGGAAGTGTCTGAGATGGGCCAGGTGAAGGCGATGGAGGGGTGGAAACTGGAAGCGAAGTTGATGAATTTTTCGAGCTCTGGACGAGAGTATGAAGTGGCACTAAAATAGTCAACAATGTACCAATAAAGGAGTTGTGGGAGGGGACCTGGGTAGGCCTGGAACAAGGAATGTCCCACTTACCCATAAACAGGCAAGTGTAGCTAGGACCCATGCAGGTACCCATTGCTACGCCTTTGATTTGGAGAAAGTGGGATGAGTTAAAGGAGAAGTTGTTGAGAGATAGAACGGGTTCAGCCAGGCGTAGGAGAGTGGTGGTGGATGGGAATTGTTCAGACCTCTTTCCAAGAAAGAAGCGAAGAGCTCTCAGGCCATCCTGGTGTGGGATGGAGGTGTAGAGAGATTGCACATCCATGGGGAATAGGAGGCGGTTAGAGCCTGCGAACTGGAAGCTGGCAATATGACGCAGGTTATCAGAAATCACGGATGTAGGTGGGGAGGGAATGGACCAGGGGACTGAGGATGGAGTCAAGGTAAAAGGAAATAAGTTCAGTAGGGCAGGAGCATGCTGACACAATGGGCCTACCAAGACAGTCCTTTTTGTGGATTTTGGGAAGTAGGTAGAAGCAGTCCAATGCCGGTGTCTTCACATGGAGGTGATGAGAGCAGCTCACAGTAGAAGATGGAAGACTGCTATGGGGGGCACAAGTGGTTGTTCCGAGTCAGGGCCACAGTGCCATACTGGCTGAACTACATCACAGCCACCCAGGGTGTCCAAAATTAAGATGCTGGCCAGGGGCTATAGCTTGGAATGGATGTGGACATAGTGGCACTTGTGGATCGGTGCCAGGAATGCCAGCAAGGGCAAAAGTTGCCACCAGTACCCATGGGAATAGTTGGTAGACCATGGACTCAGCTGCACGTGGATTATGCAGATCCATTCATGGGCTCGATGTTCTTGGACATTGTGGATGCCCACTCCAAGTAGACGAACGTAGAGAGGGTGCATTCGGCGACACAATAATGGTAGAGAAACAATGGGCTGGCTTTTCACCAGCCAGGAGTTCACCAGGTTAAAGAAGTTGAATGGGATCATAGAATCCCTACAGCACAGAAAGAGGCCATTCGGCCCATCGAGTCTGCACCGACCACAATCCCACCCAGACCCTACCCCCATATCCCTACGTATTTTACCCACTAATCCCTCTAACCTACGCATCTCAGGACACTAAGGGGCAATTTTTTTTTTTAGCTTGACCAATCAACCTAACCCGCACATCTTTGGACTGTGGGAGGAAACCGGAGCACCCGGAGGAAACCCACGCAGACACAAGGAGAATGTGCAAACTCCACACAGACAGTGACCCAAGCCGGGAATCGAACCCAGGTCCCTGGAGTTGTGAAGCAGCAGTGCTAACCACTGTGCTACCGTGCCGCCCCTTTACCCAAAAAAGTTTGGGTAAAGAATTATGCAAATGGTTACCTGCAACGGTTGTATCTAGGACGGGACGGGTACCCTACAGAATACGTGTGGGTGAGGCCATCCTGAAATAAATAGCTGGACCGGGTTCTGTCCTTGAAATCAGTCTATCCTAGAGCCAAGAACCGAGGAGAGTCCTTCCACTGCTCTGTCACGTGTAGTCAGGACCTTGGCGTCCAAAATGGACACTGCAGAGGAAGCTGCAGCTACTCCTCTACCATCCAAGGAAGGGGGTGAATTGGAACTCTGACGCTCGCATTGTGAGAGATGGGCGCCTGTTAGGTACTCTCCTCCCATGTCAGATGCTGGGTTGGAGGATCCAGACCCAGTAGTGAAACATCGCAAGAGACCCATGAGGTGCATGAACAACCAAGGTTCCTCGGACATGGTTGGGGGGGGTGGTGGAGGGAATGCTGTTCCCTTCATCCCTGTGCTCATTGATCTATAGAGGTTCCTGATTAAGCAACATCTTGATTTTATAATTCTCATCATTTTTTTGTTCAAATCTCTCCAAGATTTCACTCATCCATATCTTTTCAATCCCCTTTGGTACCACAGTCCATCCATGCTTCTCTAATAATGATCACTTGAGTATCCCTGATTTTGAATATGTCTTCTGCTCCCAAGGCCTAGATCTCCAAAATTCTCGCTCCACCTCACTTGACTCCTTTAAGACATTCCTTAAAATCTACTGGTTTGCTATCTCTTTCTGTTGTCTGTGTCATTTTTTTTCTTTATCATGCTCCTGTGATATGCCTTGGGATGCTGTATTACATTGTGTATGATGTAAACATGAATTGTTATCGTGTGAACCCTCAGTCTATTGTTTTCACCACAAATATATTTTAATCATCCATGGCATGTGGACATCATGAGCAAGGCCAGTACTTATTGCCTACACCTAACTGCCCTTAACTGATAGGCTTGCTTGGCAATTTCAAAGGGCTGCTAAATGTCATGACTGTGGATCTGGAGTCACATCTAGGCTAGAATTTCTGGAAGGATATTCATGAATCAGGCATGTTTTGTATGACAATCCAGTAGCTTCATGCTCACCATTACTTATAATGCCTTTTTGGAACCAGATTTTTTAACTGAATTTAAATTCTCCAGTTGCCATGTTGGGATTTGAATTCATGTCGCCAAATCATTAATTCTAGCCTCTGGATAATCATAACTACTGTGGATAGTGGAAATTGAAATAAAAACTGTAAATGCTGGAAATATTCAGTGAGTCTGGCATGTGTGTGGAGAGAGAATCAGGCAGAATTTTCCCAGGCTTTTGGGAGGTGGATTTGGCGGAGGGGGTGGGAGAAAACTTGCAATGATGTATGACGGGTTAGCTCTCCGATTCGTTCCCACCTCTGTGCACTTTTATCAGAGGCAGACTACCTGGTGGCCTTTGAATATGGCAAGTTGCCTTGAACCACTGTAGCCCATGTGGCTTTAGTACACCCACAGTGCCACAAGAGAGGGAGTTCCAGGATTTTGACCCAGTGACTGTGAAATAACAGAATTGTAATTCCAAGTCAGGATGGTAACTAGGAGGAGAACCTGGTGGTGTTCTGTTGTCTTTGTTCTTCTCGGTGGTAGAAGTTGGTAAATGCAGTTGAAGGAGCCTGGTAAGTAGAGTCATAGAGGTTTACAGCATGGAAACAGGCCCTTCGGCCCAACTTGTCCATGCCGCCCTTATTTTTAAAAATCCCTAAACTAATCCCAATTGCCTGTATTTGGCCCATATCCCTCTATACCCATCGTACCCATGTAACTATCTAAATGCTTTTTAAAAGATAAAATTGTACCTGCCTCTACTACTACCTCTGGCAGCTTGTTCCAGACACTCACCACCCTCTGTGTGAACAAATTGCCCTTCTGGACACTTTTGTATCTCTCCCCTCTCACCTTAAACCTATGCCCTCTAGTTTTATACTCCCCTACCTTTGGGAAAAGATATTGACTATCTACCTTGTTTATGCCCTTCATTATTTTATAGACCTCTCTAAGGTCACCCCTCAGCCTCCTACACTCCAAAGAAAAAATTCCCAGTCTATTCAGCCTCTCCTTATAACTCAATCCATCAAGTCCCGGTCGCATTGTAGTAAATCTTTTCTGCACTCTTTCTAGTTTAATAATATCCTTTCTATAATAGGGTGACCAGAATTGCACACAGTATTTCAAGTGTGGCCTTACCAATGTCTTGTACAACTTTAACAAGACTTCCCAACTCCTGTATTCAATGTTTTGACCGATGAAACCAAGCATGCCGAATGCCTTCTTCACCACTCTGTCCACCTGTGACTCCACTTTCAAGGAGCTATGAACATGTACCCCTAGATCTCTTTGTTCTGTAACCCTCCCCAATGCCCTACCATTAACTGAGTAAGTTCTACCCTGGTTCAATCTACCAAAATGCATTACCTCGCATTTGTCAAAATTAAACTCCATCTGCCATTTGTCAGCCCACTGGCCCAATTGATCAAGATCACGCTGCAATTGCAGATAACCTTCCTCACTGTCCACCATGCCACCAATCTTGGTGTCATCTGCAAACTTACTAACCATGCCCCCTATATTCTCATCCAAATCATTAATATAAATGATAAATAACAGTGGGCCCAGCACTGTTCCCTGAGGCACACCGCTGGTCACAGGCCTCCAGTTTGAAAAACAACTCTCTACAACCACCCTCTGGCTTCTGTCAAGAAGTGGAGATGCCGGCGTTGGACTGGGGTAAACACAGTAAGAAGTTTAACAACACCAGGTTAAAGTCCAACAGGTTTATTTGGTAGCAAAAGCCACACAAGCTTTCGAAGCTCTAAGCCCCTTCTTCAGGTGAGTGGGAATTCTGTTCACAAACAGAGTTTATAAAGACACAGACTCAATTTACATGAATAATGGTTGGAATGCGAATACTTACAACTAATCAAGTCTTTAAGAAACAAAACAATGGGAGTGGAGAGAGCATCAAGACAGGCTAAAAAGATGTGTATTGTCTCCAGACAAGACAGCCAGTGAAACTCTGCAGGTCCACGCAACTGTGGGCGTTACAAATAGTGTGACATGAACCCAATATCCCGGTTGAGGCCGTCCTTGTGTGTGCGGAACTTGGCTATCAGTTTCTGCTCAGCGACTCTGCGCCGTCGTGTGTCGCGAAGGCCGCCTTGGAGAACGCTTACCCGAATATCAGAGGCATACTCTTGCAACTCGGCCAACGTTGTCTACCTGATACGCTGCAAGAAAGGATGTCCCGAGGCATGGTACATTGGGGAAACTATGCAGACGCTGCGACAACGGATGAATGAACACCGCTCGACAATCACCAGGCAAGACTGTTCTCTTCCTGTTGGGGAGCACTTCAGCGGTCACGGGCATTCGGCCTCTGATATTCGGGTAAGCGTTCTCCAAGGCGGCCTTCGCGACACACGACAGCGCAGAGTCGCTGAGCAGAAACTGATAGCCAAGTTCCGCACACACAAGGACGGCCTCAACCGGGATATTGGGTTCATGTCACACTATTTGTAACGCCCACAGTTGCGTGGACCTGCAGAGTTTCACTGGCTGTCTTGTCTGGAGACAATACACATCTTTTTAGCCTGTCTTGATGCTCTCTCCACTCCCATTGTTTTGTTTCTTAAAGACTTGATTAGTTGTAAGTATTCGCATTCCAACCATTATTCATGTAAATTGAGTCTGTGTCTTTATAAACTCTGTTTGTGAACAGAATTCCCACTCACCTGAAGAAGGGGCTTAGAGCTTCGAAAGCTTGTGTGGCTTTTGCTACCAAATAAACCTGTTGGACTTTAACCTGGTGTTGTTAAACTTCTTACTTCCGTCAAGAAGCCAATTTAGTATCCATTTAGATCACCCTGGATCCTGTGAGATTTAACTTTATGCAACAACCTACCATGTGGTACCTTGTCAAAGTCCATGTAGACAACATCAACTGCACTGCCTTCATCTACCTCCTTGGTTATCCCTTCAAAAAACTCAATTAAATTTGTGAGACATGATTTTCCATGTAGACGTGCCTGCTACAGTGTGTTTTGGAGATGGTAGACACTGCTGTCACTGAGTGCTGGTAGTAAAAGGGCGGCACATTGGCACAGTGGTTAGCACTGCTGCCTCATAGCGCCAGGGCCCAGGTTCAATTCCGGCCTCAGGTGACTCTCTGTCTGTGTGGAGTTTGCACATTCTCCCCATGTCTGCATGGGGTTCCTCTGGGTGCTCCAGTTTTCTCCCACAGTACAAAGATGTGCGGGTTAGGTTGATTGGCCATGATAAATTGCCCCTTGGTGACAGGGGGATTAGCGGGGTAAATATGTGGGGTTATGGGGATAGGACCTGGGTGGGACTGTTGTCAGTGCAGGCTTGATGGGCCAAATGGCCTCCTTCTGCACTGTAGTTTCTATGAATATTGGTGGATGGGGTGCTCATCAAGCAGGCTGCTTTATCTTGGATGGTGGTGTGTTTCCTAGTGCTGTCAGAGCTGCACTCACCCAAGGAGAGTATTGCATAACACTCTTGACTTATGCCTTGTAGGAATGGGTTTTGGAGAGTCAGGATGTGAGTTGCTGCAGAACTCCTAGCTTCTGACCTGCTCTTGTAGCCATAGTATTTATGTGGCTGGTCCAATTAAGTTTTTGGTCAACAGTAACACCCAGGATGTTGCTCGTGGGGAATTCAACAATGGTAATGTTATTTAATGTTAAAGGGAGATGCTTAGATTCTCTTTTGTTGGATATGGTCATTGGTTGATTGTGCAGTGTGAATGTTACTTGCCACTTTCTACAAGCCTGAATATTGTCCAGGTCTTGCTGCATATGGGCACAGAATGCCTCAGTATTTGAGAAATTGTGAGTCATACTGAACACTGTGCAATCATGAGCAAACATCCTTACTTCTCTGTATTTTGAAGGTAAGGTCATTGATGAAGCAACTGAAGATGGTTGGACCTCAGACACAGTTCACAAAGGGGATCTATCTCCAGGTAGCAATTATGCCCTTTATGGAGATTGATGCCTCTGCTACTGCTTGCCCTGCTTCAATGGAAACCACTTTCATCACTGTGATGCCAATTCCAGGTACCACCAACACTGTGAGGGTAGCTGGCTGCTCCATCCACCGGTCAAGATGATTGGACCTCCTGATATAGGACATGACAGTTGCCTAACATTTCAGGTATGAACAAAGAGTCACTACCCTCATTAACTCTGTTTCTTTCTCCACAGTTACTGTCAGACCCGTTGGCCGGAATTCTCCGTCATTCACTCCATGCTGCCACTGCCAGAAAGGACGGAGAATTTGCTGCTCAGCCAAATCTCCATTCACTGCAGGGGGATGGGAGAATCCCGCTGCTGTGAATGGCTGGAGAGTCCTGCCCACTGAGCATTTCCTGTTATTACACTCGATTACTAGTCCTGTGACATAACCACTCTGCTACCTCAGGTGAAAGTAAAGGAATTGTTTTAACTGAAGAACTGATGAATAATGTGGTTAGGAAGGCTTATGGAATATTGCTGAAAAAAGACATGTTGTCAAAGCTTTTAATCTTTCACTCATCCGGGCAATTCACAATAATATCAAATGTAAAGGGAACAATGGTTTATACTTCATGAGAAGAGAGTGCTGAATTGGCAAGTGGACTCCGATTGGTAGGGGCATTTTCATTGAGTCAATGCAGTGGCATGCAGTCAAATTATCTCCCTTTCCTTGACCTACTAGTTGAGAAATCTACCAATTGGTTTGCTAATACCACCTACTGCAAGCCTACCTTCACTGGCCAATATACACATTGGGATTTTTACAGTCCCCTGCATTTTAAGATTGGACAAATCAGCAACATTATAAATAGGGCTTAAGCTATTTGCTCACCGTGCAAGCTTGATGCTGAAATAGGGTACATCAAAGTCATTTTGCAAGATAATTGCTAACCTAATCAGATTGTTGTATGTCACGCAAACTCATGAAAGGAACAAAGGCCACCACTTTCGGTCCTGAAAAGTGCCCAGTCTGCCTCAGATTACCCTGAAAAAGAAATTGGAATTACAGTTGAAGCTAGCCATTTCACACTGTTGCTATGCAGCAGCACATTAGTGTTGTATGTCACTAACATGACTCTATGCTGCTGTCAGGCCAAAAAGATGTTCTGTTTATCACACAAATGAGTAATGTAGTGTATGAATTTCGATACCAGTGTAATGCTAGGTACCTAGGCTGTATGCCCCAGTGATTGGTGGATCATATCAAACAACATGCTCCTTCGCTGTTCACAACCAGAGAAAGTACTAATTTTTAAAATTCATTTACAGGATGTGGGCATTGCTGTCTAGGCCACCATTTATTGCCCATCCCTAGTTGCCCTTCAGCAGCGCAACTGTAACTGTACCCAACCAGCTTATAAAATCCAACATTAGAACAAAGAACAGTACAGCACAAGAACAGGTCCTTCGGCCCACCAAGCCTGCGCCAACACATGACGCCTTTCTAAATTAAAGACCTTTTGTCTCTACGTGATCTGCATCACTCTATTTCCTGCCTATTCATGTATCTGTTAAGATGCCTCTTAAACATTGATATTGTATCTGCTTCTATCACTTCCTCTGGCAGTGCATTCCAGGCACTTGCCTCTTTCATCTTCGATAAACTTTCCCCCTTTTACCTTACACATACGTCTCCTAGTAATTGACATTTCTACACTGGGAAAAAGACTCCAACTATCGTGTCAGGCCAAAAAGATGTTCTGTTTATCACACAAATGAGTAATGTAGTGTATGAATTTCGATACCAGTGTAATGCTAGGTACCTAGGCTGTATGCCCCACAGGGGCGGTACGGTAGCACAGTGGTTAGCACTGCTGCTTCACAGCTCCAAGGCCCCGGGTTCGATTCCCGGCTCGGGTCACTGTCTGTGTGGAGTTTGCACGTTCTCCTTGTGTCTGCGTGGGTTTCCTCCGGGTGCTCCGGTTTCCTCCCACAGTCCAAAGATGTGCGGGTTAGGTTGATTGGCCAGGTTAAAAATTGCCCCTTAGAATCCTAAAATGCGTAGGTTAGAGGGATTAGTGGGTAGATATGTGGGGGTAGGACCTGGGTGGGATTGTGGTCGGTGCAGACTCGATGGGCCGAATGGCCTCCTTCTGCACTGTAGGGTTCCTATGATCCTATGATTTCCTATGATATCCATGCCTCTCATAATTTTGTAAACTTCTATCAGATCGCCCCTCAGCCTCCGACATTCTGTAAAAACAAACCAAGATTTCCAATCTTTCCTTATAGCTAATACCCTCCAAACCAGGCAACATCCTGGCAAACCTTTTCTTTAGCCTCTCCAAAGTCTCCACATCCTTCTGGTAGTGTGGTGACCAGAACAGTACACAATATTGCAAAGTAGATGTAATTCCACAATTGGACAATGTTTGCTAAACCATTTTGAGCATGCTAAGAATTACGCTGACAAACAATTCAAGATTTTCAGTCCGGCTCACAGTATGGCTCATTTATGCAAGCTAGAAGCTACATATATGAATGCATGGGACTCTGTTCTTTGCAGACAGAAAGAATATATTGTACCTGTTTCGCTAAACAAAGTAGGTGACGGCCATTCGCTGGTTTATCCCCAATGACAATCAGAGTCAATCTGCCTGGCTTGAATTTAAACAAAACTTGGCAGCAAACTGTCAGTCACCAGTAAACTAGTGCGTTCTCCATGGCAATACCTCTACTAATCAGAATCTACTTGCTAAATTATCAATACTCTCACCTCATGAAGTATAAATTGTTGTTCCCTTTATATTTGGTATTCTTGCTAATTATTTTGAGTGCCTGATGAAAAGCTTCAACAATATGTCTTTTTTCAAAAAAACTGAAGTTCTGTACTATCAAATGAATATTTGCACATGGAAGACTTCCCTTTATTAGCTGAGGCATATAATATAAGAACATGGAGATTATGCTGGAGCTATATAAAATGCTAGTCAGGTCACAACTTGAATACTGCATGCAGTTCCGGTCACCTCATTTAGAAAGGGTGTAATTGCCTGGAGAGGGTATAGAAGAGATTTATCAGGATGTTGTCAGAATTGGAAAATTTGATTTGATTTAGTATTGTCACATATATTAACATGCAGTGAAAAGTATAGTGTGCAAGTATTCTTGCACACTATACAGACAAAACATACCATTCATAGAGAAGGAAACGAAAGAGTACAGAATGTAGCGTTACAGTCATAGCTAGGGTGTAGAGAAAGATCAACTTAATGCAAGGTAAGTCCATTCAAAAGTCTGACAGCAGCAGGGAAGAAGCTGTTCTGGAGTCGTTTGGTATGTGACCTCAGACTTTTGTATCTTTTTCCTGAAGGAAGAAGGTGGAAGAGAGCATGTCCGGGGTGCGTGGGGTCCTTAATTATGCTGGCTGCTTTGCCGAGGCAGGGGGAAGTGTAGACAGAGTCAATGGATGGGAGGCTGGTTTGCGTGATGGATTGGGCTACATTCACAACCTTTTGTCGTTCTTTGCAGTCTTGGGCAGAGCAGCAGCCATACCAAGCTGTGATACAACCAGAAAGAATGCTTTCTATGGTGAATCTGTAAAAGTTGATGAGAGTCGTAGCTGACATGCCAAATTTCCTTAGTCTTCTGACAAAGTAGAGGCGTTGGTGGGTTTTCTTAACTATAGTGTCGGCATGGGGGGACCAGGACAGGTTGCTGGTGATCTGGACACTCAAAAAATTGAAGCTCTCGACCCTTTCTACTTTGTCCCCATTGATGTAGACAGGGGCATATTCTCCTTTACGCTTCCTGAAGTCAATGACAATCTCCTTCATTTTGTTGACATTGAGGGAGAGATTATTGTTGCCGCACCAGTTCACCAGATTCTCTATCTCATTCCTGTACTCTGTCTCATCATTGTTTGAGATCCGACCCACTACAGTGGTGTTGTCAGCAAACTTGAAAATCGAATTAGAGGGAAATTTGGCCACAGTCATAGGTGTGTAAGGAGTACAGTAGGGGGCTGAGAACACAGCCTTGTGGGGCACCGGTGTTGAGGATGATCGTGAAGGTGGTGTTGTTGTCTATCCTTACTGATTGTGGTCTGTCAGTTAGGAAGTTCAGGATCCAGTCGCAGAGGGAGGTACCGAGGCCCAGGCCACGGAGTTTGTAGATGAGCTTTGTGGGAATAAGTGTTGAAGCCTGAGCTGTAGTCAGTAAATAGGAGTCTGACATAGGTGTCCTTGTTATCTAGGTGTTCCAGGGTTGAGTGCAGGGCCAGGGAAATGCTGTGGATCTGTTGCGGTGGTAGGCAAACTGTAGTGGATCCAGTTGTTTGGTGGCTGAATTGATTTGTGCCATGACTAATCTTTCGAAGCACGATGGATATCAGAGCCACCAGCCGATAGTTGCAACCAAGCAGCGTACCTTAATGGCTATCAGGAAAGATTGGATACGCTGGGGTTGTTTTCCTGGAAACAGAGAAGGCTGAGGGAGATTTGATTGAGCTGTACTAGATTATGAAGTGCCTGGAAAGATTGGATGGGAAGGACCTATTTCCCTTAGCAGAGAGATTAGTGACTCGGGGGCATCCATTTAAAGTGATTGTAGAAGAATTAGAGGGGAAATGAGGAAAATGTTTCTCCCCAGAGGGGTCTGGAACTCATTGTCTAGAGAGTATTAGAGGTAGAAGACCTCAACTCATTTTAAAAGACTCCCAGTTGAGGCCAATTAAAGTAGTTAAGCAGCTCCTTAAGAGCCTGTAGGAGATAATGGCTAAGATTTTGATGGAGGAGCACAGGTTACAAGTGCTGTCCATTGTTGATCAGCTGAAGGGAAATAGGTACAGAGTGAGGGATAAGTCATGGTCATTCCAGGCCCCATTAGAAGATCAGTGGGATAAAGGGATCTTAGTCTTTGCAAGTGGGCTTCCCTTGGTGCTTCATGAGTGGTGAGGAGAGTGGGCACTTGCTGTAGGAAGGGCTGAACCCTGAACATGATGGAGGAAAGAGGGGCAGGACAGCCACAGAGGCCAAACCAGCATAACTGTCTGTCATCAAAGATCGAGACATTAATACTTTAGGTAGCTATCACATACATTTATACCCTTGCTGCTAAAGACCTCACGCCTTATAGTTTTGGTCACTATGCATTGTCAGTAGCCATTAAAGTCATCGTGCCATTGAACCTTTCTGTTGTTAGCTCCTTCAGGGATCAGCTGAGGTCCTTAGTGGCATCTCAAAAATGGCAGCATATCACAGCATCTCACTAGAAATTGATACCATCTTTACCAGAGCTGCAAGTGTATCCATTTCATGGCAAATGCAGCCTTGCAAATGCAGAGGGAAGTGGCTTTCACTGGATTCCCCCAAGTGTAGGGCACCATCCATTTGGCTATTAAAGCACCCAGCAACCATCCAATCAGATTCATCAACAGGAAGGCTTCTATGTTCAATTAGCCTGTGACCACAAAAGGAGTGTCCTCCATGTGTGCACTCACTTTCCTGCAGTTGCCAAGATGCCTTCATCCTTAACCAGTCCAGGCTGCCTCAGATATTCACTCCAATCCCTAAATGCCATGGATGGATCCCAGGGGACAAGGACTATCCCTTGAAAATGTGACTAGCACTCCATTACAAGAGCCCTAGACAAAGGCACAGAGATGATTCAACCATTGTCACCTCCTCATGATGACAGTCAGCAGGTTTCTGAAGATGTGTATCGGGTACCTGAACAGATTAGGTGGTGTCCTGGAGTAACCTTCTGCAATGGCCTCAGTCATTGCGGTGGTCTCCTGCTATCACCATAACATGGCCCTCCAGAGAGGTGTGGACCTCGAGGATGGTGAGGCCCTGGAAGGGAATAGTTCATCAGAAAAGAGCAGAAGCAAGAGGTGAGTGAGCAGAAAGAAATGGAAGCCTCGGGAGAAGACACTGAAAAGAGAGGTACCTCACCTGCACAAAGAGGTAGCCAAGAATGGCTCGTGGCACCAAAGGCCAGAGAAGATGCCATGATTGTCAGGGATTTCCTGATTCAGGAACATTTCAACTGAGCCCCTGTGACCCAGGTTGAGGAGTAAGGCATGGAAGGGAGACCTGTGCTAACATACATTTGGAAGGAGCAGCCTGAAGCATCCAATCACTTACCACCAATGGAGATTACACATTTGGCTAGAGGTTTTGCTCCCACCACAGACAATCCTGTTCCTCTTTCACCATCAGTTTTCCTGCCATGGCAGTAGAGTCGGAGGCCTATAAGTGCCATTATTTATACAGTTCAAAAAGAGAAAAACAGTAGACAGAGACAGTAAGAAGACACGGGTGATCCACTTAGTGTGCCACATGTTATGGTGGCCTTGTGCTGAGCTGCTCCTTTGCTGTGTTCCTCTTATGGGGGAAGCCTGCTCATTCACCTAGCCTTGCAGCTGAGATGCATGTGGCAGTCATCCTCGTTGTGGAAGTGCCCATGGGGTTATCTCAGGCTGCTGCACCCGCATCACGTCCTCTGTGACATTGCCATTTGCTCCAAATGCCTGATGGAGGACACCAGCAGGGGCAAAACTAGAATCCCCTCCATAGATCTCAATGCTCCAGTGCCACTGACTGGTCTACACTATGTAGGGTCTCCTGTATCCCGTAGATATCAAGAGTGTAGTTCCTGCACATACTCAAAATAATGCCATATATGGTTCTCAGGGAGTTTAGCCACTCTCTCTATGGAGGTGTACATGCACTCATAACCCTGAGCCATTGTGCTGCACATTAACTGGATGGACTTCTCCATCCGCTGCCCAAGGGCTATGCTGCTTCAGGGAAAGCTGACCTGCAAGCATATTTCCTGCTTCTGTACAAAGTAGAGCTTTCTTTCCAGTAAATCTTTAGGTCCTGCACCCATGCCCAGCCAAGCAAGAGGATCAGACCACAGCTCCCTCTGTCTCTGGCAGCTCTCCCTGTCCACCAGAGCCATGATCATTACCTTCTGACACCCTATCCACATGTATAAGGACTCAAAGGGCCGGATTTTACCATCGCGTTGTGTCCGTTTTTGGGTGCGAAAACTTGGTAAAGTCCGATGTAAGGCGAGTAGCGTGATGCACGCCTGCCTTCCTTTACCAAGTTTACCTTTACCCTTTACCAAGAACTGAAAATGGCCGTGTGCATTTAAATTAATGGGCTGCATGTCCAACTTTAACGGCACTTCCTCCTGTGAAGAAGGCCTATAGTGTGTTAGCTTTTATTAACAGGGGGTTGGAGTTTAAGAGCCGTGGGGTTATGCTGCAACTGTACAGGACCTTGGTGAGGCCACATTTGGAATATTGTGTGCAGTTCTGGTCACCTCACTATAAGAAGGATGTGGAAGCGCTGGAAAGAGTGCAGAGGAGATTTACCAGGATGCTGCCTGGTTTGGAGGGTAGGTCTTATGAGGAAAGGTTGAGGGAGCTGGGGCTGTTCTCTCTGGAGCGGAGGAGGCTGAGGGGAGACTTAATAGAGGTTTATAAAATGATGAAGGGGATAGATAGAGTGAACGTTCAAAGACTATTTCCTCGGGTGGATGGAGCTATTACAAGGGGGCATAACTATAGGGTTTGTGGTGGGAGATATAGGAAGGATATGAGAGGTAGGTTTTTTACGCAGAGAGTGGTTGGGGTGTGGAATGGACTGCCTGCAGTGATAGTGGAGTCAGACACTTTAGGAACATTTAAGCGATTATTGGATAGGCACATGGAGCACACCAGGATGATAGGGAGTGGGATAGCTTGATCTTGGTTTCAGATAAAGTTTGGCACAACATCATGGGCCAAAGGGCCTGTTCTGTGCTGTACTGTTCTATGTTCTATGGGAGCAGCATTCTGTTATTTTTTTTTCTGTGCATGCGCAGTTGGAGGCTGCGATCGGAGCTGCAGGGTTGCGGGCGCATTTAGCCTTATCCACAGACTTGTGCAGTGCGATTTGGAATTGCTGATATTTTTGCAGGCAGAGTATGGGTGCTTCAGATCGGATCAAAAAGTCAGATCTGAAACACTCCCAGTTTCAAGTCCACACAACACTTCGAATCAAAATGTTAGAATAGGGACCAAGAGTTGAGCGTATCTGCATTGGTGTATGGTGCACTTGGAAGATCTGGTAATGCTTTTCCTTCTTGCTGCTCTGGGTTTGCAGAGGGAGGGGGAGAGGCTGCTCTGGATTGAACACTTGCATCTAACACAAGAGATGATGAGAGTAAGTCTAGAAAACTAGAAACTGCTGCAGTGCTGAGGCTACCCAAAGTTACTCAGTGCATGACGTGTCATTGGATGGGGCTGAGAGCACTTTATTGTTCTCTGTAATCACCAGGTCCAAAGTCTCACAACACCAGGTTAAAGTCCGACAGGTTTATTTGGTAGCAAAAGCCACGAGCTTTCGGAGCGCTGCCCCTTCGTCAGGTGAGTGGGAGTTGTATTCACAAACAGGGCATATAAAGACACAAACTCAATTTACAAAATAATGGTTGGAATGCGAGTCTTTACAGGTAATCAAGTCTTAAAGGTACAGACAATGTGTGGAGAGAGCGTTAAGCACAGGTTAAAGAGATGTGTATTGTCTCCAGACAGGACAGTTAGTGAGATTTTGCAAGCCCAGGCAAATCGTGGGGATTACAGATAGTACAGATGCACAGATATCTGTAATCCCCACGACTTCCACTTGTAGATTTCCACTCCATCTGACGAAGGAGCAGCGCTCCGAAAGCTAGTGGCATTTGCTACCAAATAAACCTGTTGGACTTTAACCTGGTGTTGTTAGACTCCTTACTGTGTTTACCCCAGTCCAACACCAGCATTTCCACATCATTTCTTCAATGATAACATCTCAATAAAACCCTACAATGCAGGAGGAGGCCATTCGACCCATCAAATCTGCACCGACAACAATCCCACCCCAGGCCCTATCCCCACAATCCCACACATTTACCCCACTAATCCCTCTAACCTACACATCCCAGGACACTATGGGCAATTTAGCACAGCTAATCCACCTAGCCTGCATACCTTTGGATTGTGGGAGGAAACTGGAGCACCCGGAGGAAACCCACGCAGACAAAGGGAGAATATGCAAACTCCACACAGACAGTGACCCAAGCCAGGAATTGAACCCGGGTCCCTGGAGCTGTGAGACAGCAGTGCTTACCGCTGTGCCACCGTGCCGTCCAGTGGCTCCACTGGGGTGATGCAGTAAAAGAATAGGACTCTTCCTTCTTCTGGGCCCTCTCCTAGCCATTCTACACCTTGTTGTCCTGCAAGGAAAAAAGAAAACATCGGAAGGCACTGCTTCACTCTGTGTCCAATGTCATCTGCCTCTATGTATTGGGAGCTGTGTGGCTCAGTGGTGTCAGGTCCTCAGCAACACAATGGTTGTGAGCCATTCGGAGAGGTCAGTAGTGACCTGGGTGCAGGAACAGCACACCCTGAGGTTCCTAATGTGCCGGATATTGAAATCCCTGGAAGTGTCCAGAGAGTTGGGGTTGCTCTCACCATGCCAGAACAAATGAAGCCTTTAACCGTTTAAGACACTGGAGTCAGGGTCTTCTAGTCTTGCTTCTGTCACTGATAGCAGCAGGAATCTGAATCTAGGCATCTCTGGTTTCAGCTGGTTTTCTCCGCTGGCCACCTCCTCAGTGCCCAACATCCAATCCAGGTTGGCATCTATGAAGTGAGGGGCAGTCCTGCTCTGGGTGCCAGGATTAGATATCCTGCTTCCCTCTGGTGCTGTGGAAAGCTTTGGTGCACTGAGCCAATTCATCCCTTAGGACAAACAGAAGCTTCAGTGTTGGCTGCAATGGGGAGTCTAAATCAGACTTGCATTACATCTGATCTACATCTGTTCCTACCCCACAAGCTCTAACTGGACAGGGAATCCCTCTCCATGTCAACTAAGAGTTCACCACTGTGAAAATCATGACTTTATAATCAGTTTCTCACTGGGGTCAACTTCCTGATTCAAAAAAAATCCTGAGCTCGGTTTCCTGTCTTCATGTGGAAAATTGAGCTCCTTATGTTTAAAATAAAGTAATTTCAGTGTTGTTTTTATTTCTCCACTGGATGCAATGGTTTGCTACTATTGTCAACTCTGGATGCTTGTAAACGTAAATACATGACAGTATATGTGAAGTGACAATCACACAGGCTTCTTCAATATGAAGTAATTTTCCTTTCATAAACATTTACAATGAACCATGTTCCTCAATACAAGTTTGGGAAATTTTGCACTGACTGCAGTTACAACATTGTGGAGATTTTGCTTACTGTGCGCTTTAGAGCTGTGAAGACCAGTATCCAACTGGCATGACAAGAAAATTATGAAGTATATATATCCATGCATTAAATTTTGTACTAAAAAGGTGTTAGCCGCCAGGAATTGACAATAAAAAATGACATCAGATAAAAAAAATAAATGGGCAACATAACTTTGGAAAAATGTGAATAAAAAGAGTTGATGGTTCAGTCAGTTGAGTCCTTTACTGACTCGGGTCATTTTAGAATTAACAATTTAAAGAAAAGTTAATAGGAGTAATATTTTTGGGCTGCTTATGAAATGGAATGTAAAATCACTGAAGCCTGCTCTTGACAAAAATGTTTTTTTTTGCAATTTGTTTTTGAAAATGATATTTGCAAAATATCATCGTATAGTATATTTCACTTGGTCTCTGACAACAGTGAAACCCAAAGGGAAGATGACGAGAACTTATTCTGTGCCATGAATTGTTATGACCTGGAATGCACTGTCGAAGCATTGTGCTGCCTGCATCACTTCAATCAGATGAGGAGCAGCCCTGTGGCACAATGGTTAGTAATGCTGCCTCACAGTGCCAGGGACCTGGATTCAATTCCCGGCTTGGGTCACTGTCTGTGTGGAGTTTGCACGTTCTCCCTGTGTTTGCGTTGGTTTCCTCCGAGTGTTCCGGTTTTCTCCCACAGTCCAAAGATGTGCAGGTTAGGTGAATTGGCTATGCTAAATTTCCTCTTAGTGTCAGGGGAACGAGCAGGGAAAATGGGGTTACGGGGATAGGACCTGGGTGGGATTGTGGTTGGTGCAGACTCGATGTGCCAAATGGCCTCCTTCTGCACTGTAGGGATTCTATGTGCTGTCTGCTTATCTCCATGATATTGGTGTGCAACCCAATGCAAAGTGCACTGCTGGCTGGCTGTATGTTCAGCATGGGACCTAGGCTCTGTTACTGAAACTCTCATTCATGCCTTAATTACAGCCAGACTTGAGTATTCCAATTTACTTCGGCATGATCTCCCATATCCCACCCTCCTTAAACATGAGATCACCCAAAACTGCTGAATTTGCACCAAGTTCCATTTCAGCCCTGTACCTGTATTGGCGTGGAAGTCCCAGTCAAAAAATTCATTGAATTTAAAATTATCCTCGTTTTTAAATCCTTCCATGAACTTGCCAGTCACTATCTCTCTAAACTCCTCCTACCCTACAACCTTCCAAAATACTTGCATTCCACAAATTCCCATTTCTCATCAATTCCCATTGGCGGTTGTGCATTCAATTATGTAGAAACTATGCTCTGGATTGTACTCCCTATAGCTCTCTACCTCACTTTCCTCTTTTAAGACAGTCCTTAACGCCTATCTCTTGGACCAACCATTTAGTTATCTGACATAATATTACCTTGTGTCCCAGTGTCAGGTTTTGTTTTATGTGAAGATCCTTGTGCAGGGTAGGTGGATTGGCCATGCTAAATTGCCTCTTAGTGTCAAGGGGATTTGAGGCTAAATACGTGGGGTTATGGGGAAAGTCCTGGTTTGGATTGTCGTCCATGCAGGCTTGATGGGCCAAATGGCCTCCTGCTGAACTGTAAGGATTCTATGACTACACGAGAGTTAGAATTAGTAAATTTGTAGATTGGCCGGGTGGTTAACAGTGAGGTTGTGCCTCTTTTAGGGCAAACCAAATAAACCAACTCAAATGAACTCAGGGACAAAGTAAAAGGGGCAGCTCCCCAAAAGGAGGGGGAACAGCCCGAACAGAACAGAAATACAAAGGAAACTTAAAACATCAAATCATCATGTGATTCCAGCTGTGCAGTGTGTTCAATAATGAGGTGGATTAACCATGCTAAATTGTCCCTTAGTGTCCAAAGATGAGTAGGTTGAGCCTCTTTTAGGGCAAACCAAATAAACCAACTCAAATTAATTCAGGGATAAAGTAAAAGTAAAGTAAAAGCAGCTCCCCAAAAGGAGGGGGAACAGCCTGACTGACAGATAAGTGGCAGATGAAATTTAACCCTGAAAAGAGTGAAAACCCTGAAAACTTTGAAATGAGTAATTTGACAAGGAAGTATTCAATGAATGGCATGACATTAAGAAGTTCTGTGGACCAAAGGGACCTTGGCCTTTTTCTCTGTGGATCTCTGAAGGCGGAAGGGCATGTTAGTCGGGTGGTCAATTGCCGCATCGATTACGAAAGCACAGAAGTTATGCTGGAGTTGTATAGAACTTTGGTGCGGTCACAGAGTACTGAGTGCAGTTCTGGTCACCACATTATAGGAAGGATGTGATTGCACTGGAGAGGGTGCAAAGGAGATTCACCAGGATGCTACCTGGGATGGGAACATTTACGTTATGAAGAGAGGTTGAATAGGCTTGAGTTGTTTTCGTTGGAGCATAGAAGATTGAGGGGCGACCTGATCGAGATGTCCAAGATTATGAGGGGCATGGACAGAGTGGATAAGGAGCAGCTGTTCCCCTTAGTTGAAGGATCAGTCACAAGGGGGCATAGGTTCAAGGTGAGGGGCAAGAGATATGGGAAGATGCGAGGAAAAGCTTTTTCACCCAGGAGGGTGGTGACAGTCTAGAATGCACTGCCTGGGAGGGTGGTAGAGGCGGGTTGCCTCACATCCTTTAAAAAGTACCTTGGCTATGGGCCAAGTGCTGGTAAATGAGATTAGGTGGGAGGTCAGGCATTTCACATGTGTCAGTGCAGACTCGATGGGCCGAAAGGCCTCTTCTGCACTGTACGATTCTATGAAAATCCCAGCCAAATAAATGTGAAGGTTAAACTAAAAAAAGAGGAATGGGAAGGATAGTAATAGAGAGAAAAGGTGTAGTTGAAATATTACCATTAATGACAGTTGGTAGGTCTAACCAAATTAAAAAGTAAACATAGATTCCCATCTATCAGATTGTCATAAAAAATACATCTGGTTCTCTAAGGTTGTTTAGTGAATCCACAGCCTTTGCCTGCTATGGCCTGCATGTGGCTCCACACAAACAGCAATGTGATTACCTCCGAACTGTCCTCTGAAGTGGTCTAGGAAGCCGATCAGCTCTACCAAACTCCTATGGAAAAGCTCAATAAGAATACAACTGGATGGAACACCGAACATGCACCTAGTTACTGGATGTGACAAGGACGCACAAGTTATAAGGAGAGACTTGGACTTTTTTCCCTGGAGCGTAGGAGACTTAGGGGTGATCTTTTAGAGGTCTATAAAATAATGAAGGGTGTAGATAGTCAACATCTTTTCCCAAATCTAAAACTAGAGGGCATAAGTTGAAGGTAAGAGGGGAGAGATTAAAAAAAGGGCAATATTTTCACAGAGGATTGAGTGTGCCTGGAACAAGCCGCCAGAGGAAGTAGAGGTGGGTACAATTTTGTCTTTTAAAAAACATTGAGATAGTTACATGGGTAAGATTGGTATAGAGGGATATGGGCCAAACGCAGGTAATTAGGACTAGCTTAATGGTAAAAACTGGGCAGCATGGACAAGTTGGACCGAAGGGCCTATTTCCATGCTGTAAACCTCTATGACTCAATGACACATTCTGCTCTGTCAACCCTGCAAATTCCTCCTCACTATTATTTGAGGACTAAAAATTGGAAGAGCTGGATAGACTAGTTAAGAAACAGCCTGACATGGTCATACTCACTGAATCGTACTTCACAACCAATTTGATTCATGTGAATATACAAGATATTTATCACCATTTCTGGGTATTTCCTTTTTTACCAGCAATACAAGTCCACCAGTGGCACACATTCAGGAGGTTGTGGCCCTGTGGAGAAACATAGGATTGAGGAGAAGGATTAGGCCATTTGGCCTCTCAAGCCTGCTGCACCATTTGATTATGGCTGATCTGATTGTACTCTCAATTTTCTCTGCCCCATAATCCTTCACTCCCTTAACTATCAAGTATCTATCTACTTCAGCCTTGAATAAATTCAACCACCCAACTTCCACTGCTGGGTAAGAGAATTCCACAGACTAACAACCCGCTGAGAGAAAACAATTCTCTTCATCTCTGTCTTAAATAGGAGATCCCTTATTTTTAAATTGTGTCCCCTAGTTCTAGTCTCATCCACAAGAGGAAAGATTCTCCCTGTAACCAATTGACCAAGTCCTCTCAGGATCTCTCTTCCCTATTATTAAAGCCTAGAATGATGACCATTCTCTCAAGCTGCCCTGCCTTTGTTAATGATTTATCCACACATACAATTGGATCACTCTGCTCCTGCAAATTTTGGAGAAATTTATCAGCTTAAAACCAGGCATGCATGAGGCAATGTTCACCATTAGCAGCAGCAGAATTGTATTCCATCACATTGTGTAACCTTATTGCTTGCAGTTGACAGAGTATGGCAACAAGGAGCTCGAGCAAAAAAAGTCAATGAGAGTCAGGGGAAAAACTCTCCACTGTTTGCAATCAGCTCTAACACAACAAAAGATTGTTGTGGTTGCAGGAAGCCAATCATCTCAATCCAAGCTGCAGGAGTTCCTCAGGATAGTGCCCAGGCAAATCATCTTCAGCTGTCTCAATGATTTTTTCCCCCAACTTAAGTTCAGAAGTGATTGCATGGTGTTCAGCAAAAGCAGATCAGATGCTGGGAATTCTACAGTAACTCGCCTCCTTATCCCCAAAACCTGTCCACCATCTACAAGGCATAAGTCAGGACTGTAATGGACTTCTTTCCAATTTCCTACAATTCAAACAACACTTAAGAAACTCAGCACCATCCAAGCTCAAGCAGCCCACTTGATCGCCTCATCCACCAACTTAAAAGTTCACTTCCTCCATCACCGACCCACAGTGACAACAAGTGCGTAACAGCTACAAGATGCACAGCAGCTACTCACTAAGGATCCTTCAACAGCACAATCCATCCTGCAAACCCTACCATCTAGAAGAACGAGGGCAGCCGACACATAGGAACACCATCACCTTAAAGTTCCCACTCCAAGTCATATAGCAGCCTGATTTGGAACTATATCACTGTTGCTTTACTATCTCTGAGATAAAATCCTGGAACTCCCCTGTTAACAGCTCTGCTGATGTACTTACGCCAGATGGATTGTAGTGATTCAAGAAGGCAGCTTACCACCACCTGTTCAATGGCAGGCAATGAATGTTGGCCTTGCCAGTGAAGCTTACATTCCAAAAAGGAATACAAAAAGGTTGCTTGTAAAAACAAAGGTGGCAAATTGCAGATGTATTGATCACAATTGTTCACTGACTATTGAATACAGATAATGCCAGAGGACTGGTGGGTTGTTATTAAAGGAATGGGAGAAGAATAATCAGAGAAGTCCAAGCTAGTTGGGAAATAATTGGAGATCATTATCAGGGACAAAATAAACGAACATTTGAAAAGGCAAATTATGTCTGATTAACTTATTCAAATTCTTTGGGGTTTTAGTCACAACTGAGAGTCTATGAGATCCCCATATCACCTCTTTTAGGGAAGGCTGGCCGTATTTTGTTCTGCTCAGGCACTTAACAGGCCAGCGGTGGGTCTTCCCCTGGAGGTGAAAGCACACCAAGAGCTGCTGACCAGTCAGAGGTCAACAATTCTGAGTTCCACAGTTGGTACTGTGGAACTCATCTGAGCCCTTGGGTCATCACAGACCAGAGGTGAATGATGATGGGAAGGGGATCACAGGAGAAGTCCCAGGAGAAGAGTCAGCAGCAAAGACAGAGGGATAGCTTTTAGCGGGTAGCCCTTTCCGAAAACCAAATTCCTCATTCAGGCATTGAGTGCCTTTGAACAAGGGAATCCCATTAGGAGCTCCCAACAGGGTTTACTTGTCATGTTCTCTGCATGGTGAAACCCCCCACTGGTTTACTATCTGGATGAGGCTCTTAAATGGGCATTGACTATTACTTATAGGATTCAATCGTTGGTGAGGTGGGAGGGTTGTTTGCAGGGTGCAGCTGGGAAGGTGGTGGGGACCCCACTTGTAATCCTCCTGCCTGATTAAATGCCCACCCTGTCACCAAACATAAGGTTGGCACAATTTCTGCTAATGGAAATATGACATAGGAGTTCATTATAGAGAAGTGTGAAGTGAAAGACTTTAGGAGGATATGGACAGTATACCATAAGAAGCATGATTGTTATTAAGTGTATAAGCAGGGAGATCTTGAATTCCATAGACACACATCCTGAATCATTAATCCTTTATCCTTATGGTCAGTTGATGAGTGGCTAAAAAGCATTTTGGGTACTTAGTTTTATAAACAGAAGAATTGAATATAAAAGCAACAAGATCATACAAGAACTGGGCACCAGACTTTAGGAAAATTGTGAAGTCCTTAAAAAAGCTATGGTTGAAATTTAACAGGATGTTCGCAGGAATGAAAGATTCAAGTTAAGAGGGAGAAGTTAGAAAAGCTGGGGCTGTTCTTCTTGGAACACGGGTGGTTAAGAGCTTAACTTGACTGCAGGCCTATGACCAACAGTGTGCCACTGGGATCGGTGCTGGGTCAACTGTTGTTTGTCATTTATATAAATGTTTCAGATGACGATATAGGAAGCATTGTTAGTAAGTTTGTGGACAATGAACAGTGAAGAAGGTTATCTAAGACTACAACATGATCTTGATCAACAGGGCCAGTCAACCAAGGAATGGCAGATAGGGTTTAATTCTGATAAATGCAACGTTGCATTTTGGTAAGACAAACCAGTTAATGGTATGGCCCTGGGGAGTGTTGTCGAACAGAGAGACCTAGAAGTGCAGGTACATAGTTCCTTGAAACTGGCATCACAGATTGACAGGGTGGTGAAGAAGGCTTTTGACACACTTGCCTTCATCAGTCAGAGCACTGCGTACAGAAGTTGGGACATTATGTTACAACTGTACAAGAAACAGAGAAACATAGAAAATAGATGCGGGAGTAGGCCTTTGAGCCTGCACCACCATTCAATATGAACATGGTTAATCATGCGCTTTCAGTATCCCACTCCCGCTTTCTCTCTATACCCCTTGATCCCTTTAGCCACAAAGGCCGTGTCCAGCTCCCTCTTGAACATATCTAATGAACTGGCCCCAACAGCTTTCTGTGGTGAGAATTCCACAGGTTCATAACTCCCTTAGTGAAGAAGTTCTTCCTCATCTCAACCTGAATGGTTTACGCCTTATTCTTGGACTGTGACCCCTAGTTCTGCACCTCCCAACATCGGGAACATTCTTTCTGCATCTAGCCTGTCCAGTCCTATCAGAATTTTATATATGTTTCTATGGGATCCCCTCTTATTCTTCAAAATTTCAGTGAATACAAGCCCAGTTAATCCAGTCTGTCTGCATACGATGATGACACAAAGGTTGGTGGTGTTGTGGATAGTGTAGAGGGATGTCAGCAGTTGCAACGAGACATAGATAAGATGCAAGACTGGGCGGAGAAGTGGCAGATGGACTTCAACCCAGATAAGTGTGTGGTGGTTCATTTTGGCAGGTCGAATAGGATGAAAGAATATTATATTAAGGGTAAGATGCTTGGCAGTGTGGAAGATCAGAAGGATCTTGGGGTCCGGGTTCATAGGACGCTCAAAGCAGCGTCGCAGGTAGAGGCTGTGGTTAAGAAGGTGTATGGAATACTGGCCTTCATCAATAGAGGAATTGAGGTTAGAAATCAGGAGATAATGCTGCAGCTGTATAGGACCCTGGTCAGACCCCACCTGGAGTATTGTGCCCAGTTCTGGTCGCCTCATTACAGAAAGGATGTGGAAGCCATAGAAAGGGTGCAGAGGAGATTTACAAGGATGTTGCCTGGATTAGGTGGCATGCCTTATGAGGATAGGTTGAGAGAGCTAGGTCTTTTCTCCTTGGAGAAGCAAAGGATGAGAGGTGACCTGATAGAGGTGTATAAGATGTTGAGAGGTATTGATAGAGTGGATTCTCAGAGGCTTTTACCCAGGGCTGAAATGGTTGCCACAAGAGTTCACAGGTTTAGGGTGCTGGGGAGTAGGTACAGAGGAGATGTTAGGGGTAAGTTTTTCACTCAGAGGGTGGTGGGTGCGTGGAATCGGCTGCCGGTAGTGGTAGTGGAGGCGGATTCAAACAAAGAACAAGAACAAAGAACAATACAGCACAGGAACAGGCCCTTCGGCCCTCCAAGCCCGCGCCGCTCCCCGGTCCAGGATTGAATCCAGGATCCCCGCCCAATTTTCCAGCCTATCTACATCCTAATATCCTATCCACCGAGCTGTCCCTCACAGCTACGATGCTTTGTTCATCACAACCTATTAACTCACCCCCACCCCCCCATTCCAGACCATGTGATCTCCAGGGAGAGGCGAAAACCCAGAGTGAAAACCCCAGGGCCAATATGGGGAGAAAAAAAATCTGGGAAATTCCTCTCCGACCCCCTGTGGCGATCGAAACGAGTCCAGGAGATCACACTGGCCCTGATCAGAAAATGCTTCCCAACCCTATTCATTTCCACCATCTGAATTCCCTGTCCCCGAGACAGGTTCCCAACTATCCGCAGTCTCGCTCTGTACTGGCACCAGCAAGATGATCATAGAATGAAGCCTTGAAACGAGAAACAAAGAACAATTAGCCCGCGCCGCTCCTGGTCCAAACTAGACCACTCTTTTGTATCCCTCCATTCCCACTCCGTTCACATAGCTGTCTAGATAAGTCTTAAACGTTCCCAGTGTGTCTGCCTCCACCACCTTGCCCGGCAACACATTCCAGGCCCCCACCACCCTCTGTGTAAAATATGTCCTTCTGATATCTGTGTTAAACCTCCCCCCCTTCACCTTGAACCTATGACCCCTCGTGAACGTCACCACCGACCCGGGGAAAAGCTTCCCACCGTTCACCCTATCTATGCCTTTCATAATTTTATACACCTCTATTAAGTCTCCCCTCATCCTCCGTCTTTCCAAGGAGAACAACCCCAGTTTCCCCAATCTCTCCTCATAACCAAGCCCCTCCATACCAGGCAACATCCTGGTAAACCTCCTCTGTACTCTCTCCAAAGCCTCCACGTCCTTCTGGTAGTGTGGCGACCAGAACTGGACGCAGTATTCCAAATGCGGCCGAACCAACGTTCTATACATCTGCAACATCAGACCCCAACTTTTATACTCTATGCCCCGTCCTATAAAGGCAAGCATGCCATATGCCTTCTTCACCACCTTCTCCACCTGTGACGTCACCTTCAAAGATCTGTGGACTTGCACACCCAGGTCCCTCTGCGTCTCTACACCCTTTATGGTTCTTCCATTTATCGTGTAGCTCCTCCCTACATTATTCCCACCAAAATGCATCACTTCGCATTTATCAGGATTGAACTCCATCTGCCATTTCTTTGCCCAAATTTCCAGCCTATCAATATCCTTCTGTAGCCTCTGACAATGTTCCTCACTATCTGCAAGTCCTGCCAGTTTTGTGTCGTCCGCAAACTTACTGATCACCCCAGTTACTCCTTCTTCCAGATCATTTATATAAATCACAAACAGCAGAGGTCCCAATACAGAGCCCTGCGGAACACCATTAGTCACAGGCCTCCAGCCGGAAAAAGACCCTTCCACTACCACCCTCTGTCTTCTATGACCAAGCCAGTTCTCCACCCATCTAGCCACCTCCCCCTTTATCCCATGAGATCCAACCTTTTTCACTAGCCTACCATGAGGGACTTTGTCAAACGCTTTACTAAAGTCCATATAGACAACATCCACGGCCCTTCCTTCGTCAACCATTCTGGTCACTTCTTCAAAAAACACCACCAGGTTAGTGAGGCATGACCTCCCTCTCACAAAACCATGCTGACTATCGTTAATGAGTTTATTCCTTTCTAAATGCGCATACATCCTATCTCTAAGAATCTTCTCCAACAACTTCCCCACCACGGACGTCAAGCTCACCGGCCTATAATTACCCGGGTTATCCTTCCTACCCTTCTTAAATAACGGGACCACATTAGCTATCCTCCAATCCTCTGGGACCTCACCTGCGTCCAGTGACGAGACAAAGATTTGCGTCAGAGGCCCAACGATTTCACCTCTCGTCTCCCTGAGCAGCCTTGGATAGATTCCATCAGGCCCTGGGGATTTGTCAGTCTTTATATTCTCTAACAAACCTAACACTTCCTCCTTTGTAATGGAGATTTTCTCCAACGGTTCAACACTCCCCTCCGAGACACTCCCAGTCAACACACTCCTCTCCTTTGTGAATACCGACGCAAAGTATTCATTTAGGATCTCCCCTACTTCTTTGGGCTCCAAGCATAAGTCCCCACTTTTGTCCCTGAGAGGTCCGATTTTTTCCCTAACAACCCTTTTGTTCCTAACGTATGAATAAAATGCCTTGGGATTCTCCTTAATCCTGTCTGCCAAGAACATTTCGTGACCCCTTTTTGCTCTTCTAATTCCCCGTTTGAGTACTTTCCTACTTTCTTTGTACTCCTCCAGAGCTCCCTCCGTTTTTAGCTGCTTGGACCTAACATACACCTCTCTTTTCTTTTTGACCAGTCCCTCAATTTCCCTGGTTATCCACGGTTCTCTAATCCTACCCTTCCTTTCCTTCTTTTTTACAGGCACATGCTTGTCCTGTAGCCCTAACAACCGTTCCTTAAAAGACTGCCACATACCAGATGTGGATTTACCCTCAAACAGCCTCTCCCAATCAAGAGCTGCCAATTTCTGCCTGATCCCACTAAAGTTAGCCTTCCCCCAATCCAACACCTTACCCTTGGGACACCACTCATCCTTTTCCATCACTATCCTAAAGCTAACAGAATTGTGGTCACTATTTGCCACATGTTCCCCTACCAAAACTTTGAAGACCTGACCGGGCTCATTCCCCAGTACCAGGTCCAGTATAGCCCCCTCTCTAGTCGGGCTATCTACATATTGTTCCAACGAACCCTCCTGTACACATTTTACAAATTCCTCCCCATCCAGAGTCCCTGCCCTCAGCGATTTCCAGTCTATACCAGGGAAATTGAAGTCTCCCACTACAACAACCCTATTTTTCCTGCACCTATCCAGTATCTCCTGACATATCCGTTCTTCCACTTCCCTTGGGCTGTTGGGGGGCCTGTAGTACATCCCCAACATAGTGACTGCGCCTTTCCTGTTTCTAAGCTCCACCCAGAGTGACTCGTTACACGACCCCTCTGAATTGTCCTCCCTCTGCACCGCTGTAATATGCTCTCCAACTAATACCGCTACTCCCCCACCTCTTTTGGCCCCTCCTCTGTCTCGCCTAAAACACTTGTACCCTGGAATATTCAGCTGCCAGTCCTGTCCCTCTTTCAACCAAGTTCGATAGGGTCTTTTAAGAGACTTTTGGATAAGTTCATGGAAGTTAGGAAGATAGAGGGTTATAGCTAAGCCTAGTAGGTAGGGACATGTTCGGCGCAACCTGTGGGCCGAAGGGCCTGTTTGTGCTGTAGCTTTTCTATGTTCTATATGTCAGTCCTGCTATTTCAGGAATCAGACTGGTGAATCTTTGTTGGACTCCCTCAATCGCAAGAATGTCCTTCCTCAGACTAGGAGACCAATACTCAAGGTGTGGCCTCACCAAGGCCCTGTATAACTGCAGAAAGACATATTTACTCCTATACTCAAATCCTCTTGCTATGAAGGCCAGCATATCATTAGCTTTCCTCACTGCCTGTTGTACCTGCCTGCCAACCTCCAGAGATTGTTCCACCATGATACCCAGGTCACATTGCACTTTCCCATTTTCTAACTGCCACCATTCTTCCTTCCTGTTTTTGCCACCAAGGTGGATAACCTCACATTTATCCACATTATATTGCATTTGCCAAGTATTTGCCCACTCAGCCAGCCTGTCCAAGTCACCCTGCAGCCTCTTAGCATCCTCCTCACAGCACACACTGCCACCCAGCCTAGTGTCATCTGCAAATTTGGAGATATTGCATTCAATTTCTTCATCCAAATCATTAATGTATATTGTGAATAGCTAGGGTCCCAGCACTGAACCCTACGGTATCCCACTAGTCACTGCCTGCCACCCTGAAAAGGACCCATTTATTCCCACTCTCTGCTTCCTGTCTGTCAACCAGTTCTCTATCCATGTCAATACATTACCCCCAATACCATGGGCTTTAATTTTGCTCACTAGTCTCTTGTGTGGGACCTTATCAAAAGGCTTTTGTAAGTCCGGTACACAACATCCACTGGTTCTCCCTTATCCACTCTACCGGTCACATCCTCAAAAAATTCCAGAAGATCTGTCAAGCACAATTTCCCTTCAGTGAATCCATGCTGACTTGGACCGATCCTGTCACCACTTTCCAAATGCTCAGTTATTACATTCTTAATAATGGCGTTTTGGTAAGGCCACATTGGTAAGGCCACATTTGGAGTACTGTGTACAGTTCTGGTCACCCTGCTATAGGAAGGATGTTATTAAACTCGAAAGAGTGCAAAAAGATTTACAAGGATTTTACCAGGACTAGAAGGTTTGGATTATAAGAGGCTGGATAGGCTGGGACTTTTTTCCCCTGGAGGTTGGAGGATAAGGAGTGACCTTATAGAGGTTTATAAAATCATGAGGGGCATAAATAAAGTGAATAGCCAAGGTCTTTTCCCCAGGATAGGGGAATTTAAAACTAAAGGGCATAGGTTTAAGGTGAGAGGGGAACAATTTAAATGGGACCTGAGGGGCAACCTTTTCACACAGAGGGTGGTGCATATATGGAATGAGCTGCCAGAGGAGGTGGTAGAGGCAGGTACAATTACAATGCTTAGAAGACATTTGGACGGTACTGTGGTGAACCACTGTAATACTGTCTGTATATGGGATATGCCTGGGCATGCCCCTGCTGTAATACTGTCTGTTTATGGGATATGCCTGGGCACGCCCCTGCTGCCTCAATCCGGGGCTCCACCCTCCTCGGGGTATAAAGGTGGCTGCTCTCCACCCCTTTTGCCTCAGTTCGGGTTAGCCATCGGTTTGGGAGTGCTTCTGTTCTTGTTAATAAAAGCCTGTTGTTTCGTAATATCTAGTCTTTGCGTGAATCAATGGTGCATCAGGTACATGGATAGGAAAGGTTTAGAGCGATATGGGCCAAACGCAAGAAAAGGGACTGCTTCAGTTTAGGAAACTTGGTCAGCATGGATAAGTTGGGCTGACAGGCCTATTTCTGTGCTGCATATCTCTGTGACTCTCTATGACCTTGAATTTTTGCCCTCTATTGGCCCACTCCTCAGATCGCCTCCTTCCATTCTGTAAGTTTCTATGATTATATGATCCTTTTTTGATGGACACAGTATCTAATGGCTGAATTAGTGTTCTGTACAAGTTTAACATAAGCTCCATCCTTTTATAACTCTGTCTGCCTATACTTTAAGAGTATGCAAAAACCTTGTCATTTTTTTGTATAGTGAGTTTATTACTGCCAATTTTTAATTAACAAGGCATATTGCTATTTAATAGCGTGACCTATGAAAGCTAAGGATGCTGTATGCTTTATTAACCACGCTCTCAACCCATACTGCCACCTTCAATAATTCATGCACATATGCCCCCTTTAGAATTGTACCTTTTATTTTATATTGTGTATTTGGGCCGGATTCTTTGACTTTGTCTGCAGCTGCAATTCTCTCGTTCCTCTGCAGAGAATGGAGATTTGGCTGAGCACCAAATTCTCCATTCTTGCTGGCAGCAGCGGCAAGGCATGAAAAGCTGGAAAATTCTGACCTCCATGTTCTTCCTACTGAAGTGAATCACCTCACATTTTTCTAAAGTAAATTTTATCAACCACTTATCTGCCCATTTCACCAACCTATGTCCTTTTCAGGTTTAACACTATCCTCCTCATAATTCCTCCAAGTTTTGCAACATCAATGCACCCTTCCTATTGGACCAAGAACATACAGGCCAACAAAACTCTCCTGAATACAGTTCAAGAACCCCTCCCCTTCCTTACCCTTTACTCTAACATTATCCCAGTCGATACTTGGGTAATTAAAGCCCCCCAATATCACCATTGAATCATAGAATTTTACAATTTTAAAGGAGGCCATTTGACCCATTGTGCCTGTACTGGCTCCTGAAAGAGCTACCCAGCTAGTCCCATTCTCCAGTCCTCTCTCCGTCGCCCTCTAAATTCATCGCTTTCAAATATGTATCCAGCTCTCTTTTGAAACCGTCATAGAATCCGCTTCCACTGCTCTCCAGGCACGCATTCCAAATGCCAACAACTCTCTTTCTCCTCATCTCACTCATAGCTCTCTTGTTGGTCATCTTGAAATTGTGACCCCTTGTCACTGGTGTACCAACTAGTGGGAATAGAATATCCTTCTTAATCCTGTCAAAATTGTGCATAATTTTGAACACCTCAATAAGGTCACTTCTTTATCTTCTCTGCTCTAAGGAGAATAAGCCTTAGAATCTTTCTTTTGGCAGGATTTTCTGGCCATGCACGCTCCAAAACCAGAAATCCACCCCCCCCCCCCCCCCCCGCCCCCTGCCAAGTTTAACGGACCTTTAAATGGTCCCTGAACTTTCTATCTCACCCACCATGATTCCCATGGTGGGCGAGACAGGAGTATTTTGGTCCTGTATCTAAAATTCCCCATTGCTGGTATAATTCTAGTAAATCTCCTTTGCACTCTCTCTAGGGCTTTTCCGCCGTGGTTTGAAGAGAATGGAGCAAGGACCTCTTCACACTGTTGCTGCTATTAACTCAACATACAGCAGGTGTAACACCACCCAGAGAGTACAACATGCCGTAAATTAGGAGAAGGAAGTGTGCACCAGTCACTGAAGGTAAGCATGCAGCAGGCAGTAAAAAAGGCAAATGATATGTTGGCCTTCATAACAAGAGGATTTGAGTGCAGGAGCAGGGATGCTTGCTGCAATTATACAGGGCCTTGGTGAGGCCACAGCAGGAATATTGTGTGCAGTTTTGGTCTCCTTATCTGAGGAATGATATTCTTAATCTAAATGGAGTGCAGAGAAGGTTTACCTGACTGATTCCTGGGATAGTGGGACTGATGTATCAGAAGAGATTGAATTGATTAGGATTGTATTCGCTGGAGTTCAGAAGAATGAGGAGTATCTCATAGAAACCTGTAAAATTCTAAAAGGACTAGACAAGGTAGATGCAAGAAGAATGTTCCCGATGGTAGGGTCACAGTCTGAGGAAACAGAGTAGACTGTTTAGGAGAGAGATGAGGAAGAATGTCTTCACCCAGCGGGTGGTCAGTCTGTGGAATCTGCTACCACAGAAAGTCATTGAGGCCAAAACGATGAATGTTTTCAAGAAGCGGTTAGATATAGCACTTGGGGCGAAGTGGATCAAAGGATATGGGGGGAAGGCGGGATCAGGCTATTGAGTTGGATGACCAGCCATGATCATAATGAATGGCGGAGAAGGCTCAAATGGCCGAACGGCCTCCTCCTCTTATTTTCTATATGTCTATGATTATATGTTTCAGCGCAGCGCTTCAATCACTACAGCTTCAAAAAAGCAAACCGGATGTTGACATGTTTTCAGTGCACGTATCTGCCCGTCAGGACTTCCTTATTGTCCCAACACGCATGTGGTGCACAATCTCTGTAAGTCGAGATTCGGGCTGGAAGTTACAGGCCAATGTCAAGTTTGGCTGTCATCAAGGGAATCATTACTCGTAGCCATCCTCTTTCACTTAACATATTCATAAGAACCTTTTGTGTTGGTCTCTTCACATGTGGAGTCTTGAACATTTCTTCCTCCTGGACCTCTAGTCCTTACTGTTCTACCCTGTTGTACACATCACAGCACACCACAATTAGCCTTGAGACCTTTACTGCTAGTTACTGAAGGATGCATCCAGGCTACTACAAGTGGCTTACTCAGTGACAAATCTGTTGTCATATGGCCCAGGTTGTATCTCTCCTGTTATGTATGTGGTTGGGGTGTTATGCCCCTTTTGGAGAGAGGGTCAGGTGACCTGGGGGAATATTGGGGGAGTCAGTCTTGGACACCTGTTAAGCCATTCAATAAACCATTCCTTGTTTGAATAATACTGATCTACCTCATGGTCTTTGATATTTATTAATTAAACCCATACATAACAACTGCAACAAGGCTGAGTCATGGCCCACACATTGTGTGTTAATGCCATTTTTTGGAAGAAGGGGGAGAAGATCAGACTTTGCTTGGACTTCAGAAACAACATGGTTGAAGGAGGCGCATGGTAGACGTGCAGGGAACAGACCTAAGCATCGAGGGAAGTGGTTGCGAGGGGACTTGGGCTGCAGTTGATGCTTTAAAAAAAAGATAGTCGCCAAGGAACGAGCTGAAAGCGGCAGCCATAGAGGATTTAGGCTGCAGCTGACGGCTAGGATAAAAGAATAAGAACATACTCAGGAGCACCAAAATCATTGTGGAGAGCAGACGTGAGCGGACATGGGCTGTAGTCGACAGAGAAAATAGTGAGAAGATCATTAGCATAGTCAAGAGCTGAACAAAGAGCGTGGAATGAGAGGACTTTGGCTGTGAGTAGTTACTGAAACGCAACTGGCATTTTGGTAGATTGAACCAGGGCAGGATTTACTCAGTTAATGGTAGGGCATTGGGGAGAGTTACAGAACAAAGAGATCTAGGGGTACATGTTCATAGCTCCTTGAAAGTGGAGTCACAGATGGACTGAGTGGTGAAGAAGGCATTCAGCATGCTTGGTTTCATTGGTCAGAACATTGAATACAGGAGTTGGGACATCTTGTTGAAGTTGTACAAGATATTGGTAAGGCCATACTTGGAGTACTATGTACAGTTCTGGTCACCCTATTATAGAAAGGATATTATTAAACTAGAAAGAGTGCAGAAAAGATTTACTAGGATGCTACCAGGACTTGACGGTTTGAGTTATAAGGAGAGGCTGGATAGACTGAGACTTTTTTCTCTGGAGTGTAGAAGGCTTAGGGGTGATCTTATAGAGGTCTATAAAATAATGAGGGGCACAGATCAGCTAGATAGTCAATATCTTTTCCCAAAGGTAGGGGAGTCTAAAACTAGAGGGCATAGGTTTAAGGTGAGAGGGGAGAGATTCAAAAGTGTCCAGAGGGGCAATTTGTTCACACAGAGGGTGGTGAGTGCTGCCAGAGGTAGTAGTAGAGGCGGGTACAATTTTGTCTTTTAAAAAACATTTAGATAGTTATATGAGGAAGATGGGTATAGAGGGATATAGGCCAAGTGCGGGCAATTGGGATTAGCTTAACGGTTTGAAAAAACGTATGGCATGGACAAATTGGGCTGAAGGGCCTGTTTCCATGCTGTAAACATCTATGACTCTATGGCAGGGAAAATTCCCACCAGTGGGAAAATAAAATAGCAGGTCAATTCAGAGCGATGAGACCGTTTAATGAGGAAACCGAAAATTTTGCATACCGAATGTTTCCATTCCTATTTCAAAGCAAATAAAATGGAGGAAGCCATAGTGGGAGCAGTTTTTTTGAGCACCATCAGAAGCAAGACTTTCACAACCCTAAGGAATCTGCTGCAGCCAGGAAAGCAAGTGGAGAAAACCCTTGGGGAACTATGTGAGGTGGTGGGAAACCATTTTGTGCACAAGCCACTAATGATTGTGGAAACGGGTTCAGAAGGAAGGGGAGTCCATTTCTCAGTTTGGGGCTTGTTTTGGCCTCCTGGACTAGCCCCGAATTCCTCCCTCCTGGCCCGATGGGGCATTGCAACTTTGGAGGGTTGCTCTAGGATGCTTTGTGAGACTGTATAGAGTCATAGAGCAACATAGCATGGAAACAGTCTCTTTGGCTCAACCGGTCCATGCTGACCATGGTGCCCTCCCAGCTAGTTCCAATTGCCACCATTTGACCCTTATTGCTCTAATTCTTTCCCATCCATGTACTTATCCAAATGCTTTTTAAATGTTGCTATTGAACCTGCTTCAACCAATTTCTCTGGCAGCTCATGACATCATCCTCTGTGTGAAGAAGTTGCCCTTCAGGTCCCTTTTAAATCTTTCCCCTGTCATCTTAAACCTATGTCCTCTAGTTTTCAATTCCTCTACCCTGAGAAAGACTATGGGTGGAATTCTCCCAAAAAAATTCGAAGTGCCAAATTCGTGTAAAAACTGGAGTAAATCCCGCTGCTTTTTTCATCGGGATTTTCAAAATGAATCTCTCACACACTGTGCATCACAGAGTGCCCTAACATAAATCATGCTGAAAAGCTGGGTGTGGGGCCTTTTCCCGCTGGACAGGCTGGCAGCATAGCGCTGAGCAGCCCTCTGCACATGCGCTGATCTGTCAGCGCCGAGATCGGCACATGGTCAGTAGCCCTGCACTGCCGGCCTCCTGATTGCTCGCCAGCCCCGCAACCCCACATTGCTGGCTATGCAACACTCCCACGCACCAATCGCTAGTCTCCTGAGCCAGCTCCAACCTTGCCCCCCCTCCAGCCCACATCAAACGTCCCCACACCCCTCTGCCACCCCTGCCCCAGCAGTCCTAATCTCCCGATTTCCCCCACCCCCAGCACCAGCAGCCCCAACACCCCTTCCACCCCTCCTCAAGCAGGCCGAATCCATCACCCCCCAACCCCAATGTCTAGCCCCGATCGCTGTCCTCCATCCCTCTGACTATGATCTCAAATGCAGAGTGGCAGCAGGACCCCCCCACCCCAATTGACCCCAGAGGCTCTGCCCCCTCTGGCCCAGCCCCCTTGCCACTGCCCGATGTCTGGTGGGCAGTGCCAAGGTGCCCCTTGTGCATTGCCATTTTGCCCCTTGGACATTGCTAGTGGGCCAGACTGACACTGCCAAGCTGGCAATGGCCATAGGGCACCCCCTTACCCCTGACCTCCTGGGGGACCTCCATGGTCTCCTTTTACCCCAGCAGGGTCAGGCTGCCAGCTTCCCACTAGTGGGAATTAAATATTTTAATCAGCTTCATGCCGATTTCTGGCATGGAACTGACAACACTGGAAATCCGGCAACTCGAGACACATGCTACACGGCCTCCGCTGATGTCTCCTGGCTGGCTATGCTGCTAGAGCATCACAGTGGGCTGAGAGAATCGCCCCTATGTGTGTTCATCCAATCTATTCCCCTCATGATTTTATATGCCTCAATAAGGTCACCCCTCATTCTCCTATGTTCAGGAATGAAGCCCTAGCCTGCATAACCGCTCCCTATAACTCAGGCCTGCGAGTCCTGGTAACATCCTCGTATATCTTCTTTGCACTCTTTCCAGTTTATCATTGTCCTTCCTATTACGGGATGACCAAAACTGCACACAATACTCCAAGTGCAACCTCATCAACGACTTATACAACTGTAACATAAGTGCAGCCTCAGCAACTCCTATACTCAATGCCCTGACTGTGCTAAACACCTTCTTCACCACTCTGTCTACCTGTGATGCCGCTTTCAACAAGCTATGTACTTGTTCTCGTAGGTCCCTCAGTTCTTCAACACTCCCCAGGGCCTTATTATTCACTGTATAAGTCCTACCCTGGTTTGACTTGCCAAAATACAATACCTCACATTTATCTGTATTTAAATCCATTTTCCAATCCTCAGCCCACTTCCTTCATTGATCAAGATCTCCCTGTAATTTTTGATAACCTTCTTCGCTATCAACGATACCTCCTGATTTACTATCATCCGCAAACTTACTAACCATACCTTGTACATTCACACCCAAATCATTCATATAAATAATGAATAACAAGTGTTCCCAATACCAACCCCTGAGGCACACCATTAGTCACAGGCTTCCAGTCCGAGAAACAAACTTCCACCATCACCATCGAGCCAATTTTGAATCCAAATTGCTAACTCTCCCTGGATCCCATGCGATCTAACCTTTCAGACTAGCCTGCCATCCAGGACCTTGTCAAGGGCCTTGCTAAAGTGCACATAAACAACATCTACTGCCCTAACCTCATCCATCTTCTTGGCTACCTCTTCGAAAAACTCTGAAAGATTAGTCAGACATGATTTCCCACACACAAATCCATGCTGACTATCCCTAGTCAGACCTTGACAATTCAAAAGTTGGTAGATCCTGTCCTTAAGAACACCTCCAGTAACTTACCCACCACAGATGTCAGGCTCACTGGCCTGCAATTCCCTGGCTTGTCTTTGCTACCCTTAGAACATAGAACAGTACAGCACAGTACAAGCCCTTCGGCCCTCGATGTTGTGCCAAGCTTTGTCCTAAACCAAGATCAAGCTATCCCACTCCCTATCATTCTGGTGTGCTCCATGTGCCTATCCAATAACCGCTTGAAAGTTCCTAAAGTGTCCGACTCCACTATCACCTTCTTAAACAACGGAACAACATTAGTCACTCTCCAGTCTTCTGGAACTTCACCAGTGGAAAGAGATGAAGCAAATATCTCTGTAAGGACCTCTGCAATTTCTTTAGCCTGTGGCCTCCATCATAAAGCCATTCCACTGAAGCTATTCATGAAAAAAGTCCTGGATTTCAAGGTAGCTTTTGAAATAGCAATGGAGTTGGCCGTCAACGAAGCAATACAGTTGGGTGTCGGTGACTGAGTGCATAAAGTAGCCGAAGCTCAGCTGAGTGCGGTGCAAATGCAGAATGCCACTGATGTGGCAAGTCTGGCCACAAAGACTCAATGTGTTCAACTTGAGAAGCTCAATGCCACTGATATAAGTGGGTGAACCACATTGCCTGATATAACCGGGCACAACCCAAAGAAGAGAAGGGGAGTCAAAAAGAAATAAGCCAGAGGACAAGGCACTAAGATATATGCTGCCAGCTAGGAAGGAGACAGGGAATCAACCGAATCTGCGGAGGAAGCAGAACATTCAAAATCAACTGAATTTTGGTTAAACCTCATATCAGTATGGGGAGAAGCTGATTGGTTCTGAGTCCTTTCCAAAATAGAGGTGGAAACAATTAAAATGGAAGTGGATATGGGTGCAGCAGTGTCTCTGATTCCCGATTTAGTTTATAAGGAAAAATTGAAGGCACTGCCATTGAAGCCTGCCAAGATTACCCCACGTACATACACAGAACAAGTGGTGCCACTGAAGGGCTATGTACCAGCAAAGGTACAGTTAAGGGATCAGAATACAGAGTTACCAATTTATGTAGTTTACGGCAACTACCCCTGCTTTGTTTGGATGCTCCTGGTTGCAAAAATTGAAGTAAAATTGGGGCACTGTGAATAGGCTGGCGGACTCAAAAACAAGTCTACATGATGTCCTGGCCAAGTATAAGGATGCCTTCAAGGCGACCCGGGGAGAGATGAAAGGGATCGAAATTAAAATTCAGTTGAAGCCGGAAGCTCATCCGAGGAGTCTGAAAGCGCATCCGATGCCTTATGCCATCCAGTTGAAAGTGGAGACAGAACTAGAATGGCTGGTTAACGTGGGAGCATTGAAACCAGTGACCATCAGTGAATGGGTCACTTCAATTATCTTGGTTTCAAAAGCAGATGGCACTATTAGAATCTGTGGTGACTTTAAAGTCATAGTCAACCCACGACTGTCCGGATCAATACTCACTTCCCCTCATTGAGGACCTGTTCAGTGGACTGTCAGGGAGAAAATAATTTTCAAAGTGTGGTGAACCATAGATGATTACCACTATGGGTACTTGTACATATGTTACTCTTGTTACTGTTGGGGTTAGGGTTTGGGTGTTCCACCTGTTATTATTGTTTATGTGGTACACTCCGTTCGGCTCCGCCTTCTTACAGGAGTATAAAGGTCACTGCTACTTCCTAGTAGTCCTTAGTCTGGGATAGTATTGTTAAGTAGTGTGCTCCAATCTTGTTGTGAATAAAAGCCTTTATTCCCGGGTATGTCCTAGCCTCCCGTGTGAATCATTCGCGCATCAATTTTATTCACAACAAAATACTGAAAATTTTGTTCAAAAAAAAATGGAGCAGATGCTAAAGCCCAATCGGCTAACCTTGGATCTGCGTGCCGCCGGGGCGTCGAATACTTTAGACCATTGGTTGAAGTGCTTCGAGGATTATGTTGAGGCCTCGACAGCAGTCCAGTCCGACGCCGACAGATTGCGGGTCCTCCACGCCAGGGTGAGCGACACTGTGTATGCAACAATCCGCGATTCCCAAAATTACAAAGATGCTATTGAATTACTCAAGAAGCTGTCTAATAAACAGCCGAACGAAATTCATGCTCGTCACCTATTAGCCACTCGACGGCGGCAGCCCGGCGAAACTACGGGACAGTACCTGCGCGAACTTCAACAGCTAGCCAGAGCCTGCAACTGCAAGAAGGTGTCGGCTACTCAATACACCAACGACCTTATTCGGGACGCGTTCGTGGCGGGAATCGGCTCATCCTATATTCGCCTGCGGCTGCTAGAGCAGGGTAACTTGGACCTGGCTAAGACGGTAGAATTGGCCGATGCAATGGAAACGGCCTTCAGAAGTCTCGAAACCTACCCCACCGACCACGTGGGAGCAGCGTGGCAAGCACAGCCACCGCCTCAACTGTACTCGGCGGCTCCTTGGAACTGCGCGATAATGCTCCCAACTTCAGACCTGACGGCTGCGGCAGCTCCTGGAGGCCCACGGTGCTAATTCTGCGGATTGGCGAAGCATCCTCGCCAGAGATGTCCGGCCAGGATGGTGTTTTGCTCCGCCTGTGGAAAGAAAGGGCACTGTGCAAAGGTATGCCGAGCAAAGACCCCTTCCAAGCCCATCAGTGCTGCGTGCGACTCCCCAGGGTCCATCTCCTCATCTCCGGCCTCGTCGATGTCTTCAGCCACGTGCGATCCACGGGCGCCGCCATTTCCTATGATTTCCTATCAATCATCCTGGACCAGGCCAAGCCTCACAGACTCGACAAGTCCATGATGGACATAGAGGTAAACGGCGCCTGGCGCATTGCCTGTTTGACAGCGGGAGCACGGAGAGCTTCATCCATCCGGATACAGTAAAACGGTGCGCTCTCCGTGTGCAAACTGTCAGGCAGACAATCTCCATGGCGTTGAGGTCCCGATCTGTCCTCGTTCTTGGGAGCTGTGTGGTAACCTTAACGGTGTGGGGCACAGTCTACGAGAACTTCAGGCTCCTCGTGTTACCGCACCTTTGCACTCCGATACACCTGGGGCTAGACTTTATGGTCCACCTGAAGAGTGTGACCCTGTGGTACGATGGGCCACTCCCTCCACTTTCAGTGGGAGACCAGCAGCCTCCAAATTGTCCAGCGTGCTCCACATGCTGCCTCTCAACACTCAAAATTACACCGCCTTCCCTATTCGAAAATCTCGTGCCAGGCTGCAAGCTCATCGCGACTAAGAGCAGGCATTACAGCGCTGAGGATCGGATCTTTATTAGATCTGAGGTTCAGCAGCTCCTGAGGGAAGGGGTCATTCAACCTGGCACTAGCCCATGGAGAGCACAAGTCGTGGTGGTTAAGACTGGAGACAAGCCCCAGATGGTCATAGACTATAGTCAGACCATTAATAGGTACACGCAGCTGGACGCGTACCCTCTCCCGCGCATATCTGACATGGTCAACCAGATTGCGCAGTACCGGGTGTTCTCCACCATCGACTTGAAGTCAGCCTACCACCAGCTCCCCATTCGCCCAGAGGACCGCAAATACACGGCCTTTGAGGCGGATGGCCGTCTCTACCACTTTTTAAGAGCCCCTTTCGGCGTCACTAATGGGGTCTCGGTCTTCCAGCGTGAGATGGACCGAATGGTGGACCAAAACGGGCTACGGGCTACCTTCCCGTACCTGGACAACGTCACTATCTGCGGCCATGACCAGCAGTACCACGACGCAAACCTCCAGAAGTTTTTACGCACTGCGTCTCTCCTGAATCTGACCTATAACAAGGAGAAGTGCGTATTTAGCAAGCACCGCCTAGCAATCCTCGGATACGTGGTGGAAAACGGGGTCATCGGCCCCGATCCAGACCGTATGCGTCCCCTCCTTGAACTTCCCCTACCCATTAGCATCAAAGCACTGAGAGGATGTTTAGGCTTCTTCTCGTACTATGCACAGTGGGTCCCCAATTACGCGGATAAAGCCCGTCCGCTCATAAAATCTACCTCTTTTCCCCTGACAGCAGAGGCTCGCCTAGCCTTTGCAGGGATAAAAGCCGACATCACGAAAGCCACGATGCACACTGTTGATGAGTCCATCCCTTTTCAAGTGGAGAGTGATGCATCTGATTTCGCCCTGGCCGCCACACTTAACCAGGCGGGAAGGCCCGTCGCCTTTTTCTCTCGCACCCTCCAAGGCCCTGAAATTCGGCACTCCTCTGTGGAGAAAGAGGCTCAGGCCATTGTGGAGGCCGTACGGCATTGGCGCCATTATTTGGCTGGCAAACAGTTTACCCTGCTCACGGACCAGCGGTCCATGGCCTTCATGTTCAACAACACGTCAAAGGGAAAAATTAAGAATGATAAAAGCTTGAGGTGGAGAATCGAACTCTCCACCTACAACAATGATATCATGTACCGTCCAGGGAAGCTCAATGAGCCCTCTGATGCCCTGTCGCATGGAACATGTGCCAGTGTGCAGGAGGACCAGCTACAGGCCCTCCACAATGATCTCTGCCATCCGGGGATCACTCGGTTTTTCCATTTTGTAAAAGCTCAGAATCTGCCCTACTCCATAGAGGATGTCAGGTCGATAACTCGAAGCTGCCAGGTTTGTGCAGATTGCAAGCCACACTTCTACCGGCCTGACAGGGCACACCTCATTAAGGCCACTCGCTCTTTTGAACGACTGAGTGTCGACTTCAAGGGGCCCCTTCCTTCGACAGATTGGAACGTGTATTTCCTCAACGTGGTTGACGAATACTCCCGATTCCCCTTTGCCATCCCCTGTTCTGACATGTCCTCTGCCACGGTCATCAAAGCCCTGTGGAGTCTTTTTACCCTGTTCGGCTACCCCAGTTGTATCCACAGTGATAGAGGTTCATCATTTATGAGCGACGACTTGAGGCAATACCTGCTCTCTAAGGGAATTGCCTCAAGTAGGACTACGAGTTATAACCCCGGGGTAATGGACAGGTCGAGAGAGAAAACGCTACAGTCTGGAAGGCTGTTTTACTGGCGCTAAGGTCTAGGGGTCTTCCAGTCACCCGTTGGCAAGAGGTACTTTCTGATGCGCTCCATTCAATCCGGTCCCTCCTGTGTACGGCAACCAACGCTACCCCACATGAGCGGATGTTTACCTTCCCTAGGAAGTCTTCTTCTGGGACCTCACTGCCGTCTTGGTTGACGTACTCAGGACCTGTCCTCCTGCGGTGGCATGTTAGGGCCTGCAAGTCCGACCCTTTGGTTGAACAGGTCCATCTCCTCCACGCCAACTTATGTGGCATATCCTGACGGGCGAGAGGACACGGTCTCTATCAGAGATCTGGCGCCTGCAGGGGACCTGGAAACCCCTGTCACTCCAACACCCCTGGTTAGGATTCCTTTGTCCATTCTCTCCCCTCCTGACATGGCGCGGGCAGCATCGGGACCTCAACTTAATCCTCTTACTCCCGTGTACAGCTTGCCTGAGTCCAGGAGATTGTCGCCACCTCGAGGTCCACAGGCGTGTGAGGAACTGGAGGAGTCAGTGGACACCACCTCGGAGAGAGGGTCGTCACCACGGTCACCAGAACCGGCACTGGAGCCAGTGCTGCGGAGGTCGCAGAGACGGTGCGGACCCCCGATACGGCTGAACTTGTGAACATGTGGATAGTTCGTATTGTCTCCTTACTCCACTGGCCTTTGTTTTTAAAGGAGGGGTGAATGTGGTGAACCATAGATGGTTACCACTATGGGTACTTGTACATATGTTACTCTTGTTACTGTTGGGGTTAGGGTTTGGGTGTTCCACCTGTTATTATTGTTTATGTGGTACACTCTGTTCGGCTCCGCCTTCTTACAGGAGTATAAAGGTCACTGCTACTTCCTAGTAGTCCTTAGTCTGGGATAGTATTGTTAAGTAGTGTGCTCCAATCTTGTTGTGAATAAAAGCCTTTATTCCCGGGTACGTCCTAGCCTCCCTTGTGAATCAATCGCGCATCACAAAGATGGACCTGTCATAAGTCTATTTACAAATGGGGGTCACGGAGGAGTCCTAGTCACCGCTGACAATAGTGACATGCCAGGGACTTTTCCACTAGGAGCAACTTCCCTTTGGTATCATGTCAGCACTGGCTCTATTCCAGAGGGCCATGGATCAAATATTCAGTGGGTTGCCAGGGGCCCAGTGTTATCTGTCGATATTTTGGTTACAGGCTCCACCAAAGAGGAGCATTTGAAGAAACCATCAGAAGATTGCAGGAACTTGGCCTGCAAATAAAAAGAGAGAAGTGTGAGTTCTTTCGAGACTCCATCAAATACTTGGACCATGTAATCAATGGTGAAGGTCTACACAAGGTGCCTAAGAAGATGGAGGCCATCATGAAGGTCCCTAGTCCAAAGAATGTATCTCAATTATGATCTTTCCTGGGGTTGGTGAACAACTATGGCAAGTTCGTGCTAGATCTGGCAACTGTGTTAAAATCCCTACACCAGTTGCTTGGGAAACAGTAGCTGTGGAAATGGACCCAGGGATGCGAGGAGGCTTACCGTGAGGCAAAACACATCTTAAGGAGGTCAGAAGTGCTAACCCATTTCAACCCGAAGTTGCCATTGCAAATTAGCCTGTGATGCCTCGCCTAATGGGATTGGCACTGTATTGTCACAGATTTTGTCAAATGGAGAGGAAAGGCTCATTGCCTTTACTTCAAGGTTACTGACAAAGATGGTGGAAAATTATGCCCAAGTCAAAAAGGAAGGATTAAACATTGTGTTTGGTGTGAGAAGTTCACACGTTTCCTTTACGGCATGAATTTCATGCTGCTGACTGGCACTAACCATCATTTTGGGCTGTATCCAGGGACACCATCAATGGCGGCAGCATGCCTACAGAGATGGGCTCTGCTTCTATCGGCCTCCTCTAATGAGATAAAATATTGAGAATCAAAGAAGCATGGCAATGTAGATGTCTGTCAAGACTGCCTCTACTAGGGAAGAAAGGTGTTCCCAAGTGGAACCTAAAAACCATGTATTTCTTCCAGGATGATAAGGTACCGGTGTCGGTAACCCAGATGCGGAACATTACCGGAAATAAGGTAGGCACCACCCTTGTCACGCCTGTGCCTATGGCCCCAATCTCTGTGGCAGCGGATCCATGTCTATTTCGCAGTTGAAGGTTATTGGTAGTAGTGAATGCCCACTCCAAGTGGCCCGAGGTGGCGGTCATGAAGTCGGTGCCAGCAGAAGCGACGATAGACTGACTAAATTAAATATGTGCCAGATTCAGGAACCCCAAACAAGTTGTGAGTGACAATGGGCCACAGTTGGAGGCAAAGGAGTTCGGAGAGTTCCTAGACCACCATGGAGGGAGACAAGTGAGGTCAGCTCCCTATCACCCAGCAACAAATGGCCAGGTGGAGAGATTTGTCCAAGCCTTGAAGCAGGCATTGAAAGTTTCACAAGGGAGGGTTCGTTAGGACGATGTGTAAACCAGTTCCTCAGTATGTGCCGTAATATGCTACATGCAAAAACCCAGTGTTTGCCTGTGTCATTAATGTTTAACAGTCAGTTGAGGACCACATATGACCTGCTGCATCTGGAAGAGACCAGAGAGGTAGTGGAGAGAAATCATGATGGACAGATGGCCAGAAGGGTGGGAAATTCCAAGTTGAGAATATTTCAGAGGGGAGAGGCTGCCTTGGCCAGGAATTACACGTTTGGAGAAAAATGGATCCCAGTGATGGTGATGATCCAAAGAGGACCATTTATGGTATATGGTGCAGACAGGGAGGATCTGGTCTGGAGGAGGCATGTGGACCAGCTGGTCACTGCACCTCACAAGGAAGGGAAGTTCTCCAAGATTCTGAATTGTTTCGGATGGAGCCAGGGAACTGACCGAGACGAGTGTCTCTGAGCCAGGAGTAGTTTTACCCAGGGAGGAGGCGGTGACAACGTCCAAGAAAAACGGAAACCGACCTGAGGGGAATGTAACCATTGAACAGCAGGCGCTTCCAGAAATTTGGGAGATGATACCTGAGAAGGCTCCTGAGACGAGGAGACAATCATCTAGCATGGTAGCACAGTGGTTAGCACTGCTGCTTCACAGCTCCAGGGTCCCGGGTTCGATTCCCGGCTCGGGTCACTGTCTGTGTGGAGTTTGCACATTCTCCTTGTGTCTGCGTGGGTTTCCTCCGGGTGCTCCGGTTTCCTCCCACAGTCCAAAGATGTGCGGGTTAGGTTGATTGGCCAGGTTAAAAGAAATTGCCCCTTAGAGTCCTGGGATGCGTAGGTTAGAGGGATTAGCGGGTAAAATATGTGGGGGTAGGGCCTGGGTGGGATTGTGGTTGGTGCAGACTCGATGGGCCGAATGGCCTCCTTCTGCACTGTAGGGTTTCTATGATTTCTATGAAATTGCCATCCCAGAGAGACTGATCACATCGATGTAGACAGTGATTGGGTGTTTTTCCATATTTCCATGTTTTCCAGTATATAGCTCTGACTTTTTATATATGTTGGGTTCAATGCCCTCTTAATATTTAAAATATGTACATACATTATTAATGGGAGTTTTGAAATAAGATGGGAGTTGTGTTATACATGTATAGAATCCCTGCATTGCAGAAGGAGGCTGTTTGGCCCATTGAGTCTCCATCAACAACAATTCCACCCAGGCCCTCTCCCCGTAACCCCATGTATTTACCCTGCTAATCCCCCTGACACTAAGGGGCAATTTAGTTTGGCTAATCAATCTAACCTGCACATCTTTGGACTGTGGGAGGAAACCGAAACACCAAGAGGAAACCCATGCAGACACGGGGAGAACGTGCAAACTCCACACAGACAGTCACCTGAGACTGGAATTGAACCCAGGTCCCTGGCACTGTAAGGCATCAGTGCTAAACACTGCGCCACCGTGCTGCCCATTATAGTTTTGGGGTGTTACGTCCCTTTAAGAGAGCGGGTCAGGTGACCGAGGGAACAAGCTTCACCCAGGGTGGAGCTTGGGGGAGTCAGTCTTAGACTGACGGTGCAACTGTTAAGACGTTCATTAAACCGTTCCTTGTTTGAATTATACCAGCCTACTTCGTGGCATTTTAATCGTTAGTAATTAAATCTATTCATAACATCCCCTGTTGTTGATTAATGGGGTTCCTCACAGTGTCATCCCCCAGGTTTGAAAGGAGTGGCCATTGTCTTCAGGCAGTCTTCCTTTTATGTACAAATCATGTCAGAATATGTTGGTAACCTTGGGCTACAGAAACATAAACTCATCATGGCAGCTTCCAGAGAATCTGTCTCAGTCCTGCCTTAAACTTTATTAGAGTTACACCCAGCTGCACATTGGTGGAATGAAATCCCATGTGCTTGATGAATGGTTCAGATATGTCCAGGTTGCTTGGATAGCCACTTGTGTTTCACTATGACACCCTGGGTCTGCTGAAAGCTTGTGTGGCTTTTGCTACCAAATAAACCTGTTGGACTTTAACCTCGTGTTGTTAAACTTCTTACTGTGTTTACCCCAGTCCAACGCCGGCATCTCCACAGCTGGAAGACAACCAGGGATGAAAACTGAAGTGCCTGCTCAATCTGGCTATTTCTATTACAGGAGAAGTTTATATATTTCCCAACCCAGATAATATTTATGTGCAACCGACTACAAGACTCTTGTTATGTTTCCAATAGCACCTTGGATGGAGCTAGAGGCAATCAAATTGACAGTAGTGATGACTCTTATGGGCACTGGTAATGTTCCTAAGTAAACAGAAAGCAAGTTTCCTGAAGGAGCTGCAGATGCCTGCCACCACCTCCTGACAATGTGAACCTTAAAAGTACTGCTCTTCTAAATGTCAAAAAACATGAGCCTTTTGTTTCAGGACCCTTTTAGGTCAGAGTCATACGCCAGAATGCTACCGCCCTGCCCGCCATGGAATTGGAGCGGGTGAGGGGCAGATAATGAAAATATCCATTGACCTTGTGCGGGAATTTCTGGTCTCGCTTGAGCGAGGCCGTGAAATTCCTCCCGTAGAGTCATGCAGTTGAGGAAAGGCCCGTCGGAGCATCAAGTCTGCACCAACCACAAAAGGTCACGCTAATCCCATTTTCCAACACTTGTCCCATATCCTTGAATGTTATGATGTTTCAAGTACTCATCCAAATATTTTTTAAAGATTGTAAGGTTTCTGGCCTCCACTACCATCCCAGGCAGTGTATTCCAGATTCCTAACACCCTCAGAGTGAAATTTTTTGTTTTCTAATTGGCTCTGAAAACTCCTGCTCCTAACTCTAAAACTATGATTGAGCTCTCAACCAAGAGGTACAGCTGCTACCTATTCACCCTATCCATACCCCTCACATTCTTATACACCTTATTCATGTCCCCCCTCAGACTTCTCTGCACTGAAGAAAACAATCCAAGCCTATCCAGTCTCTCCTTATAGCTCAAATATTCCATCCGAGGCAAAATTCTGGTGAACCTCATCTGTAACTCCTCTAGTGCTATCCCATCCTTCCTATAGAAACATAGAAAAACTACAGCACAAAACAGGCCCTTCGGCCCCACAAGTTGTGCCGAACATATCCCTACCTTTTAGGCCTACCTATAACCCTCCATCCTATTAAGTCCCATGTACTCATCCAGGAGTCTCTTAAAAGTCCCTATTGAGTTTGCCTCCACCACCACTGACGGCAGCCGATTCCACTCGCCCGCCACCCTCTGTGTGAAAAACTTCCCCCTAACATTTCCCCTGTACCTACCCCCCAGCACCTTAATCCTGTGTCCTCTCACAGCAGCCATTTCCACCCTGGGAAAAAGCCTCTGAGAGTCCACCCGATCTATGCCTCTCAACATCTTATATGCCTCTATTAGGTCTCCTCTCATCCTACGTCTCTCCAAGGAGAAAAGACCGAGCTCCCTCAGCCTATCCTCATAAGGCATGCCACTCAATCCAGGCAACATCCTTGTAAATCTCCTCTGCACCCTTTCAATCTTTTCCACATCCTTCCTGTAATGAGGCGACCAGAACTGAGCACAGTACTCCAAGTGGGGTCTGACGAGGGTCTTTCATAGCTGCATCATTATCCCCGGACTCCTAAACTCAATCCCTCGATTGATAAAGGCCAGCACACCATACGCCTTCTTAACCACCTCCTCCACCTGCGGGGCCGATTTTAGAGTCCTTTGGACCCGGACCCCAAGGTCCTTCTGATCCTCTACAGTACTAAGAGTCTTTCCCTTTATATTGTACTCCTTCATCCCATTTGACCTGCCAAAATGGACCACTGCACATTTATCTGGGTTGAAGTCCATCTGCCACTTCTCCGCCCAGTCTTGCATCCTATCTATGTCCCTCTGTAACTTCTGACATCCCTCCAGACTACCCACAACCCCACCAACCTTCGTGTCGTCGGCAAACTTACCAACCCATCCCTCCACTTCCTCATCCAGGTCATTTATGAAAATGACAAACAGCAAGGGTCCCAGAACAGATCCCTGGGGCACACCACTGGTGACCGACCTCCATTTAGAAAAAGACCCATCTATACCCACTCTCTGCCTCCTTGGCAAGCCAGTTCTGGATCCACAGGGCAGCAGCCCCTTGGATCCCATGCCCTCTCACTTTTTCTAGAAGCCTTGCATGGGGGACCTTATCGAACGCCTTGCTAAAATCCATATAAACCACATCTACCGCTTTCCCTTCGTCAATGTGTTTAGTCACATTTTTGAAGAACTCCACCAGGCTCGTAAGGCACGATCTGCCTTTGACAAAGCCATGCTGAGTATTCGTGAGCATACTAAACCTCTCTAAATGCTCATAAATCTTGTCCCTCAGGATCTTCTCCATCAGCTTACCAACCACTGAGGTTAGACTCACCGGTCGGTAATTTCCTGGACTATCCCTATTCCCCTTCTTGAAAGTGGGGTGACAGAACTGCACACAGCACCTCAGCTGTGGCCTAACCAACGTTCTGTACAGCTCCAACATTATTTCCTTGCTCTTATACTCAGTACCATGACTGATAAAAGCATGTGTCCCATATGGATTCTTAACTATCCTATTCACATGCTCTGCCAACTTCAGGAAATCTGTGAATAATAACTCCAAGATCCATCTGTTCCTCTGAGCTTCCTCGTGTCCTGACATTCATTAAATACTCCCTTGTCTTGTTACTACTTCCAAAGTTCTTCCAAGGTGGATTTAATATGCCATGTGCTCCTACTTTTCTGTGTTGACCACCTCACTTCCTTCTGAAGTACATCCAGTCTAGTCAAGAGCAGCCATGCACTGGTGAACATGAGCTTTTCTATCTGAACCACTCAAAACTCTCCAAATCACTTTCTCACATGAGGAACTCTCGTCAAGCCATCATCCACAAATAACTGAGGAAGGGCAAATCCTTGTTCACCTCAGACCTCTTAAAATTTAGACAACCTTATAAAATGGCAAAAAATATAGTACCCAATTTGGGAAGTAACTTTCCTCACCTATTGCAGCAATTAATTTCTAATAGGACCTTGTTATGAATATGTTCATGAACCTCCCCACCCTGCTGAAACTCTTCACCTGTATTGAGGGATTGAGTATCAGAGCCAGGAGGTCATGCTGCAACTGTACAAAACTCTGGTGCAGCCGCACTTGGAGTATTGCGTACAGTTCTGGTCGCCACATTATAGGAAAGATGTGGAAGTGTTGGGAAGGGTGCAGAGGAGATTTACCAGGATGTTGCCTGGTATGGTGGGAAAATCGTATGAGGAAAGGCTGAGGGACTTGAGATTGTTTTCGTTAGAGAGAAGAAGGTTAAGAGGTGACTTAATAGAGGCATACAAGATGATCAGAGGATTAGATAGGGTGGGTAGTGAGAGCCTTTTTCCTCGGATGGTGATGGCTAACACGAGGGGACATAGCTTTAAATTGAGGGGTGAGAGATATAGGACAGATGTTAGAGGTAGGTTCTTTACTCAGAGAGTAGTAAGGGCGTGGAATGCCCTGCCTGCAGCAGTAGTGGACTCATCAACATTAAGAGCATTCAAATGGTTATTGGATAAACATATGGATGATATTGGAATCGTGTAGGTTAGATGGGCTTTAGATTGGTTTCACTGGTCGGCGCAACATCGAGGGCTGAAGGGCCTGTACTGCGCTGGAATGTTCTATGTTCTATGTATTGAAGATTTATATCAGGCCCAAAATATTTAAGGGCATAATTTTAATGGTGTGATCATGGATCCTATGAAGTATTTCATGAGTTCCATCTTCAGGGAGAAAAAACATCAGCAATAACGTCTGTATATGACGATGAATAATGAAACATTATTTAAGGAGAAATGTGTATCAGGTTTTGCATGTGAAAATGCATGTTTCAACTATCAATGAAGTCAATTCGGTCAACATGGGTGAATACTTAACAGGAAAACATGAAGATGAGTCACAATAAGGGCAAGCAAGTTTTGCATGTAAATTATGTCTGTGACAGACTGTGACATTTGATAATTTGTGTCTTGCCTGCACTAGGAATTTAATTAAAATATCTCTATGACAGATATTACAATTTAATAGTAGATGTGTACATATAAGAAGGCAGGAATATAGACAGACATAGTGAGGATAACTAGCTATTTATGTAACTTTGCAAACTGATATCAGAACACCATGGAATTCAACAATGACAATATGGCCACAAAATTTGATAAGGTGATGAGTGATTAACCCTCACCCGTTGCTTCCGATACCAGCAGCATGCAACTTTCATAGTACATGCTCGCTTAAATGGTTTTCAATGATTGTTGCATACAATCAGCATTGATCAAGCTGTTGAGTGATTGCACACCTCAGTTGGGGGTCTAAAATCATGAGAACAGCACCAGTCAAAGCTAGCCTACATCTTTCAGAGGACAGGTGCATTGTGACTGAAGTACATAGAACATAGGACAGTAGAGAACAGGAACGGGCCCTTCTGTCCACGATGTTGTGCTGAACATGATGCCAATTAAACTAATCTCTTCTGCCTACCCTTGGTCCATATCCCTCTATTCCTTGCATTTTCATGTTCTTATCTAAAAGCAACTTAAAGCTCCCCTATCGTATCTGCCTCCACCACCACCCCTGGCAGCACATTCCAGACACCTACCACTCTCTGTGTAAAACCTTGCCCCTCACATCGCCTTTGAACTTTCCCACTCTCACCTTAAGTGTATGCCCCCTAGTATTAGACATTTTGGGGGCGATTCTCCCAAAAAAGTTCTAAGTGCTGAATTCGCAGGAAAACTGGTGTAAATCAAGATTGTTTTTTTAGTGGAAGTGCAGACTCGAATCTCCCACACTCTGTGCACTGCAGAGGTCACAAACATGAATGTCATTAAAAGCTCAGGGGGCAGTGCCTATTCACACCAGAGGCTGACAATTCTGGGCCCCTGCGCATGTCCAGTGTCCCCTACGTCAAAAAATTGACCAGTTTTCTGGTCAGCACGATCACTAGCCAGCCCGAGACCCTTGCAGTGCTGTCCCTCCTGACACCCTCACGGCCCGATCGCGGCTCCCACGATCATTCCCAGGCTAGTCTCGACCCACCCCCCAGTCCCGGAGCACCCCGATCTCCAACTCCCCACGCCCCAGTAATGATGATCCCCCCCACTCCCGCCCCACCCCCGCTCAGGCAGATCCCTCCCCCAACAAATGCTGCCTCGATCGCTGACCTCCCTCCAGCCTTGACCGATCACCATGCAGAGTGGCACCGGGATCCCCCCGACCCCACGGATCACCCCCCAGGCCCTGTCCCCAGCAGGCCCTACCCCCTTGGCATTGCCCCATGTCTGATGGGCAGTGCCAAGGTGCCCCTTGGGCATGGCCATTTGCCCCTTGGGTAGTGCTGGGGAATAGCCTGGGACTGCCAGGGTGCCCATGTCCAGGGGGCATCATCCTACCACTGCCCAACCACCTGGGGGGCCCTGATTGCCCCCCCCTTCACTCCAGTAGTCTCCCACTAGTTCCCCGAAAGTGGGGAGCAGGTCTGAACCCCGCCGAAGTGAAATTGTACTGGCGGGGTGGGAGATGTTAGTCCCGGGCCTGCTAATCACATTAAAATAAGATTAAAAATAGATTTAAATCATTTACCTGCTGTTCCCGGTTTCCAGCATGGTCTCGACCACGCCGGATATCCGACGCTCGGAGATGCATGCGCGGCAGGAACGCATGCACAAATCCCGCGAATCAGCCCAATTCTCCCAGTCCACCGCACTAAAAAATTAGTGTGGTGGGATGGGAAAATCATCCCCTTCAACTCTGAGGAAAAAGATTCTGACTGTGGTAGGGAAGTTGTTGGAGAGGATTCTTAGAGACAGGATGTATGTGCATTTAGAACGGAACAATCTCATTAGTGACAGACAGCATGGTTTTGTAAGAGGGAGGTCGTGCCTTACAAATTTGGTGGAGTTTTTTGAGGAAGTGACAAAATCGGTTGATGAAGGAAGGGCCGTGGATGTCGTCTATATGGATTTCAGTAAGGCATTTGACAAAGTCCCACATAGCAGGTTGGTTAAGAAGGTTAAGGCTCATGGGATACAAGGAGAAGTGGCTAGATGGGTGGACAACTGGCTTGGCCTAGGAGACAGAGGGTAGTGGTCGAAGGGTCTTTTTCCGGCTGGAGGTCTGTGACCAGTGGTGTTCCGCAGGGCTCTGTACTGGGGCCTCTGCTATTTGTGATATATATAAATGATTTGGAAGAAGGTGTAACTGGTGTAATCAGCAAGTTTGCGGATGACACGAAGATGGCTGGACTTGCGGATAGCGAAGAGCATTGTCGGGCAATACAGCAGGATATAGATAGGCTGGAAAATTGGGCGGAGAGGTGGCAGATGGAGTTTAATCCGGATAAATGCGAAGTGATGTATTTTGGAAGAAATAATGTAGGGAGGAGTTATACAATAAATGGCAGAGTCATCAGGAGTATAGAAACACAGAGGGACCTAGGTGTGCAAGTCCACAAATCCTTGAAGGTGGCAACACAGGTGGAGAAGGTGGTGAAGAAGGCATATGGTATGCTTGCCTTTATAGGACGGGGTATAGAGTATAATAGCTGGAGTCTGATGGTGCAGCTGTATAGAACGCTGGTTAGGCCACATTTGGAGTACTGCGTCCAGTTCTGGTCGCTGCACTACCAGAAGGACGTGGAGGCGTTAGAGAGAGTGCAGAGAAGGTTTACCAGGATGTTGCCTGGTATGGAGGGTCTTAGAATCATAGAATCATAGAAACCCTACAGTGCAGAAGGAGGCCATTCGGCCCATCGAGTCTACACCGACCACAATCCCACCCAGGCCCTACCCCCACATATTTTAACCCACTAATCCCTCTAACCTACGCATCTCAGGACTCTAAGGGGCAATTTTTAACCTGGCCAATCAACTTAACCCGCACATCTTTGGACTGTGGGAGGAAACCGGAGCACCCGGAGGAAACCCACGCAGACACGAGGAGAATGTGCAAACTCCACACAGACAGTGAACCGAGCCAGGAATCGAACCCAGGACCCTGGAGCTGTGAAGCAGCAGTGCTAACCACTGTGCTACTGTGCCGCCCTATGAGCTATGAGGAGAGATTGGGTAAACTGGGGTTGTTCTCCCTGGAAAGATGGAGAATGACGGGAGATCTAATAGAGGTGTACAAGATTATGAAGGGGATAGAGAGGGTGAACGGTGGGAAGCTTTTTCCCAGGTCGGAGGTGACGATCACGAGGGGTCACAGGCTCAAGGTGAGAGGGGCGAAGTATAACTCAGATATCAGAGGGATGTTTTTTACACAGAGGGTGGTGGGGGCCTGGAATGCGCTGCCAAGTAGGGTGGTGGAGGCAGGCACGCTGACATCGTTTAAGACTTACCTGGATAGTCACATGAGCAGCCTGGGAATGGAGGGATACAAACGATTGGTCTAGTTGGACCAAGGAGCGGCACAGGCTTGGAGGGCCGAAGGGCCTGTTTCCTGTGCTGTACTGTTCTTTGTTCTTTGTCAACCCTATCCATGCCTCTCATAATTTTATGGACTTCTATCAGGTATCCCCGACACTGGAAGTTATTCTACATCTAATTCCGACCAAGGGAAGAAACAAAAATGAGAATTCTTAGAATCTTAGAAGAATCTTAGAATCCCTACAGCACAGAAAGAGGCCATTCGGCCCATCGTGTCTGCACCGACCACAATCCCACCCAGGCCCTACCCCCACATATTTACCCACTAATCCCTCTAACCTACGCATCCCAGGACACTAAGGGCAATTTTAGCTTGGCCAATCAACCTAACCCGCACATCTTTTGAACGTGGGAGGAAACCGGAGCACCTGGAGGAAACCCACGCAGACACGAGGAGAATGTGCAAACTCCACACAGACAGTGACCCAAGCCGGGAATCGAACCCAGGTCCCTGGAGCTGTGAAGCAGCAGTGCTAACCACTGTATTTCAGAACACAGTTGCTGAAGTTTCCTAGTGCTACACTGGAGGTCTTCATTCAGAAGGTACAAAGCAGGAGAAAGATAGCTCCATTCACTTTGGGACAGAAGGCACTTCAGACAAATGCTTAGAAGGCGGTGGCAGCTGATATCTGTGGTAGTGAATCCAAGAAGTCTCATCTTCAAGATCTGGCTGTATTAGAACAAAGAACAAAGAAAATTACAGCACAGGAACAGGCCCTTCGGCCCTCCAAGCCTGCACCGACCATGCTGCCTGACTTAACTAAAACCCCCTACCCTTCCGGGGACCATATCCCTCTATTCCCGTTCATGCACTTGTCAAGACGCCCCTTAAAAGTCACTACCGTATCCGCTTCCACTACCTCACCCGGCAACAAGTTCCAGGCACCCACCACTCTCTGTGTAAAAAATCTGCCTCGTACATCTCTTTTAAACCTTGCCCCTCGCACCTTTAACCTATGCCCTCTAGTAATTGACTCTTCCATCCTGGGAAAAAGCTTCTGACTATCCACTCTGTCCATGCCTCTCATAATCTTGTAGACTTCTATCAGGTCTCTCCTCAACCCCTGTCGCTTCAGTGAGAACAAACCAAGTTTCTCCAACCTCTCCTCATAACTAATGCCCTCCATACCAGGCAACATCCTGGTAAATCTTTTCTGTACCCTCTCCAAAGCCTCCACATCTTTCTGGTAGTGTGGCAACCAGAATTGAACACTATATTCCAAGTGCGGCCTAACTAAGTTTCTATAAAGCTGCAACATGACTTGCCAATTTTTAAACTCAATGCCCCGACCGATGAAGGCAAGCATGCCGTATGCCTTCTTGACTACCTTCTCCACCTGCATTGCCACTTTCAGTGACCTGTGTACCTGTACACCCAGATCCCTTTGCCTATCAATGCTCTTAAGGGTTCTGCCATTTACTGTATATTTCCTATCTGTATTAGACCTTCCAAAATGCATTACCTTACATTTGTATTGTTGCAATATCTCACAGGATTGCTCAAGGTTGGTTAATGCCTCTCCAAAGCCAAATCCTCCTAATTGTCTCTATTTTCACACGCTGCTTGATGCATCATACCCCCATTATTCACCTGCCAATGATCTCTATCAACCATGACTAATTTTATTTTATTTAGTGAATCCAAGTCCCCAAAGCCAAGTAATAGCCTCCTCATTTGCTGAGTTTAAGTTTTTTAGTCCGGCACCATCTGTAGAGGGGACACTCATAGTTTTCTTTATATGCGTACTGTCATGTTTTGCGCCAAAGAAATCAGCCAAGTGGTCACACTTCTCATGCAGTAGTGACCTGGTTTTCCATGGTAGCTCAAATTCAGATGGTATGGCAGACTATAGAACATCAAGAATGCTACCAAAATATCAGGCATTGATCTGCTTGATCTGAGTATGGTCGCACACCGGATGGGCCTTGAGGGAATGGAATTCCTTCAATTGCACCTCAGAACTTACATGTGCTGCCTACAAAGCGACATGTCTGCAGTTAATAGCACCTTATAGGAAGCTTGCAATCCAGATGAAAGCACACGCTCACTCTGTCTTAATCTCTCTGAGAGAGAGAGGATGAAATGTTTTCAGCTCACTTTGCACACACAGCCTTACTGACCACCCCTATGCAAGAGTTGATGGCAAACTGGCAGATGTTGCAAATATCACCCATTTAGCCTGGAATGATGCAAATGCATAAAGATTCATGGTCATCTTCATCGCCACAGGCAATGTATTCCTTCCCCTGTTATGAGGCTACAATTCAGACTGCAACAGGGACAACTTTCAATAATCACCTCCTTGGTGACCTTGCTGAGATTGAGATAGAGATAGAATTGCTTCCTGAAGATCCTGGGCAACTATAGCTAAGCTGAGAATCCTTCTTCCCCTCCTCCTTCCTCTTTAAGCAGCTTTTCATCCGATGTGTCACCTCTACTTATTTTCCCTGTCATTCTAGACAAGTGGGATACTAGTAGACTGAAGACTGAAAGCAGAATCAAGGCCTTCAGCACATATCACTGGACTTCCTGTAAATTTTAGCAATTTCAAAAAGCATACCAAACCACCCAACGCTTCTCCAAACTCAGCAACAGCCAGTAAAAATCATTGGAACTACCCTCAAAGCAGCTGGTGATCTTCCTATTGCTGAATTAATTTTCAGCTGTGCGAGGTTAAGAGAGGATATAGTTGAATTTTTAAAATGTCATTGTTAGCATGTTAAAACTAAATGTTAACCACTGACATAAAAATCTACATTTTCTGCACATTTCCAGAGCCCATTCCCTGCACTTGCACTAACGCCATTATTAAAGTGACATCTGGCACAACCAGAATTAAAAATGTATGTGTACACCATGGAGTCCATTTTGGACCCAAATGGCACTTTAGGCAAATATAAGTGGTTCACAACCAAATTTTGCAGCCTTTGTTCATAAAGCAAGGTTGTCATTAATTTTTGCATTGAGAATCAAATATTGTTTTATAACAAGAAATACTTAATAATGTTGTTTGGAGAATGGGAATTAAAATATGGATAGAAGATTGAGATAATGTCATTGCTCTATCATAACTGAGGTGGATCAGAACTTCTGCTACACTACAGGTAGCAAAGCTTATGGGGATGATTTTATGAGGAAAATTCTAAGTGCCTAGCTCGTGTGAAAATGGGAGAGTTTCAGATTTGTTTTCTGGGCGAGTGCCAATTCAGTATCTTATGCACTTTGAGAAGGAAAAAAGTACTAGACTGTTTCTAGCCACTAGATGGACTGGGCGGGGCTTAACTCACTAGGATGGCTGCTACAGCCGCAGAGGGCGCCATTGCGCATGTGTTGACCTTTGGCTGTACATGCGCAATGGCAACCAGCAGAGAGCTGACAGGTCTGAGAGAGCTGACAGGTCTGAGAGATCTGTCAGCTCTCTGCTACTGCAGCTGGCCTTGGCTCAGCACCCCTCAGGCTATCCCAGGGGCCCATGGCTGATCGTAAGGACTCCTGCCCAGAAATATCTCACCCGACCTCCACCGCCACCCAGACCAATCCCCCTCCCCCACCAATCATGGGCAGAGTCTAAATGGGCCCCAACCCCACGATTGTGCGCAGCAGGGCCTCCCTCCCCCCTCACCGATCGTGCGCAGAATGGCAGCGGGGCCCCTCCCCCCACAATCATTGCAGAGTTGCAGCGGCCCCCCTCCACCCGATCTGCCCGCCCCCTTAAAGGCTCTGCCCTTGGTCTGGCCCCGTTCCTTCAGGCGCTGCACCTGGATGATTATGTCCCAGGCTCGCTAATCACATGGAAATGAACATTAAAATGTACATAAATAATTTATTCAGCCTCTTGTTGGAAATGGGCGGGATGCTGAATGTGCCAGATATCCAGGACTGGTAAGTTTGCGAGAGGCGAGAGATTGGGTGCGAACCTGATTTTGTGGCTCTCATGCAATTTGACCCACCCATTGATGGGTGGCCCGAAGTGGTAAAATCACCACCTATACCTGTATAAATGATGGAGTCAGCGAATTTGCAATGTTTCAGATGGACTGACTGGAAGGCGGTTGGAGGTAGAAAATAGTCCACATAGAATCTCATTTCAATACATTAAAAGATCATTATCAGGCCTCCCTGAAACAATCTTTCCCTATGTTCAAATTCTGCACATGGTGCAAATCACGACAGTTTTCAAAAGATGTGAACCTGGTGAACATACCTCTGAAAGGAGTTGGGAGGTTAGTGCACAGTTCTCCATGTGGCACCGCTTCCTCAGGGGGAGCTAATCTATGAAAATGTCAGAAAGTATCTAGAGAGAGAAATGGAGAAGCAGAAGGAAAATGTGAAGAATCGTAGATCGTGAAAAAGTTGTCAGAGAAGTGGGGGGGGGGGGGGGGGCGGTGGAGGCTGTAAAATGTCGCAGTCGATGCAAATCTGAAGCCTCCTGCTTCTTTGAAGTGACAAATGCAGCCATGGAGGAAGCAAGCAACCAGAGAAATAAGAATGTTAAACCAGATCGAAATAAGAAATAACAGCACGTCAAATCAATATGTACCCACACGGAGATGTTTCGGGTTAGGGCCAGAGAGATTGGGGCTATAGGACTCACCCGCAGGCCAAGAAGACGTATGGCAACCTCACCATAACTGCTAAGTAATGCTTTCCCTAACCCTTTACTTCCAGTCCTTGATATGTACAGCATCCCATGATTCATTCATGGAGTTCAAGGTAAATGTAGAATCTGATAGTGGTAAGCACAGGATTCTGCAGTGCTTCTTTTTCCTTCTTGCACAAATTTTTCGACCAGAACATCCTCAGTACCCAAGCCCAGAAATTTGCAACTCTTGAACTTATAAAGACTTAAGGCCCCGGGCTAAAGACATGTGTTGACCTTTGTAGGAGATAATTCTCTGAGAATCTAACATTAAATGATACATTTTATGGTTTGAAATATAGTGAATTTACAGTGGATTATTTATGTTTGTGTTCCACATGCTGGCTCAGATTTTTTTAAAGTTTATTTATAAGTGTCACAAGTAGGCTTACATTAGCACTGTAATGAAGTTACTGTGAAAACCCCATAGCCGCCCCACTCTGGCGTTTGTTCAGGTACACTGAGGGAGAATTTAGCATGGCCAATGCACCTAACCAGCATGTTGTTTGGACTGTGGGAGGAAACTGGAGCACCTGGAGGAAACCCACGCAGACACGGGGAGAACGTGCAGATGCCGCACAGTCAGTGACCTAAGCCAGGAATCAAACCCGGCTCCCTGGTGCTGTGAGGCAGCAGTGCTAACCACTGTGCCACCATGCTGCCCCAATTTTCACTCCCACGTCAATTGCACGGAGTCAGGAGAAATGTCTCATCTCCCTGCCAGTGATGTAACAGCTTTCCTGGCATGCAATGTCAAGGACCTAATTTCAATACCTTAAAATATCATTACCGGGCCTCTCTGCAGCAATCATCCCCCATGTTCAAATTCTGCACACGGCGCAACTCACAACAACTTTCAAAAGATCAGAACCCGGTGATCTTACCTCCGAGAGGAGTTGGAAGGTGAGTGCACAGCTTGCCATGGAGCATTGCCTCTTCGAGAGAGCTGGCAAAGGACTCAGGGGGAGGCCTCGGGAGGAACCGACAAGGGCAAGAGGGTAGCAATAAGGGCAATAGGGGTAACAGCCAGAGCAAGGGGGGTGTCCACAAAGGTATGGGGGTGCCGGCAAAGATGAGGGGGGTATCAGCAAGGGTGAGGGTGGTAATGGCAGAGGCACCAAGAAGGGGCCAATGCACTGGGCCCTGGTCCTGTTGGGGCAGTGGAAGTGAGACAAAGGTCTCGGGGCATGGAGAGGCATGTCAGCATTGAAAATTTTATTGCAGCTGAGATTGTTCAGCTACAATTTAGTTAACATTCCTGTAGTCTGACTGCTCACCCAATTACACCCTCCAAAGCCCCACTGACGTGCATGAGTGCTACACTGATTGCTACTCAGCAGTTAAACCTTTCGCATGCTGACCTCTACCTTCAGTCACTGCAATAGTTTCTCTGCACCATTGGCCAAGTAGGCAAGCATATACATGCCCTTTGAGCAAGGGACGCTGGCTGAGGACAACACTCTGACCCAATCAGATATGTGCAGATATGTATTTTGTTGGGTGCCCCCTTTGACTGTGTTGCATGCAAGATCTTGGAGTGAAGATTAGAACAATGCCTGTCCCTTACATGAGAGCTCAGGATGCAATGCAGTGGCCCACTCAAGTTGTGCAGGTTAAGGGTAGTGTGTGTTCTTGTCCATTCTGGGAGCTGATGAAGGACAGGTCCTCAATGTGGTAGCCAACACAGGAGTCACTGGCCATCGAAGTGCAGTGACCAAGGGGCAACCAGTGGCACAGCGGTTAGCACTGCTGCCTTACATCGCCAGAGACCCAGGTTCAATTCCAGTCTTGTCAGTATGGAGTTTGCATGTTCTCCCTGTATCTGCGTGGGTTTCCTCCGGGTGCACTGGTTGCCTCCCATAGTCCAAAGATGTGCAGGTTAGGTGGATTGGCCATGCTGAATTACCTCTTAATGTTCCAAGGTGTCTAGGTTAGATGGATTAGCCATGGTAAATGTGTGGGATTACGGGGATAGGATGCAGGAGAGGAATCTGTCAGAGAATCAGTACAGGCACGATGAGTCGAATGACTGCCTTCTGCACTGTAGGGATTGTATGATCTATGACAGGGTGAACCTTTGGAGGTAAAAGCTAACCATTAATTCTTTCTGTTTACTTTTGCAATGATTAGCGTGAGGGAGAGATGGAGCCTGTGGAACTGGATATCATTCTTCTGGTGCATCAAGAGGAGAGAAGACGCCAAAGAGGCATCATGCTTCCAAAGGCAGGAGCAAAACCCTGAGGAAGAAGGTGTGGCAGGGCGTGCTCCGCTGCCACAGGGAGTGATCAGTCGGAGGTGCTTTCCAATACCCAGGCAATGATCTTCCTGCAGATGAGCAAGAATCAGTGTCAGTGAAGATTTCGCCAGTCAAGGAACCTGGTAGCTGAATTATGCCCTCTTCTGCAAGAGTTGCTGCCACAGGGCCATGGAGGACATCCACTGACTATGGCTTTGAAAGTCATAGCCTCCCTCAACTTTTACATGACTGGCTTTTTTCAGGGTTCCACAAGTGACCTTTGCAGCATCTCACAAGCCTACGTACATAAGTGCATCAAGGAGGTGATGGACGTAATCTTTGCTGGGGCACACAATCACGTCCATTTTGACCAGGATCAGGCAAGCCAGGATGCAAGAGTCATGGGATTCCCCTAGATTACTGTCTTTCCACAGATACCCACCCACCCACCACACTATCTCCATAACCTCACACATTTACCATGGCTAATCCACCTGAACTACTCATCTTTGGACAATAACGGGCAATTTAGCGTGGCCAATCAACCTAACCTGTACCTTTTATGGACTGTGGGAGGAAACTGGAGCATCCGGGAGAAACCCACAAAGACATGGGGAGAATGTCACAGTCACCCAAGGGCAGAATTGAACCCAGGTTCTTGGCACTGTGAGACAGCAGTGCTAACCACTGTGACACTGTGCCAGCCTTTGAGAGTGTACAGTGGCTGCAGGATTGACTCCTCAGGTCAGGAGATACCCTCTGTTAAGATGGCTGATGATGCCTGTGTGAAAACCACAGAGTGCAGCTGAGACGTTACAATGAGATTCATGCTCTACTCGCACTTAGGGTGGAGCAGACCATTGGTTACTGAAAATGCAGTTCTGGTGCCTGGAGCAGGTTGGTGGAGCTCTGCAGTGCAGTCTGCAGAGGCGGTCGCACATTGTGGTTGTTTGCTGTGCCCTTCACAACCTGGAGCTTCAATGATGAGGAATCCTGCAGAGGAGATGAAGGAGTGGCATGTTTCCTTGAATGAGGAGGACATCAAAATGGATGACAAAGTGGAGGTCCTGGCGGGCAAGAATAGTTGGCCATGAGTGGTGGCCAGATGGGGTAGACAAGCTCAGGATGCACTTCTCATTGTCTGATTCATGGATGGTGAAGATGCGCACCACTGAGTATATCCCTTCATCCTCACGTTCCTTCTATGAGCTTGGCTATCCTGTCTGACTGCTGGCAGCACAGATATATGGGTATATATATAAAGGAAGTTAGTTTCCACCATACAACCAGGTGAGTGCACTCAAATTATATTGCAAGCATCCCTCAATGAGGACCCTCCCACAGCCACCCTTCTCCATGTGAGTGCCAGAGAGCTGGTCCCAATCTGCCAAATGCTGTTGCCAATGGCCTGGGCCTTCAGGGGTCCTTATTTGGATGGGAGGGACTCTCACGACTGAAACCTGCCAGCCCAAGCAGCTGTCCGTATGTCCCTCAGAGCGAGAAGGTGGGACAGACATCTTGGGGGCTAACAACTGACGTCCCTTTGGCTTGTAAGTCACAGTTCATGCACTGACTGTCCAGGCACCTGGAGTATGATAGCATGACAGGATAAGATCACGAGATGTGCAATCCTGACTATGGTAGTCATGATGTGGAGATGCCGGCATTGGACTGGGTAAACACAGTAAGAAGTTTAACAACACCAGTTTAAAGTCCAACATGTGGAGATGCCGGCATTGGACTGGGGTAAACACAGTTTACAGACTGGGGTAAACCTGTTGGACTTTAACCTGGTGTTGTTAAACTTCTTACAATCCCGACTATCCAGGGTGCATGTTGTTGTGGCACTATTCTACCTCTGGAAGTACTGGTGCCCTCTCACAATCCAGCGAATTATACCCATCCAAACAATTGGCCATCCTTATCTAACCTTCACCATTCTCAGCTGCCTCAGTTTCCAGGTCAAGGTTAGTGTCAGAATCCTTCATTGGCAAATGTTTAAGGTAATGCCCGTGGTCACTGAGGCAATAATGTAATAGTCAGCTGTCATTTGAGGTGGCACATGGTGTTGGATTGTCAACTTCCAGGATCATAAGGACAAGTTGTGCGAGGAAGGATTGAGAGGCCTGGGATGGATAACCTTACTGAGTCTCTCTCACTCATCTTCTCCCTTCCAGAGGGACCATGAATGTTGGGATTGAGCCAGCATAGAATCATAGAATCGTACAGTGCAGAAGGAGGCCATTTGGCCCCTCGAGTCTGCACCGACCACAATCCCACCCAGGCCCTATCCCCACAACCCCATGCATTTACCCTAGCTCATACCCCTGACACCAAGGGGCAATTTAGCATGGCCAATCGACCTAACCCACTCATCTTTGGACTGTGGGAGGAAACCGAAGCACCCAAAGGAAACGCACCCCGACACGGGGAGAATTTGCAAACAGACAGTGACCTAAGCAAGGAATCGAGCCCCGGTCCCTGGCGCTGTGAGACAGCAGCGCTAACCACTGTGCCACCGTGGCACCGTACGAATGGCAATAATCCTTATTACTGCCTTGGCAGTTGACAGACGTCACCACCTGGAGCAAGGTCAACCCAGGATGGAGTACGCACTAGAACAACAGGGGGCCACTGGTCAGGGGTCAGTACCCAGCTGTTCATTGGCCTAAGGAGGGGGCCAGAAGACAGTGCAGAAGGAGACCTCGGCTTGACAGGATTCGTAAGTCCTGTAACGAGCTGCCAGACACCTTGTGCTGCTGGAGACTCCACCTGAGCAAGGAGACAGTGCAGCACCAGTGCCATGTCCCCGGGAACAAGTGCCTCGTTGGGGAGGAGGAGGATACCCATGGCCATGAAAGGCAGCCCTGAACCTTTTTTGCCACCAAATCATTCCAGGGCCCGAGTGGGGACTTGTGTGGCATCTCTCAGTCATCAGCCTACAAGTGCATTCAGGAGTTCACAGATACCCTGTATGCTCGGGCATCCCACGACATTCACTTTGGCCTGGACGAGGCCCAATGAAATGCTTGGGCTGCAGGCTTCACCGCCATCGCTGGTACCTCAGGTGCAGGGGGCAATAGATGGCATGCACGTTGCCATGCGAATCCTGTGTCATCAGGGAGTGCCCTTCATCAACCGCAAGGGATTCCAGTCCCTGACTGTCCATATTGTGTGTGACCACCTACAAGCATCATGCATATGTGTGCATACCATCCAGGGAGCGTGCATGACAGCTTCACCCTGGGGCACTCAGAGATTCCCTGGTTCTTCGAGGACAAGCCGAGACTGCCGAGAGTGCTCATGGGGGAACAAGGGCTACCCGCTATGGGGCTTGGCTGATGACGCCAGTGTGGAGGCCTGAGATTCCTGTGACACCTGGTCAGTGCTTTCTTCAGAGCCTTTCTACTGAGGAGCTGGTGGAGGTCGCGAGGGGGATGCTGACTCCTTAGGGCCCGGCCACATCAGGTGTTGATCCTGCAAGAGAAAAAACATGGTTCAGTGCTGGGGAAGGACAAGTATCTGGGCAGCTTGGAATTTACTTGAAGACTCTGTGGATCCTCACTTCTGTGGCATAGGCCAACCTCACTGTCACTCGTGCATCTCCCCTGAGATCTCCATCACTCTCTCTTCATAGGCGGTGAGGGGATGCAGCTCGGAAATTCCTGAGCCAGTCTTCTCCTTCTCCCTTTTATTGTGGGCCCCTTCTCCTGCGAGGATGAAATAAATGATTGAGGGCCTAACAGCTGGCAGGGGCTGCAGGGGGTAGCAGGTGGCATATTGTGGCACTCTGCCTGGATGGAGAGAGGTTCTGAAGTGGAGTGCTGAAGGTACTTGAAGAAGATGTTGGGATTGTCGGGTGCTGGAAGATGTCAGGAACTGCAATTATTATTACACGTGTTATTATGATATAATAGCTATCACAGAGACGTTCTTGAGTGAGGGGCAGGATTGGCAGCTCAACATCCCAGGATATAGAATCTTCAGGCGAGACAGAGGGGGCAAAAGAGGAGGAGGCATGGCATTATTAGATAAGGAGGCAGTTACTGCAATAAGGAGAGATGATATTTTGGAAGGGGAATCAAATGAAGTTTTGCGGGTAGAGCTTAGGAATAAAAAAGGGCCAGCTACTTTGCTAGATGTTTATTATAGATCCCCAGATAGTCAGTGGGAAATTGAAGAGCAAATATGTGCGCAATTCGCAGAGGGGTGTAAAAATAATAAGAGGGTAATTATATTAGGTGATTTCAACTTTCCCAACATTAATTGGGATAGCCATCATGTTAAGGGCTTAGATGGAGTAGAGTTCTTAAAATGTATACAGGAAAACTTCTTAGGTCAATATGTAGTGGATTTAACAAGGGAGGGAGCTGTGCTGGACCTAATTCTGGGGAATGAAGCCAGACAGGTGGTTGATGTATTGGTGGGGGAGCATTTTGGTGACAGCGACCACAACATGGTTCAATTCAAATTTGTTATGGACAAAGAAATTGATAAGTTGCAGAAAAAGGTTTTGGATTGGGGGAGAGTAGATTTTAACAAAATTAGGCAGGATCTGGTCAAGGTAGACTGGAACAAGTTAGTTGTGGGGACATCTACAGAAGAGCAGTTGAGGTTGTTCAAAGATGAAATGGGGAGGGTACAGACACAACATGTTCCCTCTAGAGTAATAGGAAGGTGTAACAAACCCAGAGAATTATGGATGACCAGAGATATTAAGGATACAATGAGAAAGAAAAAAGAGGCTTTTAACAAATATAAGGCGAGTAAATCTGCAGATTCCCGGCTTGGGTGACTCTCTGTGTGGAGTTTGCACGTTCTCCCTGTGTCTGTGTGGGTTTCCTCCGGGTGCTCCGGTTTCCTCCCACAGACTCCAAGCTATGCTGGTTAGTTGCATTGACCCGAACAGGCGCAGAGTGTGGCGACTTGGGAAATTTCACAGTAACTTCATTGCAGTGTTAATGTAAGCCTTACTTGTGACTAATAAATAATCTTTAACGACAGAAAGTGCCGGATGGAGCTTAAGAAATCAATTAGAAGAGCAAAGAGGGGATATGAGAAATCTCTGGCTGGTAAAAGTAGGGAAAATCCCAAGATATTCTATAAGCATATTAATGGGAAGAGGATAACCAGGGAAAGAATAGGACCTAATAGAGACCAAGGGGGAAAACTGTGGGTGGAGGACATTGGTAGGGTGTTAAATGAATATTTCACATCTGTCTTCACCATGAGAATGAGGAGGTAGCTATGGAACTTGGGGAGAAAGACTGTGAGGCTCTGGAGAAAATTATCATGGGGAGTGACAAGGTATTGGAGGTATTGGTGGGCAGAAAAGTGCACAAATCTCCAGGTCCGAATGAATTGTGTCCCAGGTTGTTGTGGGAGGCAAGGGAGGAAATTGCAGGAGCTCTGACCCAAATTTTTAATTCCTCCCTGGCCACCGGGGAGGTACAGTAAGAAGTTTAACAACACCAGGTTAAAGTCCAACAGGTTTATTTGGTAGCAAAAGCCACACAAGCTTACGGAGCTCCAAGCCCCTTCTTCAGCTGTGAAGAAGGGGCTTGGAGCTCCGAAAGCTTGTGTGGCTTTTGCTACCAAATAAACCTGTTGGACGTTAACCTAGTGTTGTTAAACTTCTTACTGTGTTTACCTCAGTCCAACGCCGGCATCTCCACATCATGACCACCGGGGAGGTGCCAGAGGACTGGAGAATTGCTAATGTGGTCCCACTATTTAAGAATGGTTGTAGAGACAAGCCAGGGAACTATAGACCAGTGACCTGTGGTTAGGAAACTACTGAAAAGGATTCTCAAGGAGAGAATCTATCTCCATTTGGAGAAGCAAGGTTTGATCAGGGATAGTCAGCATGATTTTGTCAGAGGGAGGTCATGCCTAACAAATTTGATTGAATTTTTGAGCATGTAACCAAGAGTATGGATGAGGGTAGTGCGATTGATGTAGTTTACATGGATTTCAGTAAAGCCTTTGACAAAGTCCCACATGGGAGACTTATTAAGAAGACTAATTCACATGGGATACAGGGTGATCTGACAAGGTGGATATATAATTGGCTTAGTGGTAGGAGACAGAGAGTGGTGACAGATGGCTGCTTTAGTGACTGGAGGCCAGTGATCAGTTGCATACCACAGGGATCCGTGCTGGGCCCATTTTTCATTATTTATATAAATGACATAGATGACTATGTGGTGGGAGGATCAGTAAGTTTGCCGTTGACACAAATATTGGCCAGATGGTTAACAGTGTGGTTGAGTATCTTGAGTTACAGGAAGATATAGACGAGATGGTCAAATGGGTGGGTAAGTAGCAGATGGAATTTAACCCTGAGAAGTGTGAGGTGATGCACTTTGGAAGGAGTAATTTGACTACTATAAAAAGTCTGACATTGGGAAGTTCCGAAGAACAAAGGGACCTTGGCGTGTTTGTCCATAGATCCCTGAAGGTGGAAAAACAGGTAAACAGGATGGTGAAAAAGGCATATGGCACACTCAACTTTATCAATCAAGGTATAGATTACAAATGATGTGGAGATATATAAACCTGTTGGACTTTAACCTGGTGTTGTTAAACTTCTTACATAGATTACAAAAGCAGAGAGGTCATGATGGAGTTGTATAGAACTTTGATGAGGCCACAGCTGGAGTACTGTGTGCAGTTCTGGTTGCCACATTATAGGAAGGACGTGAATGGACTGGAGGGGGTGCAGAGGAAATTCACTAGGATGCTGCCTGGGATGGAACATTTAAGTTATGAAGAGAGGTTGGATAGGCTTGGGTTGTTTTCATTGGAGCAGAGAAGAATGAAGGACAACCTGACTGAGGTGTTCAAGATTATGAGGAGCATGGACAGGGTGGATAGGGAGCAGCTGTTCCTCTTAGTTGAAGGGTCAGTTACGAGAGGTCACAAGTTAAAAGTGAGGGGTGGGAAGTTTAGGGGGAATTTGAGGAAAAACTTGTTTTTACTCAAAGGATGGTGTCGGTCTGGAATGCATTGCCTGGGAAGGTGGTGGAGGTGGGATGCCTCACATCCTTTAAAAAGTACCTGGATGAGTACTTGGCATGTCATAACATTCAAGGCTATGGGCCAAGTGCTGGCAAGTGGGATTAGGTGGGCAGGTTAGGGCATTTCATGCATCGGTGCAGACTCGATGGGCCGAAGGGCCTCTTCTGTACTGTAGTAATCTGTGAAAAGTGGTTTGATGTGGACAAGGTTCTGGGGAAACTGAAAGGTCTGAAGGTGGATAAATCACCTGGACCGGATGGACTACACCCCAGGGTTCTAAAAGAGATAGCTAAGGAAATTGTGGAGGCATGGGTAGCACAGTGGTTAGCACTGCTGCTTCACAGCTCCAGGGTCCCGGGTTCGATTCCCGGCTCGGGTCACTGTCTGTGTGGAGTTTGCACATTCTCCTCGTGTCTGCGTGGGTTTCCTCCGGGTGCTCCGGTTTCCTCCCACAGTCCAAAGATGTGCGGGTTAGGTTGATTGGCCAGGTTAAAAAATTGCCCCTTAGAGTCCTGGGATGTGTAGGTTAGAGGGATTAGCGGGTAAAATATGTGGGGGTAGGGCCTGGGTGGGATTGTGGTCGGTGCAGACTCGATGGGCCGAATGGCCTCCTTCTGCACTGTAGGGTTTCTATGATTTCTATGATTGGTGGTGATCGTTTTAGAATGACTGGAGGCAGGGAGGGTACCAGAGGACTGGAAAGTAGCAAATGTAACGCTGCTGTTTAAGAAGAGAGGGAGGCAGCAGACGGGAAATTATAGGCCAGTTAGCCTGACTTCAGTCATTGGCAAGATTTTAGAGTCCATTATTAAAGATGTTGAGGTATTGCCAGATCCTGAGGGACAGATGCAGAGCAAACCTGAATTGGCTGGTAGAGTCAGACATATAGAAATATATAGAAAAAAAATGAAGAGAAATTAACCCTCAGAAGCAAGAGCTGTGATTTTATGTTTAAGGAAAAATGGAACTTAAGTTTGAAAAAAAAATGACAGAGTTGCTGCAAGTTTTTTTTCTTAAAAAGCAGAGAACAACAAGCAGTATTTTGAGTGCATGATAAAGTAGGATTGAGTCAGCACGGCTTTGTCAAGGGGAGGTCATGTCTGACAAATCTGTTAGAGTTCTTTGAGGAGGTAACAAGAAAGTTAGATAAAGGAGAGCCAGTGGACGTGATTTATTTAGATTTCCAGAAGGCCTTTGACAAGGTGCCGCATAGGAGACTGTTAAATAAGTTAAGAGTCCAAGGTGTTAAGGGTAAGATCCTGGCATAGATAGAGGATTGGTTGACTGGCAGAAGGCAGAGAGTGGGGATAAATTGGTCTTTCTCAGGATGGCAGCCAGTGACTAGTGGTGTGCCTCAGGGGTCAGTGCTGGGACCACAACTTTTCACAATATGCATTAAAGGTTTGGAGGAAGGAACTAAAGGCACTGTTGTTAAGTTTGCAGATGATACAAAGATATGGAGAGGGACAGGTAGTATTGAAGCTGCAGAAGGACTTGGACAGGCTAGGAGAGTGGGCAAAGAAGTGGCAGATGGTATACAGTGTGGAAAAGTGTGAAGTTATGCACTTTGGAAGGAGGAATGGAGGTATAGACAATTTTCGAAATGGGAAACACAAAAGGACTTGGGACTCATTGTTCAAGATTCTCTTAAGGTTAACGTGCAGGTTCAGACGGCAGTTAGAAAGGCAAATGCAATGTTAGCATTCATGTCGAGAGAGCTAGAATACAAGAGCTGGGATGCACTTCTGAGGCTGTATAAGGCTCTGGTCAGACCCCATTTGGAGTATTGTGAGCAGTTTTGGACCCCAGATCTAAGGAAGGATGTGCTGGCCTTGGAAAGGTCCAGAGGAGGTTCACAAGAATGATCCCTGGAATGAAGAACTTGTCGTATGAGGAACGGTTGAGGACTCTGGGTCTATACTCGTTGGAGTTTAGAAGGATGACGGGGGGTCTTATTGAAACTTATAGGATACTGCGATGCCTGGATAGAGTGGACGCGGAGATGATGTTTCCACTCGTAGGAAAAACTAGAACCAGAGGGCACAACCTCAGGCTAAAGGGACGATCCTTTAAAAGAGAGATAAGGAGGAATTTCTTCAGCCAGAAATTGGTGAATCTGTGGAACTCTTTGCCGCAGAAGACAGTGGAGGCCAAGTCATTGAGTGTCTTTAAGGCAGAGATAGATAGGTTCTTGATTAATAAGCGGATCAGGGGTTATGGGGAAAAGGCAGGAGAATGAGGATGAGAAAAAAATCAGCCATGATTGGATGGTGGAGCAGACTCAATGGGCCGAGTGGCCTAATTCTGCTCCTATATCTTATGGCCTTATGGTCTTATTCCAAGTGTGTCAACAGGACTGATCTAGGATGTGACAGATGGACACTCACCCTTGGAGCTTGAAAGAGGTCATTCATTTTCTTGCAGCATTGGATGCCAGTCCTCAGTATCACTGCACCACAGTCCAGGCCACATTTGCTTCCCTGCTTCTGGGTCTGCTACCCAGTTAGGGGGACAGAGTGGCCCACCCCTCTTCCAACCCTTCCAGAAGCTTTGTCAGGTCTGACTGCATGAAACCTGGAGCTGCTCTCCACGCTGCCATCTTCCTGACATGACTGGCTGTGAGTGCAGAGGGAGCATTTAAATGCAGCTCATCCTTGTTAACAGAGCATAGCTATGAACCAGTTTGGGTGAACCAGATGCCTGGGGTCTCCATACCAGCAAGTTTCACATGGGGGTTCTTTCAATGCACTAAGTGCACAGAGATTGCGATCTTCTCACACCGGTTTTCTTGCCTGAAATGACACGTCACCTTTTGGAAAAATTCCGCCCCATGTCTCCAAAGCACTAGTCTGGGCCTCTGGATTATTAGCACAGTAACAGGACTGCTGTGCACCATTTTCCCTGCAACATTATAATGTCCTCCCTACAATGTTCCATTTTAGATGTTTCATGTGAAATACACCATCAGCACTTAATGATGTAAATGTACAACCTAATCATTCTGAAAATTTAATGAACTCACCAAGATACAGCATATAAATGGACTGACGACATAAGGAAACTGTGGTGTTAAGTTCCTGTACAAGTCTGAAAATGATGGCAGCATTTCCAAGAGAATTTTATTTTAAGCTCTGTTGTTTTTGATAGTCATTAAGTAAAATTGTGCAATCACGTTTTCCTTTTGCAACCTCAGGATGCTCCGAAGTCAATGAAGCACATGCAGTCAATTTTTGAAGTGATGTAATTGCGAAAACCAATTTGTGCACAGCAGGATAGTAACCAGATAATATAGTTTAGTATAGTTTAGTGATGTTGGTTGTACATCAGTAGAATCTCATCAGGTTCAGCAGTGGCAAAGCTGGATACAGAGCAAAGCATCCTCCACCAATGATCAACAACCAACAACCCCAAAAGAGAACCATTTACTGTATCAATGTGAATGTTCTATTGACCAACAATCTGTGTGGCTTTCGTTAGTAAGGTTATACAAATCTTTGGGAGTTAAAGTGTTCAGTGGCAGTGTGAGATTACTCAAAATCATTTCATGGATGATCCTTCAGCAGTGAGAGAGGTCCCAGTGGGCCAAACTTGGTGCTGAATTCTACGACATCAGAGTCAAGATTTTCAGTACAAATAATAGCTGATTATCACTGGAGGCTAATGTCAGTTTAATTGGCTACACATTCTGTTAGGGCCCAAAATAAGGTTTAACACATAGAAGGATAGAATTATGTTTTGTGCAAGGCAGTCTGATGCAGTGAGACGAAAATGTTTTTACATATTTTCACACAATTGACAAGAGCATTTTTGGTATCAGTAACATTCTTATCCAGCTACTCAGTGGAAATCATGCTGCATATTCTGGACTTTTAACATGACCTTTTCTATTGACTATAAAAAATTGATTGGTATTGGGTCATCACTGACACAACAAGGGACGTTGCAATCCATCTGTTATTTTTCTTGAACATAGCTACGGAATTGCTTTTCAGCTGAGTAATACTTATAAACAGCATGGCACATTGTACACAGTACATGAGTTATATGAATCATAAGAACAGCTAAGTTCTGTTAACATGTAACTACAGCAATGTTCCCCAACACTGAATGTGAATGAGGTAAGGCCGTTGACTTAGGCCACCACACTGACTGCCCTTAAACTTCTCACAGGTTATCTATGTTGCCTCAACTTCCTCTGACCTGCAGAGTTTACCTCCTTGCATTGCTACTATAGTCAGTGTTCTTTTAATCATTTTGTAACCATTTTTTAATCATTGAAAGGTTTTTAATTTCTTTTGAGTTTGTACAACCTTTAATTTAAACATAGAACATAGAACAGTACAGCACAGTACAGGCCCTTCGGCCCACGATGTTGTGCCGAGCTTTGTCCGAAAGCAAGATCAAGCTATCCCACTCCCTATCATTCTGGTGTGCTCCATGTGCCTATCCAATAACCGCTTGAAAGTTCCTAAAGTGTCCAACTCCACTATCACAGCAGGCAGTCCATTCCACACCCCAACCACTCTCTGAGTAAAGAACCTACCTCGGACATCCCTCCTATATCTTCCACCATGAACCTTATAGTTATGCCCCCTAATAACAGCTACATCCACCCGAGGAAATTGTCTCTGAACGTCCACTCTATCTATCCCCCTCATCATCTTATAAACCTCTATTAAGTCACCTCTCAACCTCCTCCGCTCTAAAGAGAAAAGCCCTAGCTCCGTCAACCTTTCCTCATAAGACCTACCCTCCAAACGAGGCAGCATCCTGGTAAATCTCCTTTGCATTCTTTCCAGTGCTTCCACATCCTTCTTATAGTGAGGTGACCAGAACTGCACACAATATTCCAAATGTGGTCTCACCAAGGCCCTGTACAGTTGCAGCATAACCCCACAGCTCTTAAACTCAAACCCCCTGTTAATAAACGCTAACACACGATAGACCTTCTTCACGGCTCTATCCACTTGAGTGGCAACCTTCAGAGATCTGTGGATATGAACCCCAAGATCTCTCTGTTCCTCCACATTCCTCAGAACCCTGCTGTTGACCCTGTAATCCGCATTCAAATTTGTCCTATCAAAATGAATCACCTCGCACTTATCAGGGTTAAACTCCATCTGCCATTTTTCGGCCCAGCTCTGCATCCTATCAATGTCTCTTTGCAGCCTACAACAGGCCTCCACCTCATTCACTACTCCACCAATCTTGGTGTCATCAGCAAATTTACTGATCCACCCTTCAGCCCCCTCCTCCAAGTCATTTATAAAAATCACAAATAGCAGAGGACCCAGTACTGATCCTTGTGGTACACCGCTGGTAACTGGTCTCCAGTCTGAAAATTTTCCATCCATCACCACCCTCTGTCTTCTATGAGATAGCCAGTTATTTATCCAATCGGCCAAATTTCCCTCTATCCCACACCTCCTTACTTTCTTCATGAGCCGACCATGGGGGACCTTATTAAACACCTTACTAAAATCCATGTATATGACATCAACTGCTCTACCTTCATCAACACACTTAGTTACTTCCTCAAAAAATTCAATCAAATTTGTGAGGCAAGACTTACCCTTCACGAATCCGTGTTGACTATCCCGGATTAAGCTGCATCTTTCTAAATGGTCGTAAATCCTATCCCTCAGGACAAAAACATGAAAAAGTTTTGAATTGAATTAAAAGAGTTAATTGTTTGGCGAGTTAACTTTTGAATGCATTTTGAGATCTTTGCAATGCTCTTTCTCCTGTTCATCACTTTCAACCTAGTTCAAACACTGATGAATATTAGTGTGAGTATCCGGAATTGTTCAGAGCATCTAAACCAAGGAGGCGATTCTCCCACCTCGCTGTGCTAATTTTCTAGCACAGCGGGGTGGGAAAATATCACGGCCGGGCATGCATGGGATTCGCGCATGAGCGCATCTCCCAGCGCCGGATTTCTGGCACCATCAGAACTGCGCTGGAAAGTGGCAGGAAGACCAGGTAAGTAATTTTAATACATTTTAAATCTGCTTTTAATGTAATTAAACCCCGCCGGAGTGTTTCACTCCAGCGGGGATTTCACTAGCTCCCCACTTTTGGGCAACTATCAGGATGACCCCGCTGGAATGAAGGAGGGGCAATTGGGACCCCCCTGGCAGTGCCAGCCTGCATCCCCGCACTGCCCAAGGGGCACATTGGCACTGCCCATTGAGCATGGGGCAGTGCCAAGGGGACAGAGGCGATTGGTGAGGGTGGGAGGGTCCCGCTGCCACTTTGCACTTTGGGATCCGTTGGAAGGAGGGAGGCCAGTGATCAGGGTGGGCTGGAGGGGGAGATGTCTGTTGGGGGGTGAGGTCAGCCAAGGGGTAGTTTGCCAGAGGTGAGGTCAGCTGGGGGGAGATCTGCCTCCCAGGGTGTCTGCTCTCCCGGGGAGGGGGGGCGGGGGGAAGGATCATCACTGGGGGGGGGAGGGGGGGGTGCTGGAGATTGGGGTGGGGGGGGTCTGCCTGCTGAGGGGTCAGGACTGCTGGGGGGGGTAACTATGAGGGGGAGCTGGAGATCAGGGTGGTCTGGCTCAGGGGAGTTCGAGGCTGCCCCCGAAATGGTCGGGGGAGGCCGTGATCGGGCCATGGGGGAGTTGGGGGGGCAGCACTGTGGGGGTCTGGGGCTGACCAGTGATCGAGCTGGCCAGCAAATGGGAGGCTGACAGTTCAGGGCCGCTGCACATGCGCAGAGGCCCGCTGGTTTCAATCTCCCGGGCGGGAATAGGCCCCGGCCCCTGAAATCTAATAATATTCCCGCTGGTGGCCTCTGCATTGCACAGAGTGTGAACTCCCACTGCAAAAAGCAGCGTGAATTATTCCAGTTTTCCCACAAATTCAATACTTAGAATTTTTGGGGGAGAATTCTGCCCCAAGTTAACAATGTTGTGGAAATGCCGGCGTTGGACTGGGGTAAACCTGGTTGCCTGGATTGGTTGGCATGCCTGATGAGATAGGCTGAGGGAGCTCGGTCTTTTCTCCTTGGAGAGACAAAGGATGAGAGGTGACCTGATGGAGGTGTACAAGATGTTGAGAGGTATAGATCGGGTGGATTCTCGGAGGTTTTTTCCCAGGACTGAAATGGCTGCTACGAGAGGACACAGGTTTAAGGTGCTGGGGAGTAGGTACAGAGGGGATGTCAGGGGTAAGTTTTTCACTCAGAGGGTGGTGGGTGAGTGGAATCGGCTGCCATCAGTGGTGGTGGAGGCAAACTCGATAGAGTCTTTTAAGAGACTTCTGGATGAGTACATGGGAATTAATAGGATTGATGGTTATAGGTAAGCCTTTATATAAGCCTAGGTAGGTAGGGACATGACCGGCGCAACTTGTGGGCCGAAGGGCCTCTTTGTGCTGTTTTTTTCTATGTTCTATGTTAAACTCAGTAAGAAGTCTCACAACACCAGGTTAAAGACTAACAGGTTTATTTGGTAGCACAAGCTTTTGGAGTATCGCCCCTTCTTCAGATGAGTGAAGAGTTGTGTTCACAAACAGGGCATATATAGATACAAACTCAATTTACAGATAATGGTTGGAATGCGAGTCTTTACAGGTAATCAAGCCTTTGCAGGTACAGGCAATGTGAGTGGAGAAAGGGTTAAGCACAGGTTAAAGAGATGTGTATTGTCTCCAGCCAGAACTGTTAGTAAGATTTTGCAAGCCCAGGCAAGTCGTGGGGGTTACAGATAGTGTGACATGAACCCAAGATCCCGGTTTAGGCCGTCCTCATGCGTGCGGAACTTGGCTATCAGTTTCTGCTCAGCGATTCTGCGTTGTCATGTGTCGCGAAGGCAGCCTTGGAGAACGCTTACCCGAAGATCGGAGGCTGAATGCCCGTGACTGCTGAAGTGTTCCCCGACAGGAAGAGAACACTCCTGCCTGGTGACTGTCGAGCGGTGTTCATTCATCCGTTGTCGTAGCGTCTGCATGGTCTCCCCAATGTACCATGCCTCGGGACATCCTTTCCTGCAGTGTATCAGGTAGACAATGTTGGCCGAATCGCAAGAGTATGTACCGTGTACCTGGTGGATGGTGTTCTCACGTGAGATGATGGCATCCGTGTCGATGATCCGGCACGTCTTACAGAGGTTGTTGTGGCAGGCTTGTGTGGTATCGTGGTCACTGTTCTCCTGAAGGCTGGGTAGTTTGCTGCGGGCTTCCTGTCGGGGAACACTTCAGCAGTCACGGGCATTCAGCCTCTGATCTTTGGGTAAGCGTTCTCCAAGGCAGCCTTCATGACACATGACAACGTAGAATCGCTGAGCAGAAACTGATACCCAAAGGAGTAGTAATTTGTGAATTTCAGATTATTGGTGGGCAGTGATATTCTGTCTGGACACCTACTCTGAAGTCTCCAACACTGACCTGCCATTGTAGACTTGGCACAGTAAGAAGTCTCACAACACCAGGTTAAAGTCCAACAGGTTTATTTGGTAGCACAAGCTTTTGGAGTATCGCTCCTTCTTCAGGTGAATGAAGATTTGTGTTCACAAACAGGACATATATAGACACAAATTCAAATTACAAAATAATGGTTGGAATGCAAGTCTTTACAGGTAATCAAGTCTTAAAGGTACAGACAATGTGAGTGGAGAGAGGATTTTAAGCACAGGTTAAAGAGGTGTGTAGAGGTCCAGTCAGGACAGTTAGTGAGATTTTGCAAGCCCAGGCAAGTTGTGGGGGTTACAGATAGTGTGACATGAACCCAAGATCCTGGTTGAGGCCATCCTTATGTGTGCGGAACTTGGCTATCAGTTTCTGCTCAGCGATTCTGCGTTGTCGTGTGTTGTGAAGGCCGCCTTGGAGAACACTTACCCGAAGAACACCGCTCGACAGTGGCAATATCAGCAAGTTCACCGCTAATTCAATCAGGAGATCCAGAGTTATCTTGATGTGGAGGGGTGAATACGGAATTGAAGGAGGGAAGCAGAGCACAGTGGCACAGTGGTTAGCACTGCTGCCTCACAGCGCCAGGGACCCGGGTTCGATTCCTGGCTTGGGTCACTGTCCGTGTGGAGTTTGCACATTCTCCTCGTGTCTGTGTGGGTTTCCTCCGGGTGCTCCGGTTTCCTCCCACAGTCTGAAAGACGTGCGGGTTAGGTTGATCGGCCATGCTAAATTGCCCCTTAGTCTCAGGGAGACTAGCTAGGGTAAATGCATGGGGTTATGGGGATAGAGCCAATGTGGTCGATGTAGACTCGATGGGCTGAATGGTCTCCTTCTGCACTCTAGGATTCTATGATTCTATGACTATTGCACAAGATTTCCTCATCGCTGCATTTTTGATTTGTTGCCTGAAAAATAAATTCTTAATCTTGAGCAGGTAGATGGAGAAACAAATATTGCTGTTACTAAATAGTTATCTTTCCATAATATAGAAATCCCTTTATTGTCCACCAATTTACATTTGACAACTTTCCTACATGCTGTATGTTCTTTCTAAGTTCTTTCTAAGTTCTTTCTAAGACCGGTGAGTCTCACTTCTGTTGTCGGCAAGATGTTGGAAAAAATTATAAGGGATAGGATTTATAGTTATTTGGAGAGTAATGAATTGATAGGTGATAGTCAGCATGGTTTTGTGGCAGGTAGGTCGTGCCTTACTAACCTTATTGAGTTTTTTGAGAAAGTGACCAAGGAGGTGGATGGGGGCAAGGCAGTGGACGTGGTATATATGGATTTTAGTAAGGCGTTTGATAAGGTTCACCATGGTAGGCTTCTGCAGAAAATGCAGATGTATGGGATTGGGGGTGATCTAGGAAATTGGATCAGGAATTGGCTAGCGGATAGGAAACAGAGGGTGGTGGTTGATAGTAAATATTCATCATGGAGTGCGGTTACAAGTGGTGTACCTCAGGGATCTGTTTTGGGGCCACTGCTGTTTGTAATATTTATTAATGATCTGGATGAGGGTATAGTTGGGTGGATTAGCAAATTTGCTGATGACACCAAAGTCGGTGGTGTGGTAGACAGTGAGGAAGGGTGTCGTAGTTTGCAGGAAGACTTAGACAGGTTGCAAAGTTGGGCCGAGAGGTGGCGGATGGAGTTTAATGCGGAGAAGTGTGAGGTAATTCACTTTGATAGGAATAACAGATGTGTTGAGTATAGGGCTAACGGGAGGACTTTGAATAGTGTGGAGGAGCAGAGGGATCTAGGTGTATGTGTGCATAGATCCCTGAAAGTTGGGAATCAAGTAGATAAGGTTGTTAAGAAGGCATATGGTGTCTTGGCGTTTATTGGTAGGGGGATTGAATTTAGGAGTCGTAGCGTTATGTTGCAACTGTACACAACTCTGGTGCGGCCGCACTTGGAGTACTGTGTGCAGTTCTGGTCCCCACATTACAGGAAGGATGTGGAGGCTTTGGAGAGGGTGCAGAGGAGGTTTACCAGGATGTTGCCTGGTATGGAGGGGAGATCCTATGAGGAGAGGCTGAGGGATTTGGGATTGTTTTCGCTGGAAAGGCGGCGGCTAAGAGGGGATCTTATTGAAACATATAAGATGATTAGAGGTTTAGATAGGGTGGATAGTGATAGCCTTTTTCCTCTGATGGAGAAATCCAGCACGAGGGGGCATGGCTTTAAATTGAGGGGGGGTAGTTATAGAACCGATGTCAGGGGTAGGTTCTTTACCCAGAGGGTGGTGAGGGATTGGAATGCCCTGCCAGCATCAGTAGTAAATGCGCCTAGTTTGGGGGCGTTTAAGAGATCCGTAGATAGGTTCATGGACGAAAAGAAATTGGTTTAGGTTGGAGGGTCACAGTTTTTTTTTTTAACTGGTCGGTGCAACATCGTGGGCCGAAGGGCCTGTTCTGCGCTGTAATGTTCTATGTTCTATGTTTTTAAGTATGCAATTTTAAATTCACATTTTTCCTCTGCAATGCTTGAATAATGATTCTTTGTGAATGTCATTCATTTACAATGATTTATTAATATTTGATAGAGAACTGAAAAATAGATCCCAGTTGATACAGGATGGAGGGGGAGGGGAGCAGGGAGTGAATTTATGGAGCCAACAGAAAAAGTGTCAGGCTTGCATGAACTTACTATTCATTAGCTTTGGAACATTTTGACACTGGGACTCATTTTAATTGACCTGACTCCCACCCAAAATCCATATCAACGATGGTGATGAGTGAGCAGGCATTCACCAAGATCCATGGCAGAGTCTCGTGACGGGTGGATAGGCAGGGATTTTGGAGGGAATCATGGAAGGACGGAAGGAAAGCCTCCACTAGGATAGGTCCTAAGTTGCCAGGAGGAGCACTTGGAGGAGACTTTTTAAAAATAAAATTCTTACCTTTCTGGGCTTCTTCTGGGTCTGCTGCTTCTTGATGCCCATAGTTGCTGGTAAGGCTGAAACTAGGCACCAGGCTTGTGAAAAATATGGCAAAATTACATAAGAACATAGAAGATAGGAGCAGGAGGAGGCCATTTGGCCCTTCGAGCTTGCTCCGCCATTCATTATGATCATGGGTGATCGTCCAACTCAATAGCCTCATCCTGTTTTTTCCCCATAACCTTTGATCCCATTTGCCCCAAGTACTATATCTAGCTGCCTCTTGAATACATTCAATGTTTTGGCATCGACTCCCTCCTGTGGTAATGAATTCCACAGGCTCACCATTCTTTGGGTGAAGAAATGTCTCCTCACCTCCGTCCTAAATGGTCTACCCTGAATCCTCAGACTGTGACCCCTGGTTCTGGACTCCCCTACCATCGGGAACATCCTCCCTGCATCTGTGCTGCCTAGTCCTGAGTATGTTGTATGATGTTGGATCTCAATTACATTGTAAGACCCTTTGATTTTCAATTATCCTAGACCTTGCCCACACTGACGAAAATGGTGAGTGGCTAGAGTTGCTAATTCTAGACAGAGATATTCCTGGAGGTTTGATTATGTTTGTCAACTTGACACCCGACCACATGAAATCTGCAAATTTTATTGCATTTATCTTATGAATGGTGATTCTCATGAAGCTGGGTGGTTTTGGGAGGAAAGGGAGATCAGGATGTTGAATCTGATGATCAGCCATGATCAAAATGAATGGCGGAGTAGGGTCGAAGGGCTGAATGGCCTACTCCTGCTTCTAGTTTCTATGTAGCAGCAGTTATTGTGAGAAGTTTCAAGGACCAGGAGGCCAGCAGCTGAAGAGGGGATAATGCCAGTGGGAGGATGAGGGGCGGGGGGAGGGAGTACAAATGGAGGGGGTTGGATTGGAGGAAAGTTGAGGGCCAAGGACTGGGCAAGAACTAAGGACAACAAGTGAGGGAAAACAGAGAACTGGGCTGGAATTTATGTAGAGGAAACCAGAGGTTTAAATTCACCAATAATCAATAGTAAATCCCTAAATTATATCATTAACCCACAATAATACTGTTAAAGTTACATATACCTCACAAGCAAAAGTAATATAATTCACTAACAATCTATATATAAACTGGTAACAATAGGTGTAACATGCTGATATTCTACGTGCAACAAGTAGTATTCCTATAGCACGCTGGAATTATCCCCTTCACAACAACTAGAATCTGCCGTGCTTTCTATGGTGTAGTGGGGTTGCCCCTAGATGCCACTTTTAACCAGCCAACTCTTCTTCCCTATCTCCTTTGTTTCTGATTTGGACTCTGACATCTCTGATACCTCTGAACTAGAAACTTCAGCCAATCCCCATCCTTACTATTTCGACATGTCCTATCAACTAAGTTTCATTCCACAGTCCCTTCCTTCCTCCCTTTACTTTTACAGCTCCTGTCTCCTTCTCAGTTCTCCAGTCCACTATTGTACTCCCACTCTGTTCCAAATCCCAATCCCCCAGCTATCATATTCCACCTCTCCCAACCAGCCACAAAACCATCACGTGAAAGATGTCCCATGTAGGAAACAGCAGTGCTGAGAGATCCATACTCCATCCTGAAGACTCTTGAACAATCCATGAGGGTTGACAACTTCATGAAGGGTGTGAGATGATTGCAGATGCAATGATTTTAACCTGCCACAAAATCTGTTCTGTGGCTGAGGGTAAATTCAGGGTTGGCAGTAGGCTCCTTTAAGGAAGGGAGCTGCTGTAACTATTGAGAATACACTGGAATTGATAAAGATTTCCTCTTTGCTTATTCACAGGTCTTCAGCACTGTTTATAGAACATAGAACATAGAACATAGAAAGCCACAGCACAAACAGGCCCTTCGGCCCACAAGTTGCGCCGATCACATCCCCACCTCTAGGCCTATCTATAGCCCTCAATCCCATTAAATCCCATGTACTCATCCAGAAGTCTCTTAAAAGACCCCAACGAGTTTGCCTCCACCACCACCGACGTCAGCCGATTCCACTCACCCACCACCCTCTGAGTGAAAAACTTACCCCTGACATCCCCCCTGTACCTACCCCCCAGCACCTTAAACCTGTGTCCTCTCGTAGCAACCATTTCAGCCCTTGGAAATAGCCTCTGAGAGTCCACCCTATCCAGACCCCTCAACATCTTGTAAACCTCTATCAGGTCACCTCTCATCCTTCGTCTCTCCAGGGAGAAGAGACCAAGCTCCCTCAACCTATCCTCATAAGGCATGCCCCCCAATCCAGGCAACATCCTTGTAAATCTCCTCTGCACCCTTTCAATGGCTTCAACATCTTTCCTGTAATGAGGTGACCAGAACTGCGCGCAGTACTCCAAGTGGGGTCTAACCAGGGTCCTATAAAGCTGCAGCATTATCTCCCGACTCCTAAACTCAATCCCTCGATTAATGAAGGCTAGTACGCCATACGCCTTCTTGACCGCATCCTCCACCTGCGAGGCCGATTTAAGAGTCCTATGGACCCGGACCCCAAGGTCCTTCTGATCCTCTACACTGCTAAGAATGGTACCCTTCATTTTATACTGCTGCTCCATCCCATTGGATCTGCCAAAATGGATCACTACACACTTATCCGGGTTGAAGTCCATCTGCCACTTCTCCGCCCAGTCTTGCATTCTATCTATGTCTCGCTGCAACTTCTGACATCCCTCCAAACTATCCACAACACCACCTACCTTGGTGTCGTCAGCAAACTTACCAACCCATCCCTCCACTTCCTCATCCAGGTCATTTATGAAAATGACAAACAGCAAGGGTCCCAGAACAGATCCCTGGGGCACTCCACTGGTCACTGACCTCCATGCAGAGAAAGACCCCTCCACAGCCACTCTCTGCCTTCTGCAGGCAAGCCAGTTCTGGATCCACAAGGCAACAGCCCCTTGGATCCCATGCCCTCTCACTTTCTCAAGAAGTCTTGCATGGGGGACCTTATCGAACGCTTTGCTGAAGTCCATATAGACCACATCCACCGCTCTTCCTTCGTCAATGTGCTTGGTCACATTTTCAAAGAACTCAACCAGGCTCGTAAGGCACGACCTGCCCCTGACAAAGCCGTGCTGACTACTTTTGATCATACTAAACTTCTCTAGATGATCATAAATCCTGTCTCTCAGGATCCTCTCCATCAACTTACCAACCACTGAGGTTAGACTCACCGGTCGGTAATTTCCCGGGCTGTCCCTGTTCCCTTTCTTGAATATAGGGACCACATCCGCAATCCTCCAATCCTCCGGAACCTCTCCCGTCTCCATCGACGATGCAAAGATCATCGCCAAAGGCTCCGCAATCTCCTCCCTCGCCTCCCACAGTAACCTGGGGTACATCCCATCCGGTCCCGGCGACTTACCAACCTTGATGCCATTCAATAGTTCCAACACATCCTCTTTCTTTATGTCCACATGCTCGATCCTTTCTGTCCTCCGCAATCCAGCAGTACAACCACCCAGATCCCTTTCCACCGTTTGTGCTTGACCTCCGTGCAAGATTCCAATACTTGTGGAAGCTTTGAGAGTTAACTCAGAAAAAGTTGATAAGATGAAGCCTTATGTTATTTCTGATGTTTTATGAAGAAGAATTAACTGTTTTTATTAATGCTTTCCCTGGCAAGTTTTGTCTACAGTCATTTTCAGTTATCACAGTGTTCCTGGCATCCTCTTTAAATGACCAGTCTTGTTGTCAATCATTAAAAATTAATAAAAAGAATTGCAGATCTAAACCTCCTTTGAGTCTCCACCTGAAAGTAATATTTCTGGAAAATTCACCATTGACAGAAAACCTTAGAACTTATAATTCAAACACAAGAAATATTACTGTATAGGTATGTTTAAAAATATTCTTGTAAATGCCACATTATCACAGAATTGTTATGATGCAGAAGGAGGCCATTTGGCCCATCATGTGTGCACCAGCTCCACAAATGAGCATTATAACTTAGTGCCAATCTCCTGCCTTTTTCCCATAACCCTGCACATTGTATCTATTCAAATAATCATCTAATGCCCATTTGAATGCCTCAGTTGAACCTGCCTCCACCACACTTCCAGGCAGTGCATTCCAGACCCGAACCACTCACTGTGTGAAAACGTTTTTTCTCACATTAGTTTATTTTGCAAATCACTTTAAATCTGTGCCTTATTGTTCTCAACCCTTTTATGAGTAAGAACAGTTTCTCCCTATCCATTTTGTCCAGCCCTCTCCTAAGGATTTTGAACAACTTAATCAAATCTCCTCTTAGCTTTCTCCTCTCCAAGAAGGACAGTCCCAACTTCTCAATCTATCTTTATAACCGAAGTTTCTTATCCCCGGAACCATTCTTGTAAACCGCTCCTGTCATGTCTCCAATGCATTCACATCCTTCCTAAAGTGTGGCAACTAGAACTGTACATAATAACCCAGCTGAGGTCTAACCAGTGTCTTCTACAAATTCAGTATAAATGTTTCTAAAGTTAATTTACAGGATGTGTGCATTCCTGGTTAGGCCAGCATATATTGCCTGCCCACAGTTTCCCTTCAGAACGTGGTGGTGAGCTGCCTTCCTGAACCACTGCATTCCATATGGTTTAGATACATCCATAGTGCTGTTAGGGAGGGAATTCTAGGGTTTTGACATGGTGACAGTGAAGGAATGGCACTATATCTCCAAGTCAGAATGGTGAGTGACTTGGAGGGACACCTCCAAGGTGGTTTTCCCAGGTATCTACTGCTTTTGTCCTTTTAGGTGGTAGTGGTAGTGGGTTTGAAAGGTGCTGCCTAAGGATCCTTCCTGTAGTGCATCTTGTACATGGTACACCGCTGCCATTATTCATTGATTGTGGAGGGATTGAATGTTTTTGGAAGGGGTAGCAATCAAGCGGGGATGCTTTCTTCTGGATGGTGTTGAGCTGCTTCAGTGTTGTTGGAGCTGCACTCATCAGGCAAGTGGAGAATACTCCATTTCATTCCTGACTTGTGCCTTGTCGACGATGGACAGGTTTTGGAGGGGTTGAATTGCTCACCACAGGATTCCTAGCCTTTGACCTGCTCTTATAGACACATTTAGCATTTATATGACAGTTTAGTTTCTGGTCAATGGTAACCCCAGGATGTTGATAGTGGGGAGTGGGTTCAGCGATAGTAATGCCATTGAATGTCAGTATCTGAGAAGCTCTGAATGGTTCTGGACATTGTACAGTAATCAGCGAACATCCCCATTTCTGACCTTATGATGGAAGGAAGGTCTTTGATGAAGTAGCTGAAGCTGTTTGGGCCTAGGACACTACTCTGAGAAACTCCTGCAGTGACGTTCTGGAGATGAGATGATTGACCTCTAACCACCACAATCATCTTGTTTTGTGCCTCTTTTTCCCTCTGATTCCCATTGACTCCAGTTTTCCTGGGGCTCCTTGATGCCATACTTGATCAAATGCCTCATTGATGTTAAGGCACTCTCGATTCACATCTGAAGTTCAGCTCACATCAGAAGTTCAACTATTTTGTCCATGTTTGAGCCAAGGTCAGGAGCTGTGTGACCTGGCAGAACCCAAACTGAGCATTCACGAGCAGGTTATTGCTGAGTACGTGCCATTTCATAATGCTGTTGGTGTTCCCTTCCATCACTTTGTTGATGATTGAAATAGACTTTTTGGGTGATGATTGACTGGGTTGAATTTGTCCTGTTTCTTGTGTAAAGGACATACCTGGGTAGATGCCAGTGTTGTAACTATACTGGAAGAACTTGGCTAGGGGAGTGACAAGTTCTGGAGCACAAGTCTTCAGCCCTTTTGTCAGAGCTGGATCCAGTGCCTTCAGCTGTTTCTTGATATCAAATGGAGTGAATCGAAGACTGGCATCTGTGAAGTCAGTGAGCTCCAGACTCCCACCACCCTCTGGGTGAAAAAGTTTTCCCTCACATTCCTTCTCAACCTTCTGCCCCTTACCTTAAATCTGTGCTCCTTAGTCATTGATCCCTCCATCAAGGGGTGAAGTTTTTCCCTATCTCTCTATGCCCCTCATAATTTTATAATCATGTTCCACCCCCCAGTCAGTCTCCTTTGCTCCAACCCTAGTCTATCTACCCTTTCTTCATTACGAAAACTCTCCAGTCCAGGCAACATCCTGGTAAATCTCCTCTGCACCCTTGCCAATGTTATCTGGCTATATCCTATAATGTGGATTCCAGAAATGCACACAATGCTCTCGCTGTGGCTTAACCAATGTTTGATAAAGTTCCAGCATAACCTCCCTGTTCTTAAACTCTATGCCTCGGCTAATAAAGGCATGGATAGCATATGCCCTCTTAACCACTTTATCCATCTGTCCTGCTACCTTAAAGGGACTGGTGTACCTGCACACCTGTTTCTGAGAATTGCTTTCAATAGTTCCCCACCCCTGAGGTTAGACTGACTAGCCAGTAATTTCCTGGTTTAGTCCTGCCTCCCTTCTTGAATAGTAACTAACTTCATTAGTAAGTGTGTAGAAGACTGTGTGCCAAAGAAGCAAATCTGTGTGTTTCCCAACCGGAAACCATGGATGAATAGGGATATCCTCGGTGCTTCCCAGGGTCATGCTGTTCATGTGTTCCCTTGTCTTGTTTGTCCTGCCCAAGTGCATGACCTCACACTTATCCAGAGTGAATTCCATTTGTCACTATGCAGCCCATCTGACCAGCCCATCTATATCCTCCTGTAATCTAAGGCTATCCTCATCACTATTTACCACCCTACCAATTTTTGTATCATCCGTGAACTACCCTCCTAAATCATTTAGATGATTGATTCTTGATTAATCTCTGCCTCTCCAAATGCAGATTAATTCTGTTTCTGAGAATTGCTTTCAATAGTTCCCCACCCCTGAAGTTAGACTGACTGGCCTGTAGTTTCCTGGTTTATTCCTGCCTCCCTTCTTGAATAGTAACTAACTTCATTAGTAAGTGTGTAGAAGACTGTGTGCCAAAGAAGCAAACCTGTGTGTTTCCCAACCGGAAACCATGGATGATTATCAGTGGTAATTTACCAAAATTCTAATGGTAATTTACCAAAATTCGCTGGACTCTGGGGTGGTTCCCCCAGATTGGAAAACAGCCACTGTTTAAAAAAGGAGGTAGACAAAAGGCAGGTAACTATAGGCCGGTTAGCTTAACTTCTTAGTAGGGAAAATGCTTGAATCTATCATCAAGGAAGAAATCGCGAGACATCTGGATATAAATTGTCCCATTGGTAAGACGCAGCATGGGTTCATGAAGGGCAGGTCATGTTTGACTAATTTGGTGGAATTCTTTGAGAACATTACATGTGCAGTGGACAATGTGGAACCTGTGGATGTGGTGTATCTGGATTTCCAGAAATCATAGAAATCATAGAAACCCTACAGTGCAGAAGGAGGCCATTCGGCCCATCGAGTCTGCACCGACCACAATCCCACCCAGGCCCTACCCCCACATATTTACCCGCTAATCCCTCTAACCTACGCATCCCAGGATTCTAAGGGGCAATTTTTAACCTGGCCAATCAACCTAACCCGCACATCTTTGGATTTGACATTTGACAATGTCATTTGAAGGTCATTTGACAAGGTGCTGCACCAAAGACTGCAACATAAGATAAAGGTGCACGGTGTTACGGGTAACGTATTAGCATGGATAGAGGATTGGTTAACTAACAGAAAGCAAAGAGTGGGGGTAAATGGGTGTTTCTCTGGTTGGCGATCAGTGACGAGTGGTGTGCCTCAGGGATCAGTGTTGGGACCGCAATTGTTTACGATTTACATAGATGATTTGGATTTGGGGACCAAGTGTAGTGTGTCAAAATTCACAGATGACACTAAGATGGGTGGAAGGGCAAAGTGTGCAGAGGATGCTGAAAGTCTGCAAAGGGATATCGATAGTCTAAGTGAGTGAGCGAGGGTCTGGCAGATGGATTATAATGTTGGTAAATGAGAGGTCAAGCATTTTGGTAGGAATAACAGCAGAATGGACTATTATTTAAATGGTAAAAAATTGCAGCATGCTGCTGTGCAGAGGGACTTGGGTGTCCTTGTGCAGGAATCTCAAGGAGTTGGTTTGCAGGTGCGGCAGGTAATTAAGAAGGCAAATGGAATTTTGTTCTTCATTGCTCGAAGGATGGAGTTTAAAAACAGCGAGATTATGTTGCAGCTGTATACGGTGCTGGTGAGGCCACACCTGGAGTACTGTGGACAGTTTTGGTCTCCTTATTTGAGAAAGGATATACTGGCACTGGAGGGGGTGCAGAGGAGATACACTAGGTTGATTCCGGAGTTGAGAAGGTTGGCTTATGAGGAGAGACTGAGTAGACTGGGGCTATACTCATTGGAATTCAGAAGAATGAGGGGAGATCTTATAGAAACATATAAGATTATGAAGGGAATAGATAAGATAGAAGCAGGGGAGTTGTTTCCACTGGCGGATGAAACTAGAACTAGGGGGCATAGCCTCAAAATAAGGGGAAGCAGATTTAGGACTGAGTTGAGGTGGAACTTCTTCACACAAAGGGTTGTGAATCTGGAATTCCCTGCCCAGTGAAGCAGTTGAGGCTACCTCATTGAATGTTTTTAAGGCAAGGATAGATACATTTTTGAACAGTAAAGGAATTGAGAGTTATGGTGAGCGGGCGGGTAAGTGGGGCTGAGTGTGCAAAAAGATCAGCCATGATCTTATTGAATGGCGGAGCAGGCTCGAGGGGCTAGATGGCCTACTCCTGCTCCTAGTTCTTATGTTCTTATGAATAGGGATATCCACTGCTTGCTGAAGTTCCAGGTCCGAGGTGACCCTGACCTATACAAGAAATCCGGATATGATCTATGGAGATCCATCAGAGACGCCAAAAGACAGTACCAGACCAAGCTAGAGTCCCAGGCTAGCCACATGGACTTCCACCGCCTAAGGCAAGGTCTGCAAGTCATAACAGGCTACATGTGAGGCATGTAAAATTGCTGGCATCAATGCACTCCTCCATGATGAGCTCAACGCATTCTATGCCCGTTTTCAGGAAGAGGTCAGCGGGAGGCCCTCCATCCCAGAAGCCTCGGACGAACCTGTATCCGAGGTCACCATTGCAGACATCAGAGCAGCCTTCTCAAAAGTCAACCCACAGAAAGTGACTGGCCCGGATGGGGTACCCAGACAAGCACTTAGCTTTATGGACCAGCTGGCAGGGGTATTCGCAGATGTCTTTAACCCCTCTTTACACTAACCTGAGGTCCCTATCTGCCTCAAGAAGATGAGCATCATCCTGGTACCAAAGAAAAGCCAGGCAGCGTGTCTTAACGACTATCATCCGGTGGCTCTGACATCCATCATTAGGAAACGCTTCGAAATGTTAGTTATGGTACGAATCAATTCCTGCCTCCCAGATTGCCTGGATCCACTACAGTTTACCTACCGCCGCAACAGATCCACAGCAGATGCCATCTCCCTGGCCCTACACTCAATCCTGGAACACCTAGACAATAAAGGCGCCTATGTCAGACTCCTATCTATTGACTACAGCTGAGCCTTCAATACCATAATTCCTATGAAATTCATCTCCAAATTCCATGGCCTGGGGCTCGGCTCCTCCCTCTGCCACTGGATCCTAGACTTCCTAACCCACAGACTGCAATCAGTAAGGATAGGCAATAACAAGTTACAGAGGGACATAGATAGGATGCAAGACATTGGCGGAGAAGTGGCAGATGGACTTCAACCCAGATAAATGTGTAGTGGTCCATTTTGGCAGGTCAAATGGGATGAACGAGTACAATATAAAGGGAAAGACTCTTAGTACTGTAGAGGATCAGAAGGACCTTGGGGTCCGGGTCCATAGGACTCTAAAATCAGCCCCGCAGTGGAGGAGGTGGTTAAGAAGGCGTATGGTGTGCTGGCCTTTATCAATCGAGGGATTGCGTTTAGGAGACCGGGGATAATGATGCAGCTATATAAGACCCTCATCAGACCCCACTTGGAGTACTGTGCTCAGTTCTGGTCACCTCATTACAGGAAGGATGTGGAAAAGATTGAAAGGGTGCAGAGGAGATTTACAAGGATGTTGCCTGGATTGAGTGGCATGCCTTATGAGGATAGGCTGAGGGAGCTCGGTCTTTTCTCCTTGGAGAGACGTAGGATGAGAGGAGATCTAATAGAGGTATATAAGATGTTGAGAGGCATAGATCAGGTGGACTCTCAGAGGCTTTTTCCCAGGGTGGAAATGGCTGCTACGAGAGGACACAGGTTTAAGGTGCTGGGGGGTAGGTACAGGGGAAATGTTAGGGGGAGGTTTTTCACACAGAGGGTGGTGGGCGAGTGGAATCGGCTGCCATCAGTGGTGGTGGAGGAAAACTCAATAGGGTCTTTTAAGAGACTCCTGGATGAGTACATGGGACTTAATAGGATGGAGGGTTATAGGTAGGCCTAAAAGGTAGGGATATGTTCGGCACAACCTGTGGGGCCGAAGGGCCTGTTTTGTGCTGTAGTTTTTCTATGTTCTATGTTCTAACACCTCCTCCATGATCATCCTCAACATCGGTGCTGTGTCCTCAGCCCCTTACTATATTCCTTATACACCTATGACCATGTAGCCAAATTTCCCTCCAAGTTGGTTTTCAAGTTTACTGATGACACCACTGTACTGGGTCGGATCTCAAACAATGATGAAACAGAGTACAGGAGATAGAGGATCTGGTGAACTGGTGTTACAACAATAATCTCACTCTCAATGTCAACAAAACGAAGGAGATAGTCATCGGCTTCAGGAAGGGTAGTGGAGGACACGCCCCTGTCTACATCAATGAGGATGAAGTGGAAATTGTTAAGGTGTCCAGATCACCAACAACCTGTTCTGGTCCCTCCATGGCAGATGGAGTTTAATTTAGACAAATGTGAGGTGATGCATTTTGGTAGATTGAACCAGAGCAGGACTTACTCAGTTAATGGTAGGGCATTGGGAAGAGTTACAGAACAAAGGGATCCAGGGGTACGTGTTCATAGTTCCTTGAAAGTGGAGTCACAGGTGGATAGAGTGGTGAAGAAGGCATTCGGCATGCTTGGTTTCATCGATCAGAACATTGAATCCAGGAGTTGGGACGTCTTGTTGAAGCTGTACAAGACATTGGTAAGGCCACACTTGGAATACTGTCTGCAGTTCTGGTCACCCTATTATAGAAAGGATATTATTAAACTAGAAAGAGTGCAGAAAAGATTTACTAGGATGCTGCCGGGACTTGATGGTTTGAGTGGGGCCTATAGAACACACCCAACAATGTGATTACTCATTTTTGGTTTTAGCCTTCTAAGATCTCATCCCTCCTGACTGCAGTAACTGATTTCCTGATCAAAATTGCAACATCCCTCCTCTTTTACCTCCTTCGCTGTCTCGCCTGAAGATCCTATATCCTTGAATATTGAGCTGCCAATCCTGCCTGTCCCTCAACCATGTCGCAGTGACAGCAATGACATTATATCTCAATATTTTAATTTGTGCACTCAGCTCATCTGCCTTGTTACAAAAGAACAAAGAACAGTACAGCACAGGAAACAGGTCCTTCGGCCCTCCAAGCCTGTGCCGCTCATTGGTCCAACTAGACCATTCGTTTGTATCCCTCCATTCCCAGACTGCTCATGTGACGATCCAGTAAGTCTTAAACGATGTCAGCGTGCCTGCCTCCACCACCCTACTTGGCAGCGCATTCCAGGCCCCCACCACTCTCTGTGTAAAAAACATCCCTCTGATATCTGCGTTATACCTCACCCCTCTCACCTTGAGCCCATGACCCCTCGTGATCGTCACCTCCGACCTGGGAAAAAGCTTCCCACTGTTCACCCTATCTATACCCTTCATAATTTTGTACACCTTTATTAGATCTCCCCTCATTCTCCGTCTTTCCAGGGAGAACAAGCCCAGTTTACCCAATCTCTCTTCAGAGCTAAGACCCTCCATACCAGGCAACATCCTGGTAAACCTTCTCTGCACTCTCTCTAAAGCCTCTACGTCCTTCTGGTAGTGCGGCGACCAGAACTGGACGCAGTACTCCAAATGTGGCATAGCCAGCGTTCTATACAGCTGCAACATCAGACTCCAGCTTTTATACTCTATACCCGTCCTATAAAGACAAGCATACCATATACCTTCTTCACCACCTTCTCCACATCTGCTGCCACCTTCAAGGATTTGTGGACTTGCACACCTAGGTCCCTCTGTGTTTCTATACTCTTGATGGCTCTGCCATTTATTATATAACTCTCTACTACATTAGTTCTTCCAAAATGCATCACTTCGCATTTATCTGGATTAAATTCCATCTGCCATTTCTCCGCCCAATTTTCCAGCCGATCTATATCCTGCTGTATTGTCCAACAATGTTCATCGCTATCCGCAAGTCCAGCCATCTTTGTGTCATCCGCAAACTTGCTGATAACACCAGTTACACCTTCTTCCAAATCATTTATGTATATCACAATAGTACAGAGTCCTTCGGAACACCACTGGTCACAGACCTCCAGCCGGAAAAAGACCCTTCGACTGCTACCCTCTGTCTCCTGTGGCCAAGCCAGTTTTCTACCCATCTAGCCACCTCTCCTTGTATCCCATGAGCCTTAACCTTCTTAACCAACCTGCCATGAGGGACTTTGTCAAATGCCTTACTGAAATCCATATAGAGGACATCCACGGCCCTTCCTTCGTCAACCATTTTTGTCACTTCCTCAAAAAACTCCACCAAATTTGTAAGGCACGACCTCCCTCTTACAAAACCATGCTGTCTGTCACTAATGAGATTGTTCTGTTCTAAATGCGCATACATCCTGTCTCTAAGAATCCTCTCCAACAACTTCCCTACCACGGACGTCAAGCTCAGTGGCCTATAATTACCCGGGTTATCCCTGCTACCCTTCTTAAATAATGGTACCACATTCGCTATCCTCCAGTCCTCAGGGACCTCACCTGTGTCCAATGAAGAGACAAAAATTTCTGTCAGAGGTCCAGCAATTACATCTCTTGTCTCCCTGAGCAGTCTAGGATAGATGCCATCAGGCCCTGGGGATTTGTCAGTTTTAATGTTACCTAAAAAACCTAACACTTCCTCCCTTGTAATGGAGATTCGCTCTCACGGGTCAACACCTCCCTCTGAGACACTCCCAGTCAACAAGTCCCTCTCCTTTGTGAATACCGATGCAAAGTATTCATTTAGAATCTCCCCTATTCCCTTGGGTTCTAAGCATAATTCCCTTCCTTTGTCCCTGAGAGGTCCGACTTTTTCCCTGACAACTCTTTTGTTCCTAACATATGAATAAAATGCCTTAGGATTCTCCTTAATCCTGTCTGCCAAGAACATTTCATGACCTCTTTTTGCCCTTCTAACTCCCCGTTTGAGTTCTTTCCTACTCTCTCTGTATTCCTCCAGAGCTGCATCTGTTTCAGTTGCCTGAACCTAACGTACGCCTCTCTTTTCTTTTTGATCAGATCCTCAATTTTCCTGGTTAACCACAGCTCTCAAATCCTACCTTTCATATTCTTCATTTTTACAGGCACATGCCTGTCCTGCAGCCTTATCAACTGTTCCTTAAAAGACTCCCACATGCCAGACGTGGACTTAAACCCGAACAGCCTCTTCCAATCAACGGCCACCAATTCCTGCCTAATCCGGCTATAGTTAGCCTTCCCCCAATTTAGCACCCTACCCTTAGGACAACACTCGTCCTACTCCATTACTATCCTAAAGTTAACAGAGTTGTGGTCACTATTTGCCACATGTTCCCCTACCGAAACTTTGACGACCTGACCGGGCTCATTTCCCAGAACTAGATCCAGTATAGCCCCCTCTCTAGTTGGGCTATCTACATACTGTTCCAAAGAACCTTCCAGTACGCATTTTACAAATTCCTCCCCGTCCAGACCCCCAGCCCTAAGCACTTTCCAGTCTATACCAGGGAAATTGAAGTCTCCCACTACAACAACCCTATTTTTTCTGCACATATCCAGAATCTCCTGACATATCCGTTCCTCCACTTCCCGTGGGCTGTTGGGTGGCCTGTAGTATACCCCCAGCATAGTGATTGCACCTTTCCTGTTTCTGAGCTCCACCCACAGCGACTCATTACATGACCCCTGTAAATTTTCCACCCTCTGCACCGCTGTAATATGCTCCCTAACTAATATCGCTACTCCCCCACCTTTTTTAGCCCCTCCTCTGTCTCGCCTAAAACACTTATACCCCGGAATATTCAGCTGCCAGTCCTGTCCTTCTTTTAACCAAGTCTCCGTCACCGCAACCACATCCAAATTCCGCATAAGCATTAAGGCCCTAAGTTCGTCTGTCTTACCCGTTACGCTCCTCGCATTGAAGCAGATGCACTCCAGACCTCCAGGCCCAGTCAGGTCCTCCTCCTCCAGAGTGCTCCTCTTCTTAGCTAGCCTTGCCCTGGCCCCCAGCTCGACCCCAGCCTCAGTACCTACTGACCTACTGTTTTGATCCCCACCCCCCTGCCACACTAGTTTAGACCATGTCAGACTTTGTCAGACTTCTTGCATTAAAAAAATACCGTCCAATCTTGTGAAGCTCCCTTATGCCAGAACTGCCCTATAACTTCTATGCCTTCCTGACTCACTTGCTGTCTCTTCTAATTTACGCTGTGCATCTCTCCCTGCTGAACCTTCTCTCAGGATCCCACGCCCCTGTCAAGTTAGTTTAAACATTCCCCAACAGCACTAGCAAACCTCTTTGCAAGGACACCAGTCCCATTTCGGTTCAGGTACAATCTGTCTGCCTTTTGCAGGTCTCATTGTCCCCAAAAATGGTCCTAATGTCCCAGAAATCTAAAGCCCTCCCTCCTGTACCATATCTCCAGCTGCACATTCATCTGGACTATCTATTTCTAAATTTATTAGCACGTGGCACCAGAAGTAATCCAGAGATTACTACCTTCTGGGTCCTGTTTTCCTATCTATTGCCTAGCTCCCTAAATTCTGCTTGCAGGACCTTGTCCTTTTTGCTGTCTATATTGTTGGCACCAATATGTATCACATTTTCTACCTGTTTGCCCTCTCCCATTAGAATGCCCTGCAGCCACTCAGTGATATTCCTGACCCTGGCACCAGGAGGGAACATACCATTCTGGAGTCTTTTTTTGCGGCCACAGAAACACCTGTCTTTCCCCCTTACTCTCTTCCCTTCTTCCCCTAACTCCCACACTTAGCAAACTGCTGCTCTCCCCTTGTACTCTCTGTTGTTACTACAGAATATAGCCGTTACAAAGGAGAGCATTTGTGGATGGTGAGTGTCAATGGTGACTGTTCAGGTGGGGATGGTGGCACAGTGGTTAGCACTACTGCCTTACAGTGCCAAGGACCTAGGTTCAAGCCTGCCCTCGGGTGATTGTGTGGAGTTTGCACATTCTTCCCATGTCTGCGTGGGTTTCCTCTGGGTGCTCCTGTTTCATTCCACAGTCCAAAGATGTGCAGATTAGGTGGATTGGCCATGCTAAATTTCCCCTTGGTGTCAGGGGGATTAGTGAGGTAAATATGTGGGGTTAAGTGGATAGGGCCTGGGTGGGATTGTTGTCAGTGCAGGCTCGATGGGCCGAATGGCCTGCTTCTGCACTGTAGGGATTCTATGATGTGAGGATGTGTCCCAAGAGCAATGAGTGGCTGAAGCTTGAAGGTGCTTTGTTCTGGGGACTGCTCCACAAGTGAATGCAGGGGAAGTTGGAATGTGAGAGTTGGTGTTTGAATGTGGGATGCCGCTCCCCTTTTCTGCTCTGATGAAATCATTGAACCTCTTTCAGCATTGAGCCAGTACGAGACACCACATTTCTGCTGTGGACCTCCTGAATGCCTTTCTTCTGTGTTTCAGAGCTCATCTCTTCGTCCAGTTTCTTGGGGAGACTATTTCTCTGTGAGTCTTTACACCCACCATCATGACTTCCATAATGTCTTAGATTACTGTGGCTGCTTTCCTACATTGAGACTCCATTTGCACTTGCCCCCTTTGCCTTGACAATCTTATAATGGATGCATTTTGACTCCCACAGGAGTTCCTTAACGAAGACCCTCCGGTGCATGTCGTCATCATCAGGCCTGCCTTGTCCGGAAACCTGGAAGTCAAATGCTAATGCTCCAATTATTCCTGGATTTTGAATCTGCTGTGAGCAAATCTGAAATTTAAAATTCTATATGTTATATAATACATAATAATCAGGGCCCAATTTTATTTCATTCTTATGAGGGCTTTGAACTCATAACCATTTTTGCTGAACATATTATCTTGATACTTGAATGCATGGAGCATTTTCTCTTCTGTTCTCATTTTCTTGAAATAACATCTGTAAGAGCTTACATAGCAAATAACATATGGCTGTAAATGTTACAGTCGGATATAATGCTCTCCAATAGTTTGAATAACACCATGAGTTGTGAGAGAAAAGCTCAGGTAATTCATGACAGCAGTTATCCAAACCTCAAGAATTTAATGGACTTGAAGTCACTCCAATCCATTTATGTTATTTTAATTTATACAGGCTTTTTTTTGCTTTTGTGCTTTCCAGTTGGGTTTTGCGAATTTTGAAGTTTATCTTCATTTTAACTTCCATTATGTTTTGGAGTATGCAATTAGGTTCTACTTTACAATGTTATAAGACTCGGGGTTGAGAGAAAGTTAACTGGATTATGATTCTAAGTCAAGGCTGCCTTAATATTATGATGAGAGGAAGTTGCCATCAAAACTGTTCAGAAAAACTCCCTTTTATATTAAAGAAAAATCCTTGTTCCAAAGGCTTGGCCGCATCGACAAATACTCAGTTGATTGCAATGTCTCAGCATTTCAGTCAATCAACTTAAAGCTGCTTTCTTTAGTTTTATTTTATCCTGTTGTTATTACTATAGTGCTTTACAGTAATTTGAGGGTCAATTCAGCAATTATTTATAAGATCTTAAACCTCCATAGTATATATTGCAGCAGGATGTGAAAGAACAGGGATTTGCTTCACTGTGCAAAAGTGAAAAGAACAGGTTCTATCTGAGCTCATTTGCAGATTCCAGCAGGCTGCACATACACCTGTTGTGCTGCCTCGATTTCCTTTCTGATCATGGACTTCTGACAATGGGAAAAAAGAGAAGATTTTTATCAAATGCTCTCCACTGGACAATGAATTTTCTTCACCATTTGAATGTATCTCCGGAATGCCTGAGTGATTCATTACAGCTGATTCTGAGGTATGACAATGGGCCGCAGAAATGACTGATGGTATCTTTTTCCTGATTTCATTTCCCTGATCCTCTTCATCCCTAGTCTGTGTACCTCGATTAATTAGAAAAGAGGGATTTTCAGTCATCAGCTGATGGGTTTCATGTATTACTCTGTCACAAATCTGCTGTCTGCACTATCTTCCTTATGAGTACTGCTTCTGCTTTTGATGCAATACTTTTGTGGGTATGTAGACTTGAAAGTCTTCAATTGACTACTTCAAACAAAAGAAAATGGAATTTCTCTGTTGACTAGCACCGAGAAGAAAATTCCAGCCAACTGCCATCTTTTATGAAATATTACACATATATATTTAGCTGATATTCTGGAGTAATGGTTTAAGATTGCGTCAGGAAAACAAGGACTAATTAAGATATCCACTAAAACATAGGAAAGCGTGAATTAACAACAGAAATTAGTGGAAATGCACGGCTGATCAGTCAGCATTTGAAAGAGAAAGACACTTTAATATTTCAGATGGGATTTCATTTGAAGTTTGACAAACAAATCAACAAGGTTCATGGTGTAAGGAGCCAAATTCACAGCTGATTTAGGGATATTTGTTTCAGTGACAGTTCACTGAGGTAAAATTATTGTACTGTAAACTGAGCACAACCCATTTTCTGGTTGTGCATTACAAATCGTATGGTCAGTGCCAATCTGTTTTGAATAGAATTATCGCTATCAAGAATTGTGTGCTGTGGAAAAGAAAAATGCCTATTTTTAAGCTTCGAACTAAAAACATATATCAGATGGATATCCAGTATGTTCCAACTGCTACTTTTCTCCTTTTCTAACATTGCTCTCTTAATCAGCCAAGCTGAAAATATTAACCATCTCTTTCAGGTGCTGACTCTTATGTTGTGCAATACCGGTGTTTTTTTTTGCTTTTGTTTCAGATTTATAACATGTAGAATATTTTGTCACATAGGAACGAGGAGCAGGATCAGGCCATTCAGCCCCTCGAGCCTGCTCCATCATTGACTAAGATCATAGCTGATTTGATCTGCATCCTGCCTAATAACCTATCACCCCCCCTTGCTTACCCAGGATCTACCCACCTCTACCTTAAAAATATTCAAAGACTCTGCTTCCACTGCTGTCTCAGGAAGAGAGTTCCTGATCTCCTGAGAGAAAAATAAATCTGCTCATCTCTGCCTTAAATGTACAGTTCCTTATTTCTTAACAGTGACCCCTTGTTCTAGATTCTCCCACAAGAGGAAACATCCTCTCCACATCCACCCTGTCAAGACTCCTCAGGATCTTGTACGTTAACTTTCTATCTTCTTTATATCTTTTAACACTTATGCTCATGCTACATCTGTGAATTTGGCATATGTATCCTTTTTTTTGACAACGTAAAATAGATTGACATTGAATTCTGTTTGACAAATCTGCCCCTTGCAAATATGCATGTGAACAGGCTATTTTGTGATATATGGTTTTCATCACTTCTGCTGAGACAACCTGTCACATAATTACCAGCAACAAAGTCAATAAGTTATCGGTACCTTTATGAGTCAAAATCAAAATTATATACATATATTCCTATGAATTTCATGGTTCATAAAGGAAGTGCCTAATAAACGATGTGGTCAATTTACTAGTTGAATGATGTCCATTACTAATTTATTTTCCAATATCTACATGGGCGGCATGGTAGCACAGTGGTTAGCACTGCTGCTTCACAGCTCCAGGGACCTGGGTGCGATTCCCGGCTTGGGTCACTGTCTGTGTGGAGTTTGCACATTCTCCTCGTGTCTGCGTGGGTTTCCTCTGGGTGCTCCGGTTTCCTCCCACAGTCCAAAGATGTGCGGGTTAGGTTGATTGGCCATGCTAAATTGCCCCTTAGTGTCCTGAGATGCGTAGGTTGGAGGGATTAGTGGGTAAATATGTAGGGATATGGGGGTAGGGCCTGGGTGGGATTGTGGTCGGTGCAGACTCAATGGGCCAAATGGCCTCTTTCTGTACTGTAGGGTTTCTATGATTTCTATGATTACATTAGTTTCATTCGTTTTCCATTGAGTTTGCTAATGACATATGCATTAATACATGAACATTGTTCATTATTTTTCTTCCCTTCTGTGACATTAAATTCTTCTACACTGAAGAAAATAAGAGAATGTTCATAGGTGCCATTCATGTTCTGTAACTGACTCTTCCTTCGTCTGGTGCTATGCTGAAGGATTGTGAAAGGATTGAGTAAACCAACTTTTCCTTCATTTTGATTTGATTTATTATTGTTACATGTATTAACATACAGTGAAAAATATTGTTTCTTGCGTGCTATACAAACAAAACATACCGATGATAGAGAAGGAAATGAGAGAGTGCAAAATGTAGTGTTACAGTCATAGCTAGGGTGTAGAGAAAGATCAACTTAATGCAAGGTAAGTCCATTCAAAAGTCTGACAGCAGCAGGGAAGAAGCTATTTTTGAGTCGGTTGGTACATGATCTCAGACTTTTGTATCTTTTTCCCGAAGGAAGAAGGTGGAAGAGAGAGAGAATGTCTGGGGGACATGGGGTCCTTAATTATGCTGGCTGCTTTGCTGAGGCAGTGGGAAGTGTAGACAGAGTCAATGGATGGGAGGCTGGTTTGCGTGATGGATTGGGCTACATTCACGACCTTTGTAGTTCCTTGAGATCTTGGGCAGAGTAGGAGCCATACCAAGTTGTGATACAACCAGAAAGAATGCTTTCTATGGTGCATCTGTAAAAGTTGGTGAGAGTCGTAGCTGACATGCCAAATTTCCTTAGTCTTCTGAGAAAGTAGAGGCGTTGGTGAGCTTTCTTAACTATAGTGTCGGCATGGGGGGACCAGGACAGGTTGCTGGTGATCTGAACACCTGAAAACCTGAAACTCTTGACCCTTTCTATTTCGTCTCCGTTGATGTAGGGAGGGGCATGTTCTCCTTTACGCTTCCTGAAGTTGATGACAATCTCCTTCGTTTTGTTGACATTGAGGGAGAGATTATTGTTGCCGCACCAGTTCACCAGATTCTCTATCTCATTCCTGTACTCTGTCTCATCATTGTTTGAGATCTGACCCGCTACGGTGGCGTCGTCAGCAAACTTGAAAATCGAATTGGAGGGGAATCTGGCCACACAGTCATAAGTAAGAGTATAGTAGCGGGCTGAGAACACAACCTTGTGGGGCACCGGTGTTGAGGATGATTGTGGAGGAGGTGTTGTTGCCTATCCTTACTAATTGCAGTCTGTGAGTTAGGAAGTTCAGGATCCAGTCGCAGAGGGAGGTGCCGAGGCCCAGGCCACGGAGTTTGGAGATGGGTTTTGTGGGAATAATAGTGTTGAAGGTTGAGCTGTAGTCAATAAATAAGAGTCTGACATAGATGTCCTTGTCATCTAGGTGTTCCAGGGTTGAGTGCAGGGCCAGGGAAATGGCATCTGCTGTTGACCTGTTGCGATGGTAGGCAAACTGTAGTGGATCCAGGCAGTCCGGGAGGCTGGAATTGATTTATGCCATCACTAACCTTTCGAAGCACTTCATGATGATGGATGTCAGAGCCACCAGCCGATAATCATTAAGGCACGCTGCTTGGTTTTTCTTAGGCACCGAGATAATGGTCATCTTCTTGAAGCAGGTAGAGACCTCAGATTGTTGTAAAGAGAGGTTGAAGATGTCTGTGGACACCCCCGCTACCTGATCCATGCAGGATTTGAGTGCACGTCCAGGTGCCCCATCTGGGCCAATCACTTTCCGTGGGTTGACCTTCAAGAAAGCTGCTCTGACATCTGCAATGGTGACCCCAGATACAGGTTCATCCAGGGCTTCCAGGGTGGAGGACATGCTCTCGCTGACCTCTTGCTGAAAACGGGCATAGAATGCATTGAGCTCATCAGGGAGGGGTGCGTTGGAGCCGGCGATTTTGCATGCCTTCATCTTGTAGCCTGTTACATCTTGCAGATCTTGCCATAGTTGGCGGGGGTCGGTGTGGCTAGCTTGGGACTCTAGCTTGGTCCATACTGTCTTTTGGCATCTTTGATGGATCTCCTTAAATCATATCTGGCTCTCTTGTGTAGGTCAGTGTCGCCAGACTTGAATGCCTCAGACCTGGACTTCAGCAAGCAGTGGATATCCCTGTTCATCTATGGTTTCCGGTTGGGGAACACACGGATTTGCTTCTTAGGCACACAGTTTTCTACACACTTATTAATGAAATCAGTTACTGAAGTGACATACTCATTCAGGCTGATTGCAGAGTTTTTAAATACTGACCAGTCCACTGACTCCAAGCAGCCCCGTAGGAGATCATCCAATTCCTCAGACCAACATTGCACGACTTTCATCTTGTGGATGACATATCAAAGAGCAGCACAACTTGCATTTTTGGAGAAACTCAAGGCCTGGGTGTAAAGACTCCATTGACATTGCAACTAAGGTCAGTGCTAAACGGTTTCACTTCATATCAATGCTAAGAAGTCTAAATTTAGAAATCCAGGAACTCTTCTCTCTGGCATCATATCAGTGAGGAGCTGGAGAGTGCAGGCCAAAGGATCAGGGGCTACAATAGCACTGTGTCTAATCTGCTTCCCCATCAAATGTGGAACACCAATAGGAGTGGGGGTTGCAAAATTATCCAACAAACACTGACTGCACAATCGGTAAAATGTAAAGGAAGGCTTAATTTGAAAGTTTAGTTCTCTAATGCTTTTAAAACTTCAGTCTTTCAATATTGTTTATGGCTAACTTAAGGAGGAATTTTAACCCCCAGGCTTAAAATGTTGAAGTCAGATGAGAAATGGAAAGAAATTGAAGCAGGATCACAACCCAGCTCCAATGCATCCACTTCAAGTATTTAACAATGGGCAACAAATGCTGGCCTTATTATTAACATGCATAGATAGGAACAAATGCGCAGGGAAATTACAGGGAAATGCAAGTATTATAGGGGAAAGTCAACTTCAGTGGAATAAGTATGTATCTGGCCTGGATAAATTGGGATCAGAAAAAATGTAACTGAAAGAAGAGAGAGTTCAAGTATAGTCATTCTCATGAAAGGGAAAGGTAGGGTAAACAAATTCAGAGCACTGGATGACTAAAGAAGTTCAAAGTTTATTTATTATTGTCATAAGTAAGCTTACATTAATATTGCAATGAAGCGACTGTGAAAACCCCCTAGTCGCCACACTCCAGCGCCTGTTCAGGTACTCTGAGGGAGAATTTAGCATGGCCAATACACCTAACCAGCATGTCTCTCAGGCTGTGAGAGGAAACCGGAGTACCCAGAAGAAACACACGCCGACATGGGGAGAGCACGCAGACTCCGCACAGACAGTGACCCAAGCCGGGAATCAAACCCGGATTTGCACTGTGAGGTACCAGTGCAAGATGAAGAAGAAAAGGTGTACTTATGTCAGGTGGATAATACAACCGCGAACCAGGCTGAGTATAGAAGGTTTAGAGGAACATTGAAAAAGCAAATAAAAGAAACAAGCATGAATATAAAAGACTAGCAGCTATAAAAAGCAAAAGGGTGGTAATTGAAGGATTGAGCAGATTAGGAACCAAAGAGGAGATTGATGTATGGAGGCAGGTATTCATAGAAACCCTACAGTGCAGAAGGAGGCCATTCGGCCCATCGAGTCTGCACCGACCACAATCCCACCCAAGCCCTACCCCCACATATTTTACCCGCTAATCCCTCTAACCTACGCATCTAGGACACTAAGGGCAATTTTTAACCTGGCCAATCAACCTAACCCACACATCTTTGGACTGTGGGAGGAAACCGGAGCACCCGGAGGAAACCCACGCAGACACGAGGAGAATGTGCAAACTCCACACAGACAGTGACCCGAGCCGGGAATCGAACCCGGGACCCTGGAGCTGTGAAGCAGCAGTGCTAACCACTGTGCTACCGTGCCGCCCATACTTCGTATGATTCTGCCCAGGTCATGGTGGAAATGAAGGTAGTTCAGACACTTAATAGAACATAGAACATTACAGCGCAGTACAGGCCCTTCGGCCCTCAATGTTGCGCCGACCAGTGGTACCAATCTAAAGCCCCTCTAATCTACACTATTACAGAACATAGAACATTACATAGGTTTAAATTGATTAAGGAGGAGGTATTAGATATGCTCTCTGTAGTTAAACTTGATAAGATTCTAGGACCAGATGAGATACAGTGATGGATACTGAAGGAAGTGAGAGTGGAAATTGCTAAGGCAGTGACCAGAACTTTCCAGCCTTCCTTAGACTCAGGGGTGGTGCCAGTGGGCTGGAGATTTGCAAATGATACATCCTTGTTCAAAAATGTGAATAAAGATTAGTCCAGCAACTATAGGCCAGTCAGTTTAACCTCAGTAGTGGGTAAGCTTTTAGAAATGAAAATTCAGCTCAAAATTAACAGTCAATGGGCAAACGTGGGTTAATAAAGGAAAACCAGCATGGATTTATAGAACATAAAACATAGAAAGCCACAGCACAAACAGGCCCTTCGGCCCACAAGTTGCGCTGATCATATCCCTACCTCTAGGCCTATCTATAGCCCTCAATCCCATTAAATCCCATGTACTCATCCAGAAGTCTCTTAAAAGACCCCAACGAGTTTGCCTCCACCACCACCGACGTCAGCCGATTCCACTCACCCACCACCCTCTGAGTGAAAAACTTACCCCTGACATCTCCTCTGTACCTACCCCCCAGCACCTTAAACCTGTGTCCTCTCGTAGCAACCATTTCAGCCCTTGGAAATAGCCTCTGAGAGTCTACCCTATCCAGACCTCTCAACATCTTGTAAACCTCTATCAGGTCACCTCTCATCCTTCGTCTCTCCAGGGAGAAGAGACCAAGCTCCCTTATGAAAGACCAAGCATGTTTAACCAACTTTCTTGAGTGAGTTGATGAGGATAACACTGTTTCTGTGGTGTACATGAACTCCCAAAAGGCATTTGACAAAGTGCCACACAACAGATTTTGGAAAAAGGTTATAGCTCATGGAATAAAAGGAACTGTAGCAATATGGATAAGAAATTGACTAAGCAACAGGGAATATAAAGTAGTGGTGAATGGTTGTTTTTCAGAATGGGAAAAGGTTTATTGTGGAGTTCTCCGGAGATCTGTGTAGGCATCTCCACTCTCTGAAATATATAAACAACCTACTCCTTTGTGGAAGGACACAATTACAACATTTGTATTGAGAAGAATGGAATAGAACTTCAAAAGTTGGTGGACAAATAGCTGATAAAATTTAATGCAAAGAAGCATGTGAAGTGATTCATTTTGGTAGGAAGAATGTGAAAAGACAATATAAAATAAGATACAATTCTAAAGGGGGTGCAAGAGCAGAAAAATCTGGGTGCTCATGTATATAAATCATTGAAGTTGGAAGGACAAGATTAAAGGGTGATTAATATAGCATGTGGCAGAAGGACAGAATATAGAAATAAGGAAGTTATGTCAAAGGCCTTTAGAACACTGGCTCAGCCTAAACTGGAGTACTGCATCCAGTTCTGGGCAGCATACAAATATGGAGGCATTAGAGAGGATGAAGAAAAGATTCATTAGGAGTGAGGAACTTCTGTTACATAGAAAGAGTTGAGAAGTTGGATTATTCTCCTTGAAGAGAAGGTTGAAAGTAGGTTTGAAAGCTACTCACAACCATGAACTGTCTGGACTGAATATATAAGGAGAAATTGTTTCTATTGGTGGGAGAATCAAGATTCAGAGGGCACAACTTTAAGATAAGTGGCAAAAGAAACAATGACGGCTTGGGAAAAAAAAGTCAGTAATGGGTTAGGCTCAGGAATATACTACCCGATAGTGGAGGCTTTTAAATGTGATAAGAGATTGTGGGGTGACAGAGAAAAGGCAGAGGAATGGCAATGAATTGCTCCTTCAGAGGGCTAACACCAAGCGAACAGGCCAAATTACCTCCATCAGTGCTGTAACCATTCTATGATATCCAATGAACATTTTAAAAAAATGTGTAATTGGAAAACGCTGCAATAATAAAAGCAAAATACTGGGATGCTGAAAATCTGAAATTAAGACAGAAAATACAGGAAAAACTCAGAAGTCTGTCAGCATCTGTAGAGAAAGAAGCCGAGTTAATGTTTCTAGTCTGTTTGACTCTTCTTTAGAGATGGAATGAAAAACACCACAGGGGCAATCTTACAGAAAAATTCCAAATGACGAATGAGTGTGAAAACAGGAGATAATCCCATACACTTTTTGCATGAGCTCCGAGACACAATCACACGGCATTTAGAAAAAAGAGAGGCAGAATGTGATTCTCGCTAGAAAGGGGAGTGGGCAGAGACCATTCATGCCAGGAAGCTGGCTGCTGAGCTCTAGGAGCACAATTGTGCAGACACTCTGATCTCCTTGTGCACTGGGAGATCTGTCATCCCCCTCAGCCCCCGGATATCACCCCTTCAACCCCTCCCGGTCGATCACCACTTCAGCCGACCCCAATGCAAAGTACCCCCCATGGAGCTCTCCTCCTCCCCTTAGTGATACCAGCCCAATGGGCACTGCCTGGCCCTGCCTCCGACTACCTCTGGGGCTTAAATGGCCTCTGGTCCCACTGGCAAGGCCATCACACCAGGTCCCCATTGGTGGGGACCATACGTGATTGCCACCGGTGGGGACCTCCACCAGCAAGTGAGCCTGGAAGATTGCATCCAGAACTCACTAAACACATTTGAATTAACTGATGAATATTTAAATCAGCCTTGTGTCCTTCCTAGGCTCGAGGCTGATTTTGCTGGCAGAACTGTGCCAGTAACATTGTGAGAGGCGTGAAGTCAGGCACAAACCCAATTTTTTTTTGCCAGTAACACAGCCTTTAACAGGTGATTTTCAATTGAATTAAACAATCAGTTGCATTTAGCATCTTCAACATGGGTTTCCAAGGGCTCAGGGATGTATGGGGATTTTTAAGGTTTTGAGTAATTTGGGAGCTTTCAAATGGACACTAGCAGAATGGGAGATGACTTAGGTGGTTTCAACACAACATCAGACAAGGAAGACAATCACCATCCACTAGAGCAATGACATGCTTTCCTGGGATCAACAGGTGAACAGGAGAGAGGTGCACAGAGGAGGTGACAATTTAAGAACCATCAAATAAACCAGAAAGTTGATCAATATCAAGGGTTTCATGCGTGTGTGTGCAAGATTCATTAAACTCTGTCATATTGTTCCCATACTGTGACAATACAACCAGACTTAAGGGCTAACTCATCGAAGCATGAGAAATTTAAATTAAACTTGGGTCATGTTATCTCCAAAGAACCCTCGCAATAAGGTGCAGGAGCACTATAATAGAAGTCACATGAACACCAGGTATGTCATCAAGCAAGCTATCAGCATAGCTTCAGGTGCTTAGAGTAGAATCGTAGAATCCCTACAGTGCAGAAAGAGGCCATTCGGCCCATCGAGCCTGCACCAACGACAACCCCACCCAGGCCCTATCCCCGTAATCCCACACATTTACCCTGCTAATCTCTCTGACACTAAGGGGCAATTGAGCATGGCCAATCAACCTAACCCGCACATCATTAGATTGTGGGAGAAAACCGGAACAGCCGGAGGAAACCACTGCAGATACGGGGAGAACATGTCACTATAACAATGGTGTATATCATTGTATACAATTGTATACATCTGAGTCCAAAGATGTGTGGGTTAGGTTGATTGGCCAGGTTAAAAATTGTCCCTGAGATGTGTAGTTAGAGGGATTAGCGGGTAAATATGTGGGGGTAGGGCTTGGGTGGGATTGTGGTCGGTGCAGACTTGATGGGCCGAATGGCCTCCTTCTGCACTGTAGGGTTTCTATGTTACTGTGTTCTGGCAATTACATGTGGAGGATGACCAAAGCCCTCAACAACCATTTCCTGATGAGGAGAATATTGAGGAAGTTGTGCAGATTTTTTGGAAGGCAGGGTCTGCTGCCCTACATCCAAAGAGTCAGTGGGGAACGCATCCCCACCAATCACTGCAACCCCACAGATGTTTGATGCTCTGAGGAGCGTTAATTGACTGGAGATGGGACTTCTCACTTTGGCGGAAATCCTTGGAGGGCTGCTGGCTGGTATGATTGGCTTATCACAGCAGTGCAAGTGGAAGCAATTGCCATGACTGGGACTAGAAACATCCACAAATTCTAAGTCCCAGAGTCAAGGGCAAGTTAAATGCAGGGGGTCTCATGATGGGAAGAGGAAGTGAGGCCCAGAGGGAAGGCGGGAAGTGGGGATCTTTATGAAGAGGCTGGAAGGGTGGGGGCAGCACCCATGTGGGAGAGACCTTGGGGATAGGGTGCCCAATGTGTAGTCGGAGCCCTTGAGGGAGACCCAAGAAGGGTAACCTGCTGGTCTTCAAAATAGAGGCCAAGTAGGAAGCAGCCCTATCCAATAATTTCATTTTGCAGCTCTCCCTCCTCCCATGCCTGCAAACCTGTCAGCAGAATGGAATGTCCTAACTATGTTAGGATTTGTGGGTTTTAACAAGAGGAAAAGAATGTGGTTTGCACACATGGATTCAAAGTAACAACAACAGATTTATTCTAGGAGATGTTCTCCCCGCAGAGTACAAACTGAAAGTAAAACAGCAACCAGTGGCAATATCCTAATGATCTCATCATCAAATCACATGATCAGCTCTGAAAGTAACCTGCAACTCTTTTAAAGATATAACATCCATAGAACCATAGAAAATTACAGCTCAGAAACAGGCCTTTTGGCCCTTCTTGTCTGTGCCGAACCATTTTTTGCCTAGTCCCACTGACCTGCACTTGGACCATATCCCTCCACACCCCTCTCATCCATGAACCCATCCAAGTTTTTCTTAAATGTTAAAATGTTAAATGTTAAAGGTTAAAATGTTAAAGGCATTTACCACTTTATCCGGCAGCTCATTCCACACTCCCACCACTCTCTGCGTGAAGAAGCCCCCCCTAATATTCCCTTTAAACTTTTCTCCTTTCACCCTTAACCCATGCCCTCTGGTTCTTTTCTCCCCTAGCCTCAGCGGAAAAAGCCTGCTTGCATTCACTCTATCTATACCCATCAAAATCTTATACACCTCTATCAAATCTCCCCTCAATCTTCTACGCTCCAGGGAATAAAGTCCCAACCTATTCAATCTCTCTCTGTAACTCAGCTTCTCAAGTCCCGGCAACATCCTTGTGAACCTTCTCTGCACTCTTTCAACCTTATTTACATCCTTCCTGTAACTAGGTGACCAAAACTGTACACAATACTCCAAATTCGGCCTCACCAATGCTTTATATAACCTTGTAAGAAGTTTAACAACACCAGGTTAAAGTCCAACAGGTTTATTTGGTAGCAAAAGCCACACAAGCTTTCGAGGCTCTGAGCCCCTTCTTCAGGTGAGTGGGAATTCTGTTCACAAACAGAGCTTATAAAGACACAGACTCAATTTACATGAATAATGGTTGGAATGCGAATACTTACAACTAATCCAGTCTTTAAGAAACAAAACAATGGGAGTGGAGAGAGCATCAAGACAGGCTAAAAAGATGTGTATTGTCTCCAGACAAGACAGCCAGTGAAACTCTGCAGGTCCACGCAACTGTGGGAGTTACAAATATTGTAACATGAACCCAATATCCCGGTTGAGGCCGTCCTTGTGTGCACAGCAACCTCTGCAAGACGTGCTGGATCATCGACACGGATGCCATCATCTCACATGAGAACACCATCCACCAGGTACACGGTACATACTCTTGCAACTCGGCCAACGTTGTCTACCTGATACGCTGCAAGAAAGGATGTCCCGAGGCATTGTACATTGGGGAAACTATGCAGACGCTGCGACAACGGATGAATGAACACCGCTCGACAATCACCAGGCAAGACTGTTCTCTTCCTGTTGGGGAGCACTTCAGCGGTCACGGGCATTCGGCCTCTGATATTCGGGTAAGCGTTCTCCAAGGCGGCCTTCGCGACACACGACAGCGCAGAGTCGCTGAGCAGAAACTGATAGCCAAGTTCCGCACACACAAGGACGGCCTCAACCGGGATATTGGGTTTATGTCACACTATTTGTAACTCCCACAGTTGCGTGGACCTGCAGAGTTTCACTGGCTGTCTTGTCTGGAGACAATACACATATTTTTAGCCTGTCTTGATGCTCTCTCCACTCCCATTGTTTTGTTTCTTAAAGACTGGATTAGTTGTAAGTATTCGCATTCCAACCATTATTCATGTAAATTGAGTCTGTGTCTTTATAAGTTCTGTTTGTGAACAGAATTCCCACTCACCTGAAGAAGGGGCTCAGAGCCTCGAAAGCTTGTGTGGCTTTTGCTACCAAATAAACCTGTTGGACTTTAACCTGGTGTTGTTAAACTTCTTACTGTGTTTACCCCAGTCCAACGCCGGCATCTCCACATCATTATATAACCTTACCATAACACTCCAACTTTTATAAAGAACAAAGAACAATACAGCACAGGAACAGGCCCTTCGGCCCTCCAAGCCCGTGCCGCTCCCTGGTCCAAACTAGACCATTGTTTTGTATCCCTCCATTCCCACTCCGGTCATATGGCTATCTAGATAAGTCTTAAATGTTCCCAGTGTGTCCGCCTCCACCGCCTTGCCTGGCAGCACATTCCAGGCCCCCACCACCCTCTGTGTAAAATATGTCCTTCTGATATCTGTGTTAAACCTCCCCCCCTTCACCTTGAACCTATGACCCCTCGTGAACGTCACCACCGATGTGGGGAAAAGCTTCCCACCGTTCACCCTATCTATGCCTTTCATAATTTTATACACCTCTATTAAGTTTCCCCTCATCTTCCATCTTTCCAGGGAGAACAACCCCAGTTTACCCAATCTCTCCTCATAACTAAGCCCCTCCATACCAGGCAACATCCTGGTAAACCTCCTCTGTACTCTCTCCAAAGCCTCCACGTCCTTCTGGTAGTGTGGCGACCAGAACTGGACGCAGTATTCCAAATGCGGCCGAACCAACGTTCTATACATCTGCAACATCAGACCCCAACTTTTATACTCTATGCCCGGTCCTATAAAGGCAAGCATGCCATATGCCTTCTTCACCACCTTCTCCACCTGTGACATCACCTTCAAGGATCGGTGGACTTGCACACCCAGGTCCCTCTGCGTATCTACACCCTTTATGGTTCTGCCATTTATCGTATAGCTCCTCCCTACATTATTTCTACCAAAATGCATCACTTCGCATTTATCAGGATTGAACTCCATCTGCCATTTCTTTGCCCAAATTTCCAGCCTATCTATATCCTTCTGTAGCTTCTGACAATGCTCCTCACTATCTGCATGTTGTTGTGCCGAGCTTTGTCTGAAACCCAGATCAAGCTATTTCCTCCCTATCATCCCGAAGTACTCCATGTGCCTATCCAATAGCTTCTTAAATGTTCCTAAAGTTTCTGATTCCACTATCACTGCAGGCAGTCCATTCCACACCCCAACCACTCTCTGAGTAAAAAAACCTACCTCGGACATCCTTCCTATATCTCCCACCATGAACCCTATAGTTATGCCCCCTAGTTACCACTCCATTCACCCGAGGAAATAGTCTTTGAACGTTCACTCTATCTATCCCCCTCATCATCTTATAAACCTCTATCAAGTCTCCTCTCAACCTCCTCCGCTCCAAAGAGAAAAGCCCAAGTTCCCTCAACCTTTCCTCATAAGACCTACCCTCCAAACCAGGCAGCATCCTGGTAAATCTCCTTTGCACTCTTTCCAGTGTCTCCACATCCTTCTTATAGTGAAGTGACCAGAACTGCACACAATATTCCAAATGTGGTCTCACCAAGGTCCTGTACAGTTGCAGCATAACCCCACAGCTCTTAAACTCAAACCCCCTGTTAATGAATGCCAACACACTATAGGCCTTCTTCACGGCTCTATCCACTTGAGTGGCAACCTTCAGAGATCTATGGATATGAACCCCAAGATCTCTCTGTTCCTCCACATTCTTCAGAACCCTACCTTTGACCCTGTAATCCACATTTAAATTTGTCCTACCAAAATGAATCACCTCGCATTTGTCAGGGTTAAACTCCATTTGCCATTTTTCAGCCCAGCTCTGCGTCCTATCTATATCTCTTTGCAGCCTACAACAGCCCTCCACCTCATCCACTACTCCACCAATCTTGGTGTCATCAGCAAATTTACTGATCCACCCTTCAGCCCCCTCCTCCAAGTCATTTATAAAAATTACAAATAGCAGAGGACCAAGCACTGATTCCTGTGGCACTCCGCTGGTAACCGGTTTCCAGTCTGAAAATTTTCCATCCACCACCACCCTCTGTCTTCTGTTAGATAGCCAGTTACCTATCCAATCGGCCAAACTTCCCTCTATCCCACACATCCTTACTTTCTTCATCCTTACTTTCTTTTATACTCGATACTCCGATTTGTAAAGGCCAATGTACCAAAGGCACTCTTTACGACCCTATCCACCTATGACGTCACTTTTAGGGAATTCTGTACCTGTATTCCCAGATCCCTCTGTTCAACTGCACTCTTCAGAGTCCTACCATTTACCCTGTACGTTCTACTTTGGTTTGTCCTTCCAATGTGCAATATCTCACACTTGTCTGCGTTAAATTCCATTTGCCATTTTTCAGCCCATTTTTCTAGTTGGTCCAAATCCCTCTGCAAGCTTTGAAAACCTTCCTCACTGTCCACTACACCTCCAATCTTTGTATCATCAGCGAATTTGCTGATCCAATTTACCACATTATCATCTAGATCATTGATATAGATGACAAACAACAATGGACCCAATACCGATCCCTGTGGCACACCACTAGTCACAGGCCTCCACTCAGAGAAGCAATCCTCCACAACCACTCTCTGGCTTCTTCCATTGAGCCAGTGTCTAATCCAATTTACTACCTCCCCATGTATACCTAGCGACTGAACCTTCCTAACTAACCTCCCATGAGGGACCTTGTCAAAGGCCTTGCTGAAATCCAGGTAGACAACATCCACCGCCTTCCCTTCATCCACTTTCCTGGTAACCTCCTCGAAAAACTCTAATAGTCCCCCTTTACTTCTGTGGTCATGATGCCAAACTATTACATTATTATAGAGGATCAATAATACTATAGACACAGTACTACGCATCATTAGTCATTATATACAATCAATAAGAAAGACAATCAGAAGGACATCTATTCCACTTTCCATAGTAGTGTTCACAACACTAGAGACTAAAAAGGTTGGTACATCTGGAAATGGTTCTGAGAAATCGTTGAGATTATAACAATTGGTCAGCATGGTGTCATCAAACCAGTTCATCTTCGGTTTGAAATATGTAAAAGATTGGACCAGTTTTTGCTAAAACTATGGCTGTACCATTTCACATCCTTAGCATAATTACCCGCTAACACTCGATTTCCTTGTTAAAATGAGCATTGTTTTGCCATCACACCTCGTCCAGCAACTTAAGATTGGTGTTGACGCTCTACTATTCTGAAGTTTCTGGAGATAATAACAAAACAAACGTAGTTCTCAACTTTCTCTTTAAGAGCAATAATGCAGGTAAACTTTGGGTAGTTGCATGATTAGTGTTTCTGTAAGATGCCGAAAAGCTATTCACACAATGGGCCCGATTTTACCATCAAGTTGCGCCTGTTTTCAGGTGCGAAAACTTGGTAAAGTCGGGTGTGAGGCGAGTAGCGCGATCCGCGACCACCTGCATGTCCATTCCCCCTTTACCAAGGGCCTAAAATGGCCGCTGTCGGCACCGCGCCCGAAACAGGCACAACGTCTATTTAAATGCATTTGCATGCATTTAAATTGACTTAATGGGCTGGACACCCAAACTTACCGGCATTTCCCCCTTTACTACTGCATTCGCCTGTCCAGATTCAGCACGAAACAGACATGGTCCGCAAAGGTCCGAATCGGGCGCTCCAGCTTCTAAGGAGGTAAGTTCAGAGCTTCCAGTGGCTCTCTGACAGAGATTGGTGTTGGGGGGGGAGGGAGGTGGGTCAGATCGCTCTCGAGTGGGGAGAGGAGGGAAGTGAGTCAGACGGCTCTCTGGTGGGGGGGGGGAGCAGGTCAGATGGCTCTCTGGTCGGGGGGAGGGAAGCGGGTCAGATGGCTCTCTGGTGGGCAGGAGGAGGCGAGTCACATTGCTCCCTGGTGGGGGGCAGGGAGGTGGGTCAGATCGCTCTCTGGTGAGGGGGGAGGGAGGTGAGTCAGATCGCTCTCTGGTGAGGGGGGAGGAGGGAGGTGGATCAAATAGCTCTCTGGTGGGGGCAGGGGGGTCCACTGCCACTCTGCGTGCGATTGGTAGGGGGAGGTGGGGAGGGGGCCATGATTGGTCTGGGTAGTGGGGGGATGGGGGAGACGGGGTTGAGGCAATGTCTTTGGGGGTCGGAAGGAGGCATTATCGGGCCTGGGAGCGATGTGGCAAGGGAGCGTTTTTCCATTTTCTTTACTGCGCATGCACAGTTGAAGCCTCCGATTGGAGCTGCAGCGTTTTGGGCGCGATAAGGCCCGCCCACAGACATCTGCAATGCCAATCAGAATCACTGCTTTTTTTTCAGGCAGAGTGCGTATGTGGGCGCCTGAGATCAGGTTTAAAAGTCGAATCTGAAACACTCCTAGATTCAGCACTTAGAATCAAAATGGTAAAATTGGGCCCAATGTAATAATGAACCTTGCTCTTTTGAAACTTTCAAAGAATATTTCTCTTTCCCCTAATCCATTGATTGATAGATGGCAAGATGTGGATTTATTGTGAAGTAAACTGTGAACCATTATCACTAACAATCTGTTCCGGTTTACCAAACTTGCAAAGATTTCATTAAGTTTTTCAATGGTTTGTTTAGATGTAGTAGATCTCATGATAACAACTTCGACCACTTCAAGTGTGCATTAATTATGACTAAGAACATATGATCGTCATGTAACTAGCAAACTCTACATGTAATCATTGGCACGGCATTTTAGGCCACTCCCAAGGGTACAAAGTGTACCCAAAAGAGAAAACACTGGAAAATCTCAGCAGGTCTGGCAGCATATGTAAGGAGAGAAAATGGCTGACGTTTTGCGTCCAGATGACCCTTTGTCTAAGCTAAAAGGCATAGAAAGTGGGAGATATTTATACTGCAGAATAAGGGAATGAAAGATGAGTCATAGCCACAAAAACAAGGGGAAAGGCTGCTAATGGCAATCCACAGACAAAATAAAAGGTGTGAATGGCCAAAGGGCAGAGAAGCTGAAATCAGAGGGTAAGCTGGGACAGATGAAGCTGGGGGGCGGGGGGGGGGGGCGTGGAATGGGTGGGAGAGAGGTAAAATTGAGAAAAAGGGGGAAAGAGGAAGCATGGGGAGAATAGGTAAGGAAAGGGGGATAAAATAGGGGGGGAAGAAAAATAAAGAAAGACAATAAAGAAATAAAAGGTAGGGAGCAGTTAAAAATATAATAAAAACAAAGGGGTCAAGGTGAGGTAGAGTTAATCATCTGAAGTTGTTGAATTGCTTCCCCTTCCCCCTTTTTCTCAATTTTATCTGCCATTAGCAGCCTTGTTTCTGCTGAAATTTTCCAGCATTTTTTCTTTTGGTTTCATATTTCAGCATCCGCAGTAATTTGCTTTTATCCAATGATGATGTATTTCTTGTTCGTGCACAGGATTGAGACTGTCCCACTTTTTCTTCAATCTGAGCATCCAAACGCGTCCACCAGCCAGTTTGGGGTGGCACAGAGGTACAGTGGTTAGCACTGCTGCCTCACAGCGCCAGGGACCTGGGTTCAATGCTGGCCTCGGATCACTGTCTGTGTGGAGTTTGCACATTCTCCCCGTGTCTGCGTGGGTTTCCTCCGGGTGCTCTGGTTTCCTCCCACAGTCCAAAGATGTGTGAGTTAGGTTGATTGATCATGCTAAACTGAACCTAGTGTCAGGGAATTAGCAGGGTAAATATGTGGGGTTACGGGAATAGGACCTGGGTGGGATTGTGGTCGGTGTAGACTCGATCGGCTGAATGGCCTCCTTCTGCACTACAGGGGTTCTAAGATTCTAAAAGTAGCTATGTGCTAAATCCTTTATCTGGACTATACCAACATGTCCTTCATGTAGTTGCTCAAGACCTCTTCCCTGCAAACTAGGAGGAATGATCACTTGGGCTCCCCAAAATAGACACCCACTTTGGATGGTAAACACAAGGTACTGTGACACACTTTGGCCAGAATTTTACCACTGCACCCGCCACGGGAATCAGAGTGTGCGAGGGGCGGACCATGGAAAGGCCCGTTGACCTTGGGTGGGATTTTACGGGGACGAGAGAGGCCATAAAATTCCGTCTATTGTTTCAAATCAGGATGCGGATGATGTGTTCCAGCTATAGTTCCTTTCAATACCATATTTATCACCTTCCCCATCATGGAATCATTTTTGTTATTTTTCTGAACTTGAGAAGCTGTTGCAGGTAAATGATCTACTCGTGAAAAATAAAGAATATTAGCAAAACCAGCTGGTAGTTCCTGCTCAATAGATAAAGTTAAGCATGATAATGTATCAGCATTAGCATGACACAATGATTGACGATACTTTAGATTAGTGACCATCTTTGCAATCGGCTTGCAGCTAACAATGGTATGCCTTTATACGGCCCAAAAATAGTAGCCGAAGGTTGATGGTCGGTCAATAATATGAAACAATGAGTATATAAGTGACAAAACCTTTGTACACCAAAATTATACTCAATGCTTATATTTCTAGCTGAGCACAGTTAGATTCAGCACTAGTCAGAGTATGCAAAGCAAAAGCTATTAGTCGTTCTTCTCCTGAAACCATAATATGTAAAACTACTGTCCCTACTCTATCAGATCAAGCATTGCAAGCGCAGTGATGATAACTTCAGATTAAAATTAATCAATACTTCAGACCTCTGGAAAGCATCTTTGATATCCTCGTATACTTTCTCACAGGCTGTTTTCCAGTCCGATAACTGTTTAACTAAGTCAGGGTGGGAGCAGAGTGGAGTAGAGTGAACTTGGGTGTGAACTGAATTGGAAATTCCTCAGGAAAGGCTGAAGAGCGAGGCCCTGATTCAGTCTGAGAGCAGGAGCAGAGTGAACCTGAGGGCGAACAGAATCAAAGTTTCCTGATAAAAGACTGAAGAGTGAGGCCTTGATTCAGTCTCAGTCTAGATGGGTGTGGGAGCGAGAGTGGGAGCTCAGCAGAGTGAACCTGGGGGTAAATGGCATCAACTGAACTTTAAAAAATCTGAAAGCTGAAAGGTGATGTCACAGGAAAGTCGTGAGTTGATTGGCTGGTAAGGAATCGACAGCCTTGTCTCCTTTGATAGTCCCTAGACCTTCCTTGAAAACTTCAGGGTATTTAAGCAGGACTTCACTAAGGTGGCCGCTCTCTAGATGAAAGATATTAAGCCAATGTAGGTGGATCTCTTGCAACCAATTTCGCCCCATTTGGCTTTGCCCCGAGCCCTCCGTTACAATCATTGATAACCAAACCAGCTGCCTTGCATAGGAGATAGGGACGGTGGTTGTACCCACAATTTGCAAAGATTCCCCTGTATAGGTTCACAGCCTTGCTAAGGTTTTGAGTAAAGTTAAGGACTGGAGTCCAGAGCATATTTTATAGAACACTGACTCTCCGACCACCAGTACTGACCTCCATTAGTACTGGATGTCCATTTAACCATATGTTTATCTTGATTGGATCCAATTTAGACATTGATATGCAATTTAATTGTTCTAGATCCAATGTCGGTAGACCTCCCAGGGTGTGAGCTCTCCTAAATACTGGCCTAAGAGTTGTTCTAAATCTAGAACTTGTAAGGCTCCTTTGCTGTTTCGACTCCTCAACCTGGCAAGAATTACAATGCACTACCAGGCGGGATTCTGAAGGGACTTGTAACTGTTTGAAATTAAGTTTGGCTTTGCTTCAGGCCTGTGCTGTGGGCAGACCTGGAATTGTGTGTATCTAAAAACTTCCTGAGTGAGGTCATGTAATTGCCTGTGCACAAATGGTCCCTGAACTCCGTCGAACTGGCATGGTTGTCCACTTCCATTGGAATACTTTGCAACACATATACTCCATTTGCAGCATTTTCCAATGATAAGGCCAGCTGTAGAGCTTACTTGAAGTCAGCTGAGTTTCAGCTAATGGGCGTTTTTGAACAGTTATGTTATTATTCCTGTGTAAGAAGTCTGACAACACCAGGTTAAAGTCCAACAGGTTTATTTGGTAGCAAATGCCACTAGCTTTCGGAGTGCTGCCCCTTCGTCAGGTGGGGTGGGAGATGTGCTCACAAACGGCATACAGAGACACAAACTCAATTTACAGAATATTGATTGGAATGCTAATCAAGCTAATCAATGCTAATACAGCTAATCAAGTCTTAAAGGTACAGACAATGTGAGTGGAGAGAGCATTAAGCACAGGTTAAAGAGATGTGTATTGTCTCCAGACAGGACAGCGAGTGAGATTTTGCAAGTCCATGCAAGTTGTGGGGGTTACAGATAGTGTGACATGAACCCAAGATCCCGGTTGAGGCCGTCCTAATAGGTGCGGAACTTGGCTATCAGTTTCTGCTCAGCGACCCTGCGGTGTCGTGTGTCATGAAGGCCGCCTTGGAGAACGCTTACCCGAAGATCAGAGGCTGAATGCCCGTGACCGCTGAAGTGCTCCCCAACAGGAAGAGAACAGTCTTGCCTGGTGATTGTCGAGCGGTGTTCATTCATCCATCGTCATAGAATCATAGGAACCCTACAGTGCAGAAAGAGGCCATTTGGCCCATCGGGTCTGCACCGACCGGGTGAGCACACATGGAGCAGTTGAACCAGGAGAACTCCTCATCACAATGGATGTCTCGGCACTCTACACCAGCATCCCCCATACTGATGGCATTGCTGCAACTGCCTCAGTACTCAACACCGACAACTGCCAGTTTCCAGATGCAATTTCACAACTCATCCGCTTCATCCTGGACCACAATGTCTTCACCTTCAACAACCAGTTCTTCATCCAGACACACGGAACAGCCATGGGGACCACATTCGCACCTCAATAAGCCAACACCTTGATGCACAGGTTCGAACAAGACTTCTTCACAGGACCTTCAACCGATGCTACAATCGAGATACATCGATGACATTTTCTTCCTTTGGACTCATGGTGAACAATCACTGAAACAACTATATGATGACATCCACAAGTTCCATCCCACCATCAGACTCACCATGGACTACTCTCCGGAATCGGTTGCATTCTTGGAAACACGCATCTCCATTAAGGACGGTCACCTCAGCACCTCACTGTACCGCAAGCCCACGGATAACCTCACGATGCTCCACTTCTCCAGCTTCCACCCGAAACATGTTAAAGAAGACATCCCCTACGGACAAGCCCTCCGTATACACAGGATCTGCTCGGATGAGGAGGATCGCAACAGACACCTCCAGACGCTGAAAGATGCCCTCATAAGAACAGGATATGGCGCTCGACTCATCGATCGACTGTTCCGACGCGCCACAGCGAAAAACCGCACCGACCTCCTCAGAAGACAAACATGGGACACAGTGGACAGAGTACTCTTCGTCGTCCAGTACTTCCCCGGAGCGGAGAAGCTATGACATCTCTTCCGGAGCCTTCAACATGTCATCGATGAAGATGAACATCTCGCCAAGGCCATCCCCATACCTCCACTTCTTGCCTTCAAACAACCACACAACCTCAAACAGACCATTGTCCGCAACAAACTACCCAGCCTTCAGGAGAACAGTGACCACGACACCACACAACCCTGCTACAGCAACCTCTGCAAGACGTGCCGGATCATCGACACGGATACCATCATCTCACGTGAGGACACCATCCACCAGGTACACGGTACATACACTTGCAACTCGGCCAACGTTGTCTACCTGATTCGCTACAGGAAAGAATGTCCGGAGGCATGGTACATTGGGGAAACCATGCAGACGCTACGACAACGGATGAATGAACACCGCTCGACAATCACCAGGCAAGACTGTTCTCTTCCTGTGGGGGAGCACTTCAGCGGTCACGGGCATTTAGCCTCTGATCTTCAGGTTAAGCGTTCTCCAAGGCAGCCTTCACGACTCACGCGCCGCAGGGTCGCTGAGCAGAAACTGATAGCCAAGTTCCGCGCACATGAGGACGGCCTCAACCGGGATCTTGGGTTCATGTCACACTATCTGTAACCCCCACAACTTGCCTGGACTTGCAAAATCTCACTCGCTGTCCTGTCTGGAGACAATACACATCTCTTTAACCTGTGCTTAATGCTCTCTCTACTCACATTGTCTGTACCTTTAAGACTTGATTAGCTGTATTAGCATTGATTAGCTTGATTAGCATTCCACTCAATATTCTGTAAATTGAGTTTGTGTCTCTGTATGCCCTGTTTGCGAGCACACCTCTCACTCCACCTGACGAAGGGGCAGCGCTCCGAAAGCTAGTGGCATTTGCTACCAAATAAACCTGTTGGACTTTAACTTGGTGTTGTCAGACGTCTTACTGTGTTTACCCCAATCCAACGCTGGAATCTCCACATCATTATTCCTGTGTACCAGATAATCACTAAGCATCATAGTCACTAAGTCACTAAGCATAATGGCAGAGGGAGTTTAATTTAGATAAATGCAGGGTGATACAGTTTGGTCGATTGAACCGGGGCAGGACTTACTCAGTTAATGTTAGGGCGTCGAGAAGAGTTACAGAACAAAGAGATCTAGGGGTACATGTTCATAGCTCCTTGAAAGTGGAGTCACAGATGGACAGAGTGGTCTAAGACCTGCTGTCTAAGAAGGCATTCAGCATGCTTGGTTTCATTGGTCAGAACATTGAATACAGGAGTTGGGACGTCTTGTTGATGTTGTATAAGACATTGGTAAGGTCACACTTGGAGTACTGTGTACAGTTCTGGCCACCCTATTATAGAAAGGATATTATTAAACTAGAAAGAGTGCAGAAAAGATTTACTAGGATGCTACCGGGACTTGATGGTTTGAGTTATAAGGAGAGACTGGATAGACTGGGACTTTTTTCTCTGGAGTGTAAAAGGCTGAGGGGTGATCTTATAGAGGTCTATAAAATAATGAGGGGCATAGATCAGCTAGATAGTCAATATCTTTTCCCAAAAGTAGAGGAGTCTAAAACTAGAGGGCATAGATTTAAGGTGAGAGGGGAGAGATACAAAAGTGTCCAGAGGGGCAATTTTTTCACACAGAGGGTGGTGAGTGTCTTGAACAAGCTGTCAGAGGTAGTAGTAGAGGCGGGTACAATTTTGTCTTTTAAAAAGCATTTAGACAGTTACATGGGTAGGATGGGTATAGAGGGATATGGGCCAAATGCGGGCAATTGGGACTCGCTTTGCGGTTTAAAAAGAAAAGGCGGCATAGACAAGTTGGGCCGAAGGGCCTGTTTTCATGCTGTAAACCTCTATGACTCTATCTCATTAAGGGTTAAACCAAATTCACATTCAGTCGTCTTAACCAAGTTAGGAAATCCGTAACCAATTCCCCTGGCTCTCAGATTGCTGAGTAAAAATGATAATGTTTCAGAATTATTCTCTAGCTGGTATTCTCTAACTAGTTCAGTCAATTTTTGAAAGGTTTCAGTATCCGGTGCCTCAGAGAATGTTAAACTCCGAATGACAGCAAATGCTGAAGTGCCAAAGACAGTCAGGAGAATTACCCATTGTTTTTCATCTGCCACAATGTTGTTTGCCCGAAAAAGTAACACATCTGTTCCACACATTGGGCCCAGTCCTCAACTGCGAGGTTGAACAAGCCTAGTGTTCCAAACAAAGCCATGATGCATAAGAATGGCTTACCCCAACTTGCATCAACTGTTGCGAGCGAGTTACTCCAGGGTCATGCTTTACCTCATCGACACTGAAATAACTCCTCTGAGGCCAGGGTCCCATCACCAAATTTAGATTTATTTACACAGTAAGCAACGCTCAGGCAGGTACTTCCTCATAAAGAGTAGGAATCCGGAGTGCCAGTAACCCTGACACTCCACATTATGCATACATGCAGGCTCCCTGATTGGAAAACAATTACTGCCATAATCTGGAGCTTGTATTCAAAGAGGTCCACATCATGGGCCTCATTAGTTATCACAATAATGAACCAGATTTAATTAATTAGCAATCTAATTGTGCATGAACATTTATTAAATAATGATCATAACATGATCGAGTTCAATGTAATGTCTGAAAGCAAAACACGAATCAACAACTAGAATTTTGCATGCCCACCAGGGACCATTTGCTTTAAGGGAAACAGAAATTAATAGAAAAATGGGATCAGAAATTAGGCAACTGGAATGAGAAGGTATCATAAAATCCGTCAGTTTGCAGAATGGGCAGCACCAGTGGTACCTATTTTGAAGCTAGATGGTTCAGTCCATCTTGCGGGGACTTTAAACAAACAATAAACTGCTATTCAAAGCTGGACAGTATCCGGTTCCCAGAGGATTTATGTGCGAGGTTGGCAGGCGGACTCTTATTCTCGAAATTAGATATGAGTCATGCTTATTATTGCAGTTGGATGGGGATTCACAGAAATATTTCAAATATTCTAAAGGTAAACAAGGTTACGTTTTGGAGTATCGTCAGCTTGCTTGACAGAGGGAAGGACAAGGTATTAGAGGTGCTGGTAGCCTTAAAAGTGGATATATCCCCAGGTCCAGATGAATTGTGCCGTAGGCTGCTGTGGGATTGCAGGGGCTCTGACCCAAATTTTCAATTCCTTTCTGGCCACGGGGGAAGTGCCCGACAACAAGAGAACAGCTAATGTCATTCCACTATTTAAGAAGGGCGGCAGAGATAAACCAGGGAACAACAGACCAGTGAGTCTCACATCAGGGTAGGGAACCTATTGGAGAAACTTCTGAAGGAGAGCATCTATCTCCACTTGGAGAGGCAAAGTTTGATCACAGATAGTCAGCATGGCTTCGTCAGAGGGAGGTCATGCCTGACTTTTTTGAGAAGGTGACCAGGTGTGTCGACGATGTAGTTTATATGGATTTCAGCAAAGCCTTTGACAAGGTCCCACATGGGTGACTTGTAAAGAAGGTAAATTCACATGGGATACAGGGTCATTTGGTAAACTGGATTCAAAATTGGCTCAGGAGAAAGAGGATGATGACAGGAGGATGATGACAGAAGGCTGCTTTAGTGACTGAATACAGTAAGAGTTTTAACAACACCAGGTTAAAGTCCAACAGGTTTATTTGGTAGCAAATACCACTTAGTGGTATTCTCCACTTTTTATGTTATTCTCCACTTTTCTTACTGTTCTTAGTGGTATTCTCCACTTAGTGACTGAATGCCAGTGTCCAGTGGCATACCACTGGGCCCCCTATTGTTCATCATTTATATAAATGACATTGATAACTATGTGGGGGATAGGAATAGTAAGTTTGCGGATGACACAAAGATTGGCCGGGTGGTTAACAGTGAGGTGGAGTGTCTTGGGTTACAAGAAGATATAGCTGGAATGATCAAATGGGCAGGTAAGTGGCAGATAGAATTTAACCCCGAAAAGTGTGAGATGATAAACTTTGGAAGGAATAATTCAGCAAGAAAGTACTCAATGAATGTCAATGAATACTCTAGGAAGTTCTGTGGAACAAAGGACCTTAGCGTGTTTGTCCACAGATCTCTGAAAGTGGAACAGCATGTTAGTAGGGTGGTGAAAAAGGCATATGGGACACTTGTTTTTATCAATTGAGGCATAGATTACAAAAGCCGGGAAGTCATGTTGGAGTTGTATAGAACTTTGGTGAGGCCACAGCTAGAGTACTGTGTGCAGTTCTGGCGACCACATTATCGGAAGGATGTGATTGCACTGGAGGGGGTGCAGAGGAGATGCATCAGGATGCTGCCTGGAGTGGAACATTTAAGTTATGTGATTTAAGATAAGACGATGCAGCAAGATATGGACCGGTCGGAGACTTGGCTGGAGAAATGGCAAATGGAGTTTAATCTGGACAAATGTAAGATAATGCATTTTGGAAGGTCAAATGCATTTAGGAATTATACGGTAACTGGTAGAACTCTTAGGAGTATTGACAGGCAGAGAGACCTGGGCGTACATGTCCACCGATCACTGAAAGTGGCAATGCAGGTGGATAAGGTAGTCAAGAAAACATACGGCATGCTTGCCTTCATCGGTAGGGGCATTGAGTATAAAAATTGACAGGTCATGCTGCACCTGTACAGAACCTTAGTTAGGCCTCATTTAGAACATTCTGGTCACCACACTACCAGAAGGATGTGGATGCTTTGGAGAGGGCACAGAAGAGATTTACCAGGATGTTGCCTGGTCTGGAGGGTATTAGTTATGAGGAGCAGTTGGATAAACTCGGTTTGTTCTCACTGGAATGACGGAGGTTGAGGGGTGACCTGATAGAGGTCTACAAAATTATGAGTGGCATAGACAGAGTGGATAGTCAGATGCTCTTTCCTAGGGTAGAAAAGTCAAGTACTAGGGGACATAGGTTTAAGGTGTGTGGGAAAAGTTTAGAGGAGACGCGCAAGGCAAGTTTTTTACACAGAGGGTGGTGAATGTCTGGATGCACTGGGAAGGTGGTGGGAACAGGTATGATAGCAGCATTTAAGGGGCAACTAGACGAATACATGAATAGGATGGGAATGGAAGGATACGGACTCCATAAGTGCATGCAGTTTTAGTTTAGACAGGCATCATGATTGGGGCAGGCTTGGAGGGCTGAAGGGCCTGCTCCTGTACTGTTCTTTTCTTTGTTCTTTGTTATGGGGAGAAGTTGGATAGAACAGAGAAGACCGAGGGGGCGACCTGTCGAGGTGTACAAGATTATGAGAGACATGGACAGAGTGGATAAGGAGCAGCTGTTCCCCTTAGTTGAAGGGTCAGTCACGAGCGGCTTAGGTTCAAGGTGAGGTGCAGGAGGTTTAGGGGGGTGTGAGGAAAAACGTTTTTACCCAGAGGGTGGTGACGGTCTGGACTGCGCTGTCTGGGAGGGTGGTAGTGGCAGTTACCTCACATCCTTTTAAAAAGCATCTGGATGAGCACTTAGCACATTATAACATTCAGGGCTATGGGCCAAGTGTTGGCAGATGGGATTAGGTGGGAGTTCAGATGTTTTTAATATGTTGGTGTGGGCTTGATAGGCCGAAGGGCCTCTTCTGCGCTGTATGATTCTATGATTCTCTGAACAATGGAGAATGTATGGCAAGGTTTACCTCAAGTGACCATTTATCTTGGTGACGTTCTCACTACAGGTAAAGCAAAGGTCGAACACCTAAGGCACCTGGAGGAAGTCCTTTGTCATTTTTCAAGAGCCAGCGTAGCGTATGCTTAGGGAGGGAGAAATGCGTCTTCCTGGTACATCTGAGTTACAAAGTGGACAAGTTGGGTCTACATCCTTTGGAGGACCAGATGCGACGATTAGAAATGCACTGGCTTCCACCTCCATCCATGAGTTATGGATGTTTTTCGGGCCGGTTGATGTACTGCAGAAAATTCATACCAAATTGAGCCTTCAACTTGGTTCTGCTACATCAACAGTTAATAAAGATTCAAGCTTGGCAAAGGTCCACCCATCAAGATCTGGCTTTTAAGAAAATAAAGCAACAACTGTCATCGTCGAATGTTTTATCACATTATGATCCTAGAAAAGAATTAGTGCTAAGCATGGATGTTAGGGAACTTGGGGAAATAAATAGTGATGTCTTGAGGAGTGTACATATTACAGAGAAAGAGGTGCTGGAAGTCTTAAAGCGCATCAAGTTAGATAAATCCCTGGGACCTGATGAAGTGTATCCCAGGACATTGTGGGAGACTAGGGAGGAAATTGCCGGTCCCCTAGCAGAGATATTTGAATCATCGATAGTCACGGGTGAGGTGCCTAAAGATTGGAGGGTGGCAAATGTTGTGCCTTTGTTTAAAAAGGGCTGCAGGGAAAAGCCTGGGAACTATAGGCCAGTGAGCCTCACATCTGTGGTGGGTAAGTTGTTGGAAAGTATTTTGAGAAACAGGATTTACAGGCAATTAGAGACGCAAGGACTGATGAGGGAAAGTCAGCATGGCTTTGTGAGTGGAAAATCATGTCTCACAAATTTGATTTAAGTTTTTTGAAGTAGATGAGGGCAGTGCAATTGATGTTGTCTACATGGACTTTAACATGGCCTTCGACAAGGTACCGCATGGTAGGTTGTTGCATAAGATTAAATCTCACGGGATCCAGGGTGAGGTATCTAAATGGATACAAAATTGGCTTCTTGACAGGTAGTTGTAGAAGGTTGTTTTTCAAACTGGAGGCCTGTGACCAGCGGTGTGCCTCAGGGATCAGTGCTGGGTCCACTGTTATTTGTCATTTATATCAATGATTTGGATGAGAATATAGGAGGCATGGTTAGTAAGTTTGCAGATGACAACAAGATTGGTGGCGTAGTGGATAGTGAAGATAGTTATCTCTGATTGCAACGGGATCTTGATCAATTGGGCCAGTGGGCTGACAAATGGCAGATGGAGTTTAATTTAGATAAATGCGAGGTGATGCATTTTAGTAGATTGAACCAGGGCAGCACTTACTTAGTTAATGGTAGGGCGTTGGGGAGAGTTACAGAACAGAGAGATCTAGGGGTACAGGTTCGTAGCTCCTTGAAAGTGGAGTCACAGGTGGACAGAGTGGTGAAGAAGACATTCAGCATACTTGGTTTCATTGGTCAGAACATTGAATACAGGAGTTGGGATGTCTCGTTGAAGTTGTACAAGGCATTGGTAAGGCCACACTATGTACAGTTCTGGTCACCCTATTATAGAAAGGATATTATTAAACTAGGAAGAGTGCAGAAAAGATTTACTCGGATGCTACCGGGACTTGATGGTTTGAGTTATAAGGAGAGGCAGGATAGACTGGGACTTTTTTCTCTGGAGCATAGAAGGCTGAGGGATGGTCTTATAGAGTCTATAAAATAATGAGGGGCATAAATCAGCTAGATAGTCAATATCTTTTCCCAAAAGTAACGGAGTCTAAAACTAGAGGGCATAGGTTTAAGGTGAGAGGGGAGAGATACAAAAGTGTCCAGAGGGGCAATTTTTTCAGGCAGAGGGTGGTGAGTGTCTAGAACAAGTTGCCAGATGTAGTAGTGGAGACGGATACAATTTTGTCTTTTAAGAAGTGTTTAGACAGTTACACGGGTATAGAGGAATATGGGCCAAATGCGGGCAATTGGGATTAGCTTAGGTGTTTAAAAAAAAGCGTGGCATGGACAAGTTGGACCGAAGGGCCTGTTTCCATGCTGTAAACCTCTATGACTCTGTGACTGTAACCTGCAATGCATCTCTGTACGGTATCGGGGTAGTATTAGCACATAGATGGCTAAATGGAGAGGAACACCCAATACCACATGCCTCCAGGTATGCCCATATTGAAAAAGAAGGGTTGGCGGTAATATTTGGAGTGAAGAAATTTCATCAATACCTTTACGGGTGGAAATTTGTGATTGTTACTTCTATCAAGTCTCCTCTCAGCCTTTTTTTCTCCAAGGAAAACAGACACAATCTGTCCCAATCTATCCTCATAGCTATAGCTGTTCATCCCTGGAACTTGAACTCACAACTTTTGACTCAGAGGCAAGAATATTAGCAACTGATACTGAACACTGTGGCATTGGTTGCAGTACTACGGTTTGAGGAAAGAATTGGTGAGGGGACCTCTCCTGACCAGTTCAGACATGGTCCATTCCAATTGGCATGTTAGAGAGTGCAAGTGTGCAAGGTTACATGCAAATAGAAGATAGTGAAGTCCCCTCTCCTGGCATTCAGGTCTTCTGTAATCCAGTCCGAGCAGGTGGCACTATTCTGTGACCACTTCCCTGATAAAATAGGTTGCTGAACACACTGCTTCTCACAGTTGAAGGTAGAAATGCTCCCTGTAAGACCGTCTGCTGAGACATCACCTCTTCCCTTTGTGTATAGCTCATCTTCTCTGCCCCATATCCTCTTGATGCTGCAGCTCAAGAGGGAACTAAAACTATGACCATCATGACTGGGAGCAAGTGGCATAACCAGGCACATTTCAAAATCACACACCGCCTTCTAAATGTCCAGCACCAATGCCTTCTGACTAAATACAAGTTTTCTCATGTTTCCCAAGAACAGAGTACTTTCATTAACATTGCAGCAGCAAATAGATAGCCAAAAGTACCTTGCAAATTAGATAGTGCTGTCTGTAAATAACATTGGGCATCCCTTATGCGGCTGAATGCATGTTCAGGTGTGCATGTTTAGAAGAGTAACCAATTTGGCGAGTTCCAAAATGGCAGATCGGGTTTCAAATCAGTGTTGGATATTGACTACACTCATGATTTGTCCATCTGCATATTTCCAGAGCACACACAGGATGCCAGGATTGCTCTCCACAAGACAATTGGTATGGACTGCAGCGAACTTGGTCAGGTGTGGACCTCTCGCACCATTGCTTTCCTCAACTAACTCACATCGTGCTGAAACCATCAGTGCAAATGAGCTGAATTTTTTGGCATCAGTTTCTAAACAGCGGCTCAGTAGGGTGATCCAACTATTTTACCATCAGATTTTTACCTCACTTTGAATTTATTACAACAATCCTGGATATTATGGTATCTCATGGCAGCCACATCCCGATTCTTGTTTTTCAATGTTCAGTACAGCTGAGGCATACCACTGATGATGTGGAGATGCCGGCGTTGGACTGGGGTAAACACAGTCAGAAGTCTCACAACACCAGGTTAAAGTCCAACAGGTTTATTTGGTAGCAAAAGCCACTAGCTTTCGGGGCGCTGCCTCTTCGTCAGGTAAGTGGGAGTTCTGTTCACAAACAGGGCATATAAAGACACAAACTCAATGTACAAAATAATGGTTGGAAGGCGAGTCTTTACAGGTAATCAAGTCTTAATGGTACAGACAATGTGACTGGAGAGAGCGTTAAGCACAGGTTAAAGGACAAATTTAAATGTGGATTACAGGGTCAAAGGTAGGGTTCTGAAGAATGTGGAGGAACAGAGAGATCTTGGGGTTCATATCCATAGATCTCTGAAGGTTGCCACTCAAGTGGATAGAGCCGTGAAGAAGGCTTATAGTGTGTTGGCATTCATTAACAGGGGGTTTGAGTTTAAGAGCCGTGGGGTTATGCTGCAACTGTACAGGACCTTGGTGAGACCACACATGGAATATTGTGTGCAGTTCTGGTCACCTCACTATAAGAAGGATGTGGAGACACTGGAAAGAGTGCAAAGGAGATTTACCAGGATGCTGCCTGGTTTGGAGGGTAGGACTTATGAGGAAAGGTTGAGGGAACTTGGGCTTTTCTCTTTGGAGCGGAGGAGGTTGAGAGGGGACTTGATAGAGGTTTATAAGATGATGAGGGGGATAGATAGAGTGAACGTTCAAAGACTATTTCCTCGGGTGAATGGAGTGGTAACTAGGGGGCATAACTATAGGGTTCATGGTGGGAGATATAGGAAGGATGTCTGAGGTAGGTTTTTTACTCAGAGAGTGGTTGGGGTGTGGAATGGACTGCCTGCAGTGATAGTGGAGTCAGAAACTTTAGGAACATTTAAGAAGCTATTGGATAGGCACATGCAGTACTTCGGGATGATAGGGAGGAAATAGCTTGATCTGGGTTTCAGACAAAGCTCGGCACAACAACGTGGGCCGAAGGGCCCGTTCTGTGCTGTACTGTTCTATGTTCTATCTATAAAGAGATGTGTATTGTCTCCAGACAGGACAGTTAGTGAGATTTTGCAAGCCCAGGCAAATCGTGGGGGTTACAGATAGTGTGACATGAACCCAAGATCCCGGTTGAGGCCGTCCTCATGTGTGCGGAACTTGGCTATCAGTCTCTGCTCAGCAACTCTGCGTTGTCGTGTGTTGTGAAGGCCGCCTTCGAGAACGCTTATCCGAAGAACGCTTACCTGAGAACATAGAACATAGAACAGTACAGCACAGCCCCTTCGGCCCTTGATGTTGTGCCGAGTGTTGTCCGAAACCAAGGTCAAGCTATCCCACTTCCGATCATTCTGGTGTGCTCCATGTGCCTATCCAATAACCGCTTGAAAGTTCCTAAAGTGTCTGACGCCACTATCACAGCAGGCAGAACATTCCACACCCCAATCACTCTCTGAGTAAAGAACCTACCTCGGACATCCCTCCTACATCTCCCACCATGAACCTTACAGTTCTGCCCCCTAGTAACAGCTACATTCACCCGAGGAAATAGTCTTTGAATGTCCACTCTATCGATCCCCCCATCATCTTATAAACCTCTATTAAGTTGCCTCTCATCCTCCTCCGCTCGAAAGAGAAAAGCCCAAGTTCCCTCAACCTTTCCTCATAAGACCTACCCTCCAAATCAGGCAGCATCCTGGTAAATCTCCTCTGCACTCTCTCCAATGCTTCCACATCCTTCTTATAGTGAGGTGACCAGAACTGCACACAATATTCCATGTGTGGTCTCACCAAGGTCCTGTACAGTTGAAGCATAACCCCACGGCTCTCAAACTCAAACCCCCTGTTAATAAACGCTAACACACTCTAGGCCTTCTTCATGGCTCTATCCACTTGAGTGGCAACCTTCAGAGATCTGTGGATATGAACCCCAAGATCTCTCTGTTCCTCCACATTCCTCAGAACCCTGCTGTTGACCCTGTAATCCGCATTCAAATTTGTCCTACCGAAATGAATCACCTCGCACTTATCAGGGTTAAACTCCATCTGCCATTTTTCGGCCCAGCTCTGCATCCTATCAATGTCTCTTTGCAGCCGACAACAGCCCTCCACCCCATCCACTACTCCACCAATCTTGGTGTCATCAGCAAATTTACTGACCCACCCTTCAGCCCCCTCCTCCAAGTCATTGATAAAAATCACAAATAGCAGAGGACCCAACACTGATCCCTGTGGTACACCGCTGGTAACTGGTCTCCAGTCTGAAAATTTTCCATCCACCACCACCCTCTGTCTTCTATGAGATATGATGTTGAGATGCCGGCGTTGGACTGGGGTAAACACAGTAAGAAGTTTAACAACACCAGGTTAAAGTCCAACAGGTTTATTTGGTAGCAAAAGCCACACAAGCTTTCGGAGCTCTAAGCCCCTTCTTCAGGTGAGTGGGAATTCTGTTCACAAACAGGGCTTCCCACTCAGAATTCCCACTCACCTGAAGAAGGGGCTTAGAGCTCCGAAAGCTTGTGTGGCTTTTGTTACCAAATAAACCTGTTGGACTTTAACCTGGTGTTGTTAAACTTCTTTCTATGAGATAGCCAGTTATTTATCCAATCGGCCACATTTCCCTCTATCCCACACCTCCTTACTTTCTTCATGAGCCTACCATGGAGAACCTCATCAAACACCTCACTAAAATCCATGTATATGACATCAACTGCTCTACCTTCATCGACACACTTAGTTACCTCCTCGAACAATTCAATCAAATTTGTGAGGCAAGACTTACCCTTCACAAATCCATGCTGACTATCACGGATTAAGCTGCATCTTTCCAAATGGTCATAAATCCTATCCCTCAGGACCTTTTCCATTAACTTACCGACCACCGAAGTAAGACTAACCGGCCTATAATTACCAGGGTCATTCCTATTTCCTTTCTTGAACAGAGGAACAACATTCGCCACTCTCCAGTCCTCTGGCACTATCCCCGTGGACAGTGAAGACCCAAGGATCAAAGCCAAAGGCTCTGCAATCTCATCCCTTGCCTCCCAAAGAATCCTAGGATATATCCCATCTGGCCCAGGGACTTACCGACCCTCAGGTTTTTCAAAACTGCTAATGCACCTTCCCTCAAAACATCTATCTCCTCCAACCTATCCGCCCGTATCCCATTCTCATCCTCAAAATCATGGTCCCTCTCCTTGGTGAACACTGAAGAAAAGTATTCATTTATCGCCTCTCCTATCTCTTCTGACTCCATGCACAAGTTCCCACTACTATCCTTGACTGGAGCTAACCTCACCCTGGTCATTCTTTTGTTTCTCACATAAGATCTACCTGGATTTCAGCAAGGCCTTTGACAAGGTCCCTCATGGGAGGTTAGTTAGGAAGGTTCAATCGCTAGGTATACATGGGGAGGTAGTAAATTGGATTAGACACTGGCTCAATGGAAGAAGCCAGAGAGTGGTTGTGGAGGATTGCTTCTCTGAGTGGAGGCCTGTGACTAGTGGTGTGCCGCAGGGATTGGTGTTGGGTCCATTGTTGTTTGTCATCTATATCAATGATCTGGATGATAATGTGGTAAACTGGATCAGCAAGTTTGCTGACGATACAAAGATTGGAGGTGTAGTGGACAGTGAGGAAGGTTTTCAAAGCTTGCAGAGGGATTTGGACCAACTAGAAAAATGGGCTGAAAAATGGCAAATGGAACTTAACGCAGACAAGTGTGAGATATTGCACATTGGAAGGACAAACCAAAGTAGAACGTACAGGGTAAATGGTAGGACTCTGAAGAGTGCAGTTGAACAGAGGGATCTGGGAATACAGGTACAGAATTCCCTAAAAGTGATGTCACAGGTGGATAGGGTCGTAAAGAGTGCCTTTGGTACATTGGCCTTTATAAATCGGAGTATCGAGTATAAAAGTTGGAGTGTTATGGTAAGGTTATATAAGGCATTGGTGAGGCCGAATTTGGAGTATAGTGTACAGTTTTGGTCACCTAGTTACAGGAAGAATGTAAATAAGGTTGAAAGAGTGCAGAGAAGGTTCACAAGGATGTTGCCAGGACTTGAGAAGCTGAGTTACAGAGAGAGATTGAATAGGTTGGGACTTTATTCCCTGGAGCGTAGAAGATTGAGGGGAGATTTGATAGAGGTGTATAAGATTTTGATGGGTATAGATAGAGTGAATGCAAGCAGGCTTTTTCCGCTGAGGCTAGGGGAGAAAAAAACCAGAGGGCATGGGTTAAGGGTGAAAGGAGAAAAGTTTAAAGGGAATATTAGCGGGGGCTTCTTCACGCAGAGAGTGGTGGGAGTGTGGAATGAGCTGCCGGATAAAGTGGTAAATGCGGGGTCACTTTTAACATTTAAGAAAAACGTGGACGGGTTCATGGATGAGAGGGGTGTGGAGGGATATGGTCCAAGTGCAGGTCAGTGGGACTAGGCAAAAAATGGTTCGGCACAGACAAGAAGGGCCAAAAGGCCTGTTTCTGAGCTGTAATTTTCTATGGTTCTAAGAGTAAAAAGCCTTGGGGTTTTCCTTGATCCGAACCGCCAAGGACTTCTCATGCCCCCTCCTAGCTCTCCTAAGCCCTTTTTTTACTCATTCCTTGCTACCTTGTAACCCTCAAGCTACCCAACTGAACCTTGTTTTCTCATCTTTACATACGCTTCCGTTTTCCTCTTGACAAGACATTCAACCTCTTTTGTGAACCATGGTTCCCTCACTCGGCCATTTCCTCCCTGTCTGACAGGGACATACCTATCAAGGACACTCCGTATTTGTTCCTTGAAAAAGCTCCACTTTTCATTAGTTCCTTTCCCTGACAGTTTCTGTTCCCATCTCATGCTCCCTAATTCTTGCCTAATCGCATCAGAATTACCCCTCCCCCAATTACAAACCTTGTCCTGCCGTAATGCCCTATCCCTCTCCATTGCAATAATGAAAGACACCGAACGCTTAAAGAAGCCATCCCCTACAGACAAGCCCTCCGTATACACAGGATCTGCTCAGACGAGGAGAATCGCAACAGACACCTCCAGACGCTGAAAGATGCCCTCATAAGAACAGGATATGGCGCTCGACTCATCGATCGACTGTTCCGACGCGCCACAGCAAAAAACCGCACCAACCTCCTCAGAAGACAAACACGGGACACGGTGGACAGAGTACCCTTCGTCGTCCAGTACTTCCCCGGAGCGGAGAAGCTACGGCATCTTCTCTGGAGCCTTCAACATGTCATTGATGAAGACGAACATCTCGCCAAGGCCATCCCCACACCCCCACTTCTTGCCTTCAAACAACTGCACAACTTCAAACAGACCATTGTCCGCAGCAAACTACCCAGCCTTCAGGAGAACAGTAACCACGACACTACACAACCCTCCCACAGCAAGCTCTGCCAGACGTGCCGGATCATCGACACGGATGTCATCATCTCACGTGAGAACACCATCCACCAGGTACACGGTACATACTCTTGCAACTCTGCCAATGTTGTCTACCTGATACGCTGCAGGAAAGGATGTCCCGAGGCATGGTACATTGGGGAGACCATGCAGACGCTACGACAACGGATGAATGAACACTGCTCGACAATCACCAGGCAAGAGTGTTCTCTTCCTGCTGGTGAACACTTCAGCGGTCACGGGTATTCGGCCTCTGATCATCGGGTAAGCGTTCTCCAAGGCGGCCTTCACGACACACGACAATGCAGAGTCGCTGAGCAGAGACTGATAGCCAAGTTCCCTACACATACTGGACCTGGTATTGGGGAATGAGCCCGGCCAGGTGGTTGATATTTCAGTAGGGGAGCAGTTCGGGAACAGTGACCATAATTCAGTAAGCTTTAAGGTACTAATGGATGAAGATAAGTGTAGTCCTCAAGTTAAGGTGTTAAATTGGGGGAAGACTAATTACAACAATATTAGGCAGGAACTGAAGAATGTAGATTGGGGGCAGATGTTTGAGGGCAAATCAACATCTGGCATTGGAGGCTTTCAAGTGTACGTTGATAGAGATTCAGGACCGGCACATTCCTGTAAGAATGAAGGATAAGTATGGCAAGTTAAACATAGAACATAGAACAGTACAGCACAGAACAGGCCCTTCGGCCCACGATGTTGTGCCGAGCTTTATCTGAAACCAAGATCAAGCTATCCCACTCCCTATCATCCTGGTGTGCTCCATGTGCCTATCCAATAACCGCTTAAATGTTCCTAAAGTGTCTGACTCCACTATCACTGCAGGCAGTCCATTCCACACCCCAACCACTCTCTGCGTAAAGAACCTACCTCTGATATCCTTCCTATATCTCCCACCACGAACCCTATAGTTATGCCCCCTTGTAATAGCTCCATGCACCCGAGGAAATAGTCTTTGAACGTTCACTCTATCTATCCCCTTCATCATTTTATAAACCTCTATTAAGTCTCCCCTCAGCCTCCTCCGCTCCAGAGAGAACAGCCCTAGCTCCCTCAACTTTTCCTCATAAGACCTACCCTCCAAACCAGGCAGCATCCTGGTAAATCTCCTCTGCAGCGCTTGCACATCCTTCTTATAGTGAGGTGACCAGAACTGCACACAATATTCCAAATGTGGTGTCACCAAGGTCCTGTCCAGTTGCAGCATAACCCCCCACGGCTCTTAAACCCCAACCCCCTGTTAATAAACGCTAACACACTATAGGCCTTCTTCACAGCTCTATCCACTTGAGTGGCAACCTTTAGAGATCTGTGGACATGGACCCCAAGATCTCTCTGTTCCTCCACAGTCTTCAGATCCCTACCTTTGACCCTGTAATCCACATTTAAATTAGTCCTACCAAAATGAATCACCTCACATTTATCAGGGTTAAACTCCATTTGCCATTTTTCAGCCCAGCTTTGCATTCTATGTCTCTTTGCAGCCTACAACAGCCCTCCACCTCATCCACTACTCCACCAATCTTGGTGTCATCAGCAAATTTACTGATCCACCCTTCAGCCCCCTCCTCTAAGTCATTAATAAAAATCACAAAGAGCAGAGGACCAAGCACTGATCCCTGTGGCACTCCGCTCGCAACCTGCCTCCAATCCGAAAATTTTCCATCCACCACCACCCTCTGTCTTCGATCAGACAGCCAGTTACCTATCCAATCGGCCAACTTTCCCTCTATCCCACACAGTTGTGGGAACCTTGCATAATGAGAGATATTGTGAGCCTTGTCAAAGAAAAAAAGGAAGCATTTGTCAAAGCTACGAGGCTGGGAACACACGAAGCATGTGTGGAATACAAGGAAAGTAGAAGGAAACTTAAGCAAGGGGTAGGAAGAGCTAAAAGGGGTCATGAAAAATCATTGGCCTGCAGGATTAAGGAAAATCCCAAGGTTTTTTACACATATATAAAGAGCAAGAGAGTAGCCAGGGAGAGGGTTGGCCCACTCAAGGACAAGGGAGGAAATCTATGTGTGGAGCCAGAGGAAATGGGCGAGGTATTAAATGAGTACTTTGTGTCAGTATTCACCAAAGAGAAGGACTTGGTGGATGATGAATCTGGGAAAGGATGTGTAGATAGTTTGAGTCATGTTGAGATCAAAAAGGAGGTGGTATTGGAGTTCTTGAGAAACATCAAGGTAGACAAGTCTCCAGGGCCTGATGGGATATACCCCAGAATACTGAGAGAGGCAAGAGAGGAAATTGCTGGGGCCTTGAGAGAAATCTTTATATCCTCACTGGTGACAGGGGAGGTCCCAGAGGATTGGAGAATAGTCAATGTTGTTCCTTTGTTTAAGAAGGGTAGCAAGAATAATCCAGGTAATTACAGACCGGTGAGCCTTACATCAGTGGTAGGGAAATTATTGGAGAGGATTCTTCGAGACAGGATTTATTCCCACTTGGAAATAAGTGGACATATTAGTGAGAGGCAACATGGTTTTGTGAAGGGGAGGTCATGTCTCACGAACTTGATCGAGTTTTGAGAGGAAGTGACGAAGATGATTGATGAGAGTAGGGCAGTGGATGTTGTCTACATGGACTTCAGTAAGGTCTTTGACAAGGTCTCTCATGGCAGACCGGTGCAGAAGGTGAAGTCGCATGGGATCAGAGGTGAGCTGGCAATGTGGATACAAAACTGGCTTGGTCAAAGAAGACAGAGGGTAGCAGTGCAAGGCTGTGTTTCTGAATGGAGGGCTGTAATAAGTGGTGTTCCTCAGGGATCAGTGCTGGGACCTTTGCTGTTTGTAATATATATAAATGATTTGGAGGAAAATGTAACTGGATTGATTAGTAAGTTTGCGGACGACACAAAGGTTGGTGGATTTGTGGATAGTGATGAGGACCATCAGAGGATACACATCAGTTGGAGACTTGGGCGGAGAGATGGCAGATGGAGTTTAATCCGGACAAATGTGAGGTAATGCATTTTGGAAGGTCTAACACAGATAGGAAATATACAGTAAATGGCAGAACCCTTAGGAGTATTGATAGGCAAAGGGATCTGGGTATACAGGTACACAGGTCACTGAAAGTGGCAATGCAGGTGGCGAAGGTAGTCAAGAAGGCATACGGCATGCTTGCCTTCATCGGCCAGGGCATTGAGTTTAAAGATTGGCAAGTCATGTTGCAGCTTTATAGAACCTTAGTTAGGCCGCACTTGGAATATAGTGTTCAATTCTGGTCGCCATATTACCAGAAGGATGTGGAGGCTTTGGAGAGGGTACAGAAAAGATTTACCAGGATGTTGCCTGATATGGAGGGCATTAGCTATGAGGAGAGGTTGGAGAAACTTGGTTTGTTCTCACTGGAGCGACGGAGGTTGAGGGGAGACCTGAAAGAAGTCTACAAGATTATGAGAGGCATGGACAGAGTGGATCGGCAGAAGCTTTTTCCCAGGGTGGGAGAGTCAATTTCTTGAGGGCATAGGTTTAAGGTGTAAGGGGCAAGTATTAAAAGGGATATACGAGGCAGATTTTTTACACAGAGTGGTGGATGCCTGGAACTCGTTGCCTGGGGAGGTAGTGGAAGTGGATACGGTAGTGACATTTAAGGGGCGTCTTGACAAGTACATGAATAGGATGGGAATAGAGGGATATGGTCCCCGAAAGGGTAGGGGGCTTTAGTTAAGTCGGGCAGCATGGTCGGTGCAGGCTTGGAGGGCCAAAGGGCCTGTTCCTGTGCTGTAATTTTCTTTGTTCTTTGAACCCAGCCAGGCCTGTGACACTGAATCCCAAAGGACACAGTGAACCCAAACAGCCCAGTGACACTGAATCTCAAAGGACAGAGTGAACCCAGCCAGGCCTGTGACACTGAATCAAAAGGGACACAGTGAACCCAGCCAGGCCTGTAACACTTAATCCCAAGGGAGACAATGAACCCAGCCAGGCCTGTGACACTGAATGTCAAAGGACAGAGTGAACCCAGCCAGTCCTTGGACACTGAATCTCAAAGGACACAGTGAATCCAGTCAGGCCTGTGACACTGAATGTACAAAGAACAAAGAACAATACAGCACAGGAACAGGCCCTTCGGCCCTCCAAGCTCGCGCCGCTCCCTGGTCCAAACTAGACAATTCTTTTGTATCCCTCCATTCCCACTCAGTTCATGTGGCTATCTAGATAAGTCTTAAACGTTCCCAGTGTGTCCGCCTCCACCACCTTGCCCGGCAGCGCATTCCAGGCCCCCACCACCCTCTGTGTAAAATACGTCCTTCTGATATCCGTGTTAAATGGATGGGAATGGAGGGATACAAAAGAATGGTCTAGTTTGGACCAGGGAGCGGCGCAGGCTTGGAGGGCTGAAGGGCCTGTTCCTGTGCTGTATTGTTCTTTGTTCTAAACCTGCCCCCCCCCCCCCCACATTGAACCTATGACCCCTCGTGAACGTCACCACCGACCTGGGAAAAAGCTTCCCACCGTTCAACCTATCTATGCTTTTCATAATTTTATACACCTCTATTAGGTCACCCCTCTTCCTCCATCTTTCCAGTGAGAACAACCCCAGTTTACCCAATTTCTCCTCATAACTAAGCCCTTCCATACCAGGCAACATCCTGGTAAACCTCCTCTGCACTCTCTCTAAAGCCTCCACGTCCTTCTGGTAGTGTGGCGACCAGAACTGGGCGCAGTATTCCAAATGCAGCCGAACCAACGTTCTATACAACTGCAACATCAGACCCCAACTTTTATACTCTATGCCCCGTCCTATAAAGGCAAGCATGCCATATGCCTTCTTCACTACCTTCTCCACCTGTGACGTCACCTTCAAGGATCTGTAGACTTGCACACCTAGGTCCCTCTGCGTATCTACACCCTTTATGGTTCTGCCATTTATCGTATAGCTTCCCCCGACGTTAGTTCTACCAAAATGCATCACTTCGCATTTATCTGGGTTGAACTCCATCTGCCATTTCTTTGCCCAAATTTCCAGCCTATCTATATCCTTCTGTAGCCTCTGACAATGTTCCTCACTATCTGCAAGTCCAGCCATTTTCGTGTCGTCCGCAAACTTACTGATCACCCCAGTTACACCTTCTTCCAGATCGTTTATATAAATCACAAACAGCAGAGGTCCCAATACAGAGCCCTGCGGAACACAAGTCACAGGCATCCAGCCGGAAAAAGACCCTTCCACTACCACCCTCTGTCTTCTGTGACCAAGCCAGTTCTCCATCCATCTAGCCACCTCCCCCTTTATCCCATGAGATCCAACCTTTTGCACCAACCTACCATGAGGGACTTTGTCAAACGCTTTACTAAAGTCCATATAGACGACATCCACGGCCCTTCCCTCGTCAACCATTCTAGTCACTTCTTCAACAAGCTCCACCAGGTTAGTGAGGCATGACCTCCCTCTCACAAAACCATGCTGACTATCGTGAATGAGTTTATTCCTTTCTAAATGCGCATACATCCTATCTCTAAGAATCCTCTCCAACAGCTTCCCTACCACGGACGTCAAGCTCACCGGCCTATAATTTCCCGGGTTATCCTTCCTACTCTTCTTAAATAACGGGACCACATTAGCTATCCTCCAATCCTCTGGGACCTCACCTGTATTCAGTGACGAGGCAAAGATTTGCGTCAGAGGCCCAGCAATTTCATCTCTCGTCTCCCTGAGCAGCCTTGGATAGATTCCATCAGGCCCTGGGGATTTGTCAGTCTTTATATTCCCTAAAAAACCTAACACTTCCTCCCTTGTAATGGAGATTTTCTCTAACGGGTCAACACTCCCCTCCGAGACACTCCCAGTCAACACATCCCTCTCCTTTGTGAATACCGATGCAAAGTATTCATTTAGGATCTCCCCTACTTCTTTGGGCTCTGAGCATAATTCCCCACTTTTGTCCCTGAGGTCCGATTTTTTCCCTGACAACCCTTTTGTTCCTCACGTATGAATAAAATGCCTTGGGATTCTCCTTAATCCTGTCTGCCAAGGACATTTCGTGACCCATTTTTGCCCTTCTAATTCCTCGTTTGAGTTCTTTCCTACTTTCTTTGTATTCCTCCAGAGCTATCTCCGTTTTTAGCTGCCTGGACCTAACGTACGCCTCTTTTTTCTTTTTCACCAATCCTTCAATTTCCCTGGTTATCCACAGTTCTCGAATCCTACTCTTCCTATCCTTTTTTACAGGCACATGCCTATCCTGCAGCCCTAACAACTGTTCCTTAAAAGACTCCCACATGCCAGATGTGGATTTACCCTCAAACAGCCTCTCCCAATCAACAGCTGCTAATTTCTGCCTAATCCCACTCAAGTTAGCCTTCCCCCAATCCAACACCTTACCCTTGGGACACCACTCATCCTTTTAAATCACTATCCTAAAGCTAACAGAATTGTGGTCAAAATTTGCCACATGTTCGAGATTCAGAATTCAGAATGTAAAAGTACAGAGGGAACCCAGCAAGTCCTTTGACAGTGAATCTCAAAGGACAGAGTGAACGCAGCCAGTCCTTGGACACTGAATCCCAAAGGACACAGTGAATCCAGTCAGGCCTTGGACTCTGAATTTCAAAGGACAGCGTGAACCCAGCCAGGCCTGTGACACTGAATCCCAAAGGACAGACTGCACTCAGCCAGGCCTGAGACACTGAATCTCAAAGGGCCCAGTGAACCCAGCCAGGCCTGTGACACTTAATCCCAAGGGAGACAATGAACGAAGCAAGGCCTGTGACACTGAATCTCAAAGGATAGAGTCACTCAGCCGGGCCTGAGACACTGAATATCAAAGCACGCAGTGAATCCAGCCAGGCCTGTGAAATGAATCCCAAGGGACACAATGAACACAGCCAGGCCTGTGACACTGAATGTCAAAGGACAGAGTGAACCCAGCCAATCCTTTGACACTGAATCTTAAAGGACAGAGTGAATCCAGCCAGGCCTGTGACACTGAATCTTAAAGGACAGAGTGAATCCAGCCAGGCCTGTGACACTTAATCCCAAGGGACACAATGAACCCAGCCTTGCCTGTGACAATGAATCTCAAAGGACAGAGTGAACGCAGCCAGGCCTGTGACACTGAATCCCAAGGGAGACAATGAACGGAGCAAGGCCTGAGACACTGAATCTCAAAGGACAGAGTGAACCCAGCCAGGCCTGTGACACTGAATCTCAAAGGACACAGTGAACCCAGCCAGGCCTGTGACACTTAATCCCAAGGGAGACAATGAACAGAGCAAGGCCTGTGACACTGAATGTCAAAGGACAGAGTGAACCCAGCCAGACCTGTGACACTGAATCTCAAAGGACACAGTGAACCCAGCCAGGCCTGTGACACTTAATCCCAAGGGAGACAATGAACAGAGCAAGGCCTGTGACACTGAATGTCAAAGGACAGAGTGAACCCAGCCAGACCTGTGACACTGAATCTCAAAGGACACAGTGAACCCAGCCAGGCCTGTGACACTGAATCTCAAAGGACGCAGTGAATCCAGTCAGGCCTCCGACACTTAATCCCAAGGGACACAATGAACCCAGCCAGGCCTGTGACACTGAATGTCAAAGGACAGAGTGAACGCAGCCAGTCCTTTGACACTGAATCTGAAAGGACAGACTGCACTCAGCCAGGCCTGTGACACTGAATCTGAAAGGACCCAGTGAACCCAGCCAGGCCTGTGACACTGAATCTCAAAGGACCCAGTGAACCCAGCCAGGCCTGTGACACTTAATCTCAAAGGACACAGTGAACCCAGCCAGGCCTGTGACACTTAATCCCAAGGGAGACAATGAACGAAGCAAAGCCAGTGACACTGAATGTCAAAGGACAGAGGGAACCCAGCCAGTCCTTTGACACTGAATCTCAAAGGACGCAGTGAACCCAGCCAAGTCTGTGACGCTGAATTCCAAAGTACAGAGGGAACCCAGCCAGCCCAGTGTCACTAATTCTCAATGGACAGAGTGAACCCAGCCAGGCCTGTGACACTGAATCTCAAAGGACAGAGTGAATCTAACCAGGCCAGTGACACTGAATGTCAAAGTACAAAGGGAACCCAGCCAGCCGAGTGACACTGATTCTCAATGGACAGAGTGAACCCAGTCATCCACAGATCTCTGAAGGTTGCCACTCAAGTGGATAGAGCTGTGAAGAAGGCCTATAGTGTGTTAGCGTTTATTAACAGGGGGTTGGAGTTTAAGATCCGTGGGGGGTTATGCTGCAACTGTACAGGACCTTGGTGAGACCACATTTGGAATATTGTGTGCAGTTCTGGTCACCTCACTATAAGAAAGATGTGGAAGTGCTGGAAAGAGTGCAGAGGAGATTTACCAGGATGCTGCCTGGTTTGGAGGGTAGGTCTTATGAGGAAAGGTTGAGGGAGCTAGGGCTGTTCTCTCTGGAGCAGAGGAGGCTGAGGGGAGACCTTATAGAGGTTTATAAAATGATGAAGGGGATAGATAGAGTGAACGTTCAAAGACTACTTCCTCGGGTGGATGGAGCTATTACAAGGGGGCATAACTATAGGGTTCGTGGTGGGAGATATAGGAAGGATATCAGAGGTAGGTTCTTTACGCAGAGAGTGGTTGGGGTGTGGAATGGACTGCCTGCAGTGATAGTGGAGTCAGACACTTTAGGAACATTTAAGCTGTTATTGGATAGGCACATGGAGCACACCAGGATGATAGGGAGTGGGATAGCTTGATCTTGGTTTCAGATAAAGCTTGGCACAACATCGTGGGCCGAAGGGCCTGTTCTGTGCTGTACTGTTCTATGTTCTATGCCTGTGACACTGAATCTCAAAGGACAGACTGCGCTCAGCCAGGCCTGAGACAGTGAATCTAAAAGGACAGAGGGAACCCAGCCAGGCCTGTGACACTGAATCTCAAAGGACGCAGTGAATACAGCCAGGCCTGTGACACTGAATCTCAAAGGACGCAGTGAATACAGCCAGGCCTGTGACACTGAATGTCAAAGTACGGAGGGATCCCAGCCAGCCGAGTGACACTGATTCTCAACGGACAGAGGGAACCCAGTCAGGCCTGTGACACTGAATCTCATAGGACAGACTGCGCTCAGCCAGGCCTGTGACATGGAATCTCAAAGGGCATAGTGAACCCAACCAAGCCTGAGACACTGAATCTGAAAGGACACAGTGAATCCAGCCAGGACAGTGACACTGAATATCAAAGGACAGACTGCACTCAGCCAGGATTGAGACACTGAATCTCAAAGGACACAGTGAACCCAGCCAGGCCTGTTTCTCTGAACCTCAAAGCACAGAGTGAATCTAACCAGGCCTGAGACACTTATTCTCAAAGGACAGAGGGAACCCAGCCAGGCCTGTGACACTGAATCTCAAAGGACAGACTGCACTCAGCCAGGATTGAGACACTGAATCTCAAAGGACAGAGTGAATCCAGCCATGCCTGTGACACTGCATCTCAAAGGCCAGAGTGAACCCAGCCAGCCCAGTGACACTGATTCTCAATGGACACAGTGAACCTAGCCAGGCCTGTGACACTGAATCCCAAGGGGCATAATAAAATAGGGACCGTGTAAGGGAGCTGGAGCTGCGGCTGGATGACCTGTTTAGTCAGGGAAAATGAGAAAATAATAGATATAAGTTATAAGCAGATAGTCACACCGGGGCCGCAGAAGGAAGACAAGTGGGTCACAGTTAGGAAGGGTAAAAGTCATAAGGGTCATGTACCAGAAAGTACCCCAGTGGCAGTCTCCAATAATAGTAAGGGCTGGGCAACAGATGGGAGAGGGGAAGGGAGTGAGCAGTCAGTGGAGGGATCCCCTGTGGTTGTCCTCCAAAATAGGTACATTGCTTTGGATTCTGTGGAGGGGGATGACCGTCCAGGGGTAAGCCACAAAGACCAGTTTGCCTGCACAGAGAGAGGCTCAGAGGGGAAAGAAGGAGATTAGGAGAGAAATAGTGGTGGGGGATGTGATGGTTAGAGGCACGGACAGGCGGTTCTGCGGGCGTGAACGAGACTCCAGGATAGTAGTCTGCCTCCCTGGTGCCGGGGTACTGGATGTCTCCGAGAGGGTAGGAAGCATATTTAAAAAGGGAAGGTAATCAAACAGATGTAATTGTACACATTGGTGAAAATGACGTAGGTAGAAAGAGCAGGGGGGTCATACGAGAGCAATTCAGGGAGATGGGTGCTCGGCTAAAAAAATAAGGCCTCTAGGGTAGCAATCTCTGGACTGCTCCCGGTGCCCAGTGCTAGTGAGGCCAGGAACAGGGAGATTCTACAATTGAACACGTGACTAAAGGACTGGTGCAAGATGGAGGGTTTCAAATTCATAGATCATTGGGAAGTCTTCATGAGAGGATGACACCTGTACGGAAAGGATGGGTTACACCTTAACTGGAAGGGCACAAATATCCTGGCTGGGAGTTTTGCAAGAGTGTTTCGGCAGGGTTTAAACTAGTGTGGCAGGGGGGTGGGGATCAAAACAGTAGGTCAGTAAGTACTGAGGCTGGGGTCAAGCTGGGGGCCAGGGCAAGGCTCGCTAAGAAGAGCATTCTGGAGCAGAATGACCTGAGAGGGCCTGGAGGTCTGGAGTGCATCTGCTTCAATGCGAGGAGCGTAACGGGTAAGACAGACGAACTTACGCAGAATTTGGATCTGGTTGCGGTGACGGAGACATGGTTAAAAAGACAGGACTGGCAGCTGAATATTCCGGGGTATAAGTGTTTTAGGCGAGACAGACGAGGGGATAAAAAAGGTGGGGGAGTAGCGATATTAGTTAGGGAGCATAATACAGCGGTGCAGAAGGTGGACAATTTAAAGGGTTCATGTAATGAGTCGCTGTGGGTGGAGCTCAGAAACAGGAAAGGTGCAATCACTATGCTGGGGATATACTACAGGCCACTCAACAGCCCACAGGAAATGGAGGAACGGATATGTCGGGAGATTCTGGATATGTGCAGAAAAAATAGGGTTGTTGTAGTGGGAGACTTCAATTTCCCTGGTATAGACTGGAAAGTGCTTAGGGCTGGGGGTCTGGACGGGGAGGAATTTGTAAAATGCATACTGGAAGGTTCTTTGGAACAGTATGTAGATAGCCCAACTAGAGAGGGGGCTATACTGGATCTAGTTCTGGGAAATGAGCCCGGTCAGGTCGTCAAAGTTTCAGTAGGGGAACTTGTGGCAAATAGTGACCACAACTCTGTTAACTTTAGGATAGTAATGGAGAAGGACGAGTGTTGTCCTAAGGGTAGGGTGCTAAATTGGGGGAAGGCTAACTATAGCCGGATTAGGCAGGAATTGGTGGCCGTTGATTGGGAGAGGCTGTTCGGGGGTAAGTCCACATCTGGCATGTGGGAGTCTTTTAAGGAACAGTTGATAAGGCTGCAGGACAGGCATGTGCCTGTAAAAAGGAAAGATAGGAAAGGTAGGATTCGAGAGCCGTGGATAACCAGGGAAATTGAGGATCTGATCAATAAGAAAAGAGAGGCGTACGTTAGGTTGAGGCAACTGAAAACAGATGGAGCTATGGAGGAATACAGCGAGAGTAGGAAGGAACTCAAACGGGGAGTTAGAAGGGCAAAAAGAGGTCACAAAATGTTCTTGGCAGACAGGATTAAGGAGAATCCTAAGGCATTTTATTCATATGTTAGGAACAAAAGAGTTGTCAGGGAAAAAGTCGGACCTCTCAGGGACAAAGGAGGGGAATTATGCTGAGAACCCAAGGGAATAGGGGAGATCCTAAATGAATACTTTGCATCGGTATTCACAAAGGAGAGGGACTTGTTGACTGGGAGTGTCTCAGAGGGAGGTGTTGACCCGTTAGAGAGAATCTCCATTACCAGGGAGGATGCGTTAGGTTTTTTAGGGAACGTTAAAACTGACAAATCCCCAGGGCCTGATGACATTTATCCTAGACTGCTCAGGGAGACAAGAGATGTAATTGCTGGGCCTCTGACGGAAATCTTTGTCTCGTCATTGGACACATGTGAAGTCCCTGAGGAGTGGAGGATAGCAAATGTGGTACTGTTATTTAAGAAGGGTAGCAGGGATAACCCGGGTAATTATAGGCCACTGAGCTTGACGTCCGTGGTAGTGAAGTTGTTGGAGAGGATTCTTAGAGACAGGATGTATGCGCATTTAGAACGGAACAATCTCATTAGTGACAGAAAGCCTGGTTTCGTAATAGGGAGGTCGTGCCTTACAAATTTGGTGGAGTTCATAGAAATCATAGAAACCCTACAGTGCAGAAGGAGGCCATTCGGCCCATCGAGTCTGCACCGACCACAATCCCACCCAGGTCCTACCCCCACATATTTTACCCGCTAATCCCTCTAACCTACGCATCTCAGGACTCTAAGGGGCAATTTTTAACCTGGCCAATCAACCTAACCCGCACATCTTTGGACAGCACAAGGCCAGCACAACATCTTTGGAGTTCTTTGAGGAAGTGACAAAAATGGTTGACGAAGGAAGGGCCGTGGAAGGCATTTGACAAAGTCCCTCATGGCAGGTTGGTTAAGAAGGTTAAGGCTCATGGGATACAAGGAGAGGTGGCTAGATGGGTAGAAAACTGGCTTGGCCACAGGAGACAGAGGGTAGCAGTCGAAGGGTCTTTTTCCGGCTGGAGGTCTGTGACCAGTGGTGTTCCACAGGGCTCTGTACCGGGACCTCTGCTATTTGTGATATATATAAATGATTTGGAAGAAGGTGTAACTGGTGTTATCAGCAAGTTTGCGGATGACACAAAGATGGCTGGACTTGCGGATAGTGATGAACATTGTCGGACAATACAGCAGGATATAGATCGGCTGGAAAATTGGGCGGAGAAATGGCAGATGGAATTTAATCCAGATAAATGCGAAGTGATGCATTTTGGAAGAACGAATGTAGGGGGGAGTTATACAATAAGTGGCAGAGCCATCAGGAGTATAGAAACACAGAAGGACCTAGGTGTGCAAGTCCACAAATCCTTGAAGGTGGCAGCACAGGTGGAGAAGGTGGTGAAGAAGGCATATGGTATGCTTGCCTTTATAGGACGGGGTATAGAGTATAAAAGCTGGAGTCTGATGTTGCAGCTGTATAGAACGCTGGTTACATAGAAACATCAAAAAACTACAGCACAAAACAGGCCCTTCGGCCCCACAGGTTGTGCTGAACATATCCCTACCTTTTAGGCCTACCTATAACCCTCCATCCTATTAAGTCCCATGTACTCATCCAGGAGTCTCTTAAAAGACCCTATTGACTTTGCCTCCACCACCACTGACGGCAGCCGATTCCACTCACCCACCACCCTCTGTGAAAAACTTCCCCCTAACATTTCCCCTGTACCTACAGCCCAGCACCTTAAATCTGTGTCCTCTCGTAGCAGCCATTTCCACCCTGGGAAAAAGCCTCTGAGAGTCCACCCGATCTATGCCTCTCAACATTTTATGTACCTCTATTAGGTCTCCTCTCATCCTATGTCTCTCCGATGAGAAAAGACTGAGCTCCCTCAGCCTATCCTCATAAGGCATGCCACTCAATCCAGGCAACATCCTTGTAAATCTCCTCTACACCCTTTCAATCTTTTCCACATCCTTCCTGTAATGAGGCGACCAGAACTGAGCACAGTGCTCCAAGTGGGGTCTGACGAGGGTCTTATATAGCTGCATCATTATCCCCGGACTCCGAAACTCAATCCCTCGATTGATAAAGGCCAGCACAACATACGCCTTCTTAACCACCTCCTCCACCTGCGGGGCCAATTTTAGAGTCCTATGGACCCGGACCCCAAGGTCCTTCTGATCCTCGACAGTACTAAGAGTCTTTCCCTTTATATTGTACTCCTTCATCCCATTTGACCTGCCAAAATGGACCACTGCGCATTTATCTGGGTTGAAGTCCATCTGCCACTTCTCCGCCCAGGCTTGCATCCTATCTATGTCCCTCTGTAACTTCTGACATCCCTCCAGACTATCCACAACCCCACCAACCTTCGTGTTGTCGGCAAACTTACCAACCCATCCCTCCACTTCCTCATCCAGGTCATTTATGAAAATGACAAACAGCAAGGGTCCCAGAACAGATCCCTGGGGCACACCACTGGTGTCCGACCTCCATTTAGAAAAAGACCCATCTATACCCACACTCTGCCTCCTTTGGGCAAGGATGTGGAGATGCCGGCGTTGGTCTGGGGTGAACACAGCAAGAAGTCTCACAACACCAGGTTAAAGTTCAACAGGTTTATTTGGTAGCAAATACCATAAGCTTTCGGAGCGCTGCTCCTTCGTCAGATGGAGTGTAAATGTGCTCTCAAACAGTGCACAGAGACACAAAATCAAGTTACAGAATACTAATTAGAATGCGAATCCCTGCAGCCAGCCAGGTCTTAAAGGCACAGACAATGTGGGTGGAGGGAGCATTAAACACAGGTTAAAGAGATGTGTATTGTCTCCAGACAGAACAGCTAGTGAGATTCTGCAAGTCCAGGGGGCAAGCTGTGGGGGTTACTGAGAATGTGGCATAAATCCAACATCCCGGTTTAGGCCGTCCTCATGTGTGCGGAACTTGGCTATCAGTTTCTGCTCAGTGACTCTGCGCTGTCATGTGTCGTGAAGGCCGCCTTGGAGAACGCTTACCTGAAGATCCAAGGCTGAATGCCCGTGACTGCTGAAGTGCTCCCCCACAGGAAGAGAACAGTCTTGCCTGGTGATTGTCGAGCGGTGTTCATTCATCTGTTGTCGTAGCGTCTGCTTGGTTTCCCCAATGTACCATGCCTCGGGACATCCTTTCCTGCAGCGTATCAGGTAGACAATGTTGGCCGAGTTGCAAGAGTATGTACCGTGTATCTGGTAGATGGTGTTCTCATGTGAGATGATGGCATCCGTGTCGATGATCCGGCATGTCTTGCAGAGGTTGCTGTGGCAGGGTTGTGTGGTGTCGTGGTCACTGTTCTCCTGAAGGCTGGGTAGTTTGCTGCGGACAATGGTCTGTTTGAGGTTGTGTGGTTGTTTGAAGGCAAGAAGTGGGGGTGTGGGGATGGCCTTGGCGAGATGTTTGTTTTCATCAATGACATGTTGAAGGCTCCAGAGGAGATGCCGTAGCTTCTCCGCTCCGGGGAAGTACTGAACGACGAAGGGTACTCTGTCCACCGTGTCCCGTGTTTGTCTTCTGAGGAGGTCGGTGCGGTTTTTCGCTGTGGCGCGTTGGAACTGTTGATCGATGAGTCGAGCGCCATATCCTGTTCTTATGAGAGCATCTTTCTGCATCTGGAGGTGTCTGTTGCAATCCTCCTCATCCGAGCAGATCCTGTGTATACGGAGGGCTTGTCCGTAGGGGATGGCTTCTTTAACATGTTTAGGGTGGAAGCTGGAGAAGTGGAGCATCATGAGGTTATCCGTGGGTTTGCGGTACAGTGAGGTGCTGAGGTGACCGTCCTTAATGGAGATGCGTGTGTCCAAGAATGCAACCGATTCCGGAGAGTAGTCCATGGTGAGTCTGATGGTGGGATGGAACTTGATGTCATCATATAGTTGTTTCAGTGATTGCTCATGACTCCAATCACTGAAACAACTATATGATGACATCAACAAGTTCCATCCCACCATCAGACTCACCATGGACTTCTCTCCGGAATCGGTTGCATTCTTGGACACACGCATCTCCATTAAGGACGGTCACCTCAGCACCTCACTGTACCGCAAGCCCACGGATAACCTCATGATGCTCCACTTCTCCAGCTTCCACCCTAAACACGTTAAAGAAGCCATCCCCTACGGACAAGCCCTTCGAATACACAGTATCTGGTCGGATGAGGAGGATCGCAACAGACACCTCCAGACGCTGAAAGGTGCCCTCATAAGAACAGGATATGGCGCTCGACTCATCGATCAACAGTTCCGACGCGCCACAGCGAAAAACCGCACCGACCTCCTCAGAAGACAAACACGGGACACGGTGGACAGAGTACCCTTCGTCGTCCAGTACTTCCCCAGAGCGGAGAAGCTACGGCATCTCCTCCGGAGCCTTCAACATGTCATTGATGAAGACAAACATCTCGCCAAGGCCATCCCCACACCCCCATTTCTTGCCTTCAAACAACCATGCAACCTCAAACAGACCATTGTCCGCAGCAAACTACCCAGCCTTCAGGAGAACAGTGACCACGACATCACACAACCTTGCCACAGCAACCTCTGCAAGACGTGCTGGATCATCGACACGGATGCCATCATCTCACGTGAGAACACCATCTACCAGGTACACGGTACATACTCTTGCAACTCGGCCAACATTGTCTACCTGATACGCTGCAGGAAAGGATGTCCCGTGGCATGGTACATTGGGGAAACCATGCAGACGCTACGACAACGGATGAATGAACACCGCTTGACAATCACCAGGCAAGACTGTTCTCTTCCTGTGGGGGAGCACTTCAGCAGTCACGGGCATTCAGCCTTGGATCTTCAGGTAAGCGTTCTCCAAGGAGGCCTTCACGACACACGACAGCGCAGAGTCGCTGAGCAGAAACTGATAGCCAAGTTCCTCACACGAGGACGGCCTAAACCGGGATGTTGGATTTATGTCACATTCTCAGTAACCCCCACAGCTTGCCCCCTGGACTTGCAGAATCTCACTAGCTGTTCTGTCTGGAGACAATACACATCTCTTTAACCTGTGTTGAATGCTCCCTCCACCCACATTGTCTGTACCTTTAAGACCTGGCTGGCTGTAGGGATTCACATTCTAATTAGTATTCTGTAACTTGATTTTGTGTCTCTGTGCACTGTTTGAGAGCACATTTACACTCCATCTGACGAAGGAGCAGCGCTCCAAAAGCTTATGGTATTTGCTACCAAATAAACCGGTTGGACTTTAACCTGGTGTTGTGAGACTTCTTCCTTTGGGCAAGCCAGTTCTGGATCCACAGGGCAGCAGCCCCTTGGATCCCATGCCCTCTCACTTTTTCTAGAAGCCTTGCATGGGGGACCTTATCGAACGCCTTGCTAAAATCCATATAAGCCACATCGACCACTTTCCCTTCGTCAATGTGTTTAGTCACATTTCGAAGAACTCCACCAGGCACGTTAGGCACGATCTGCCTTTGACAAAGCCATGCTGAGTATTCTTGAGCATACTAAACCTCTCTAAATGCTCATAAATGTGGTTAGGCCACATTTGGAGTACTGCGTCCAGTTCTGGTCACCGCACTAGCAGAAGGACGTGGAGGCTTTAGAGAGAGTGCAGAGAAGGTTTACCAGGATGTTGCCTGGTATGGAGGGCCTTAGCTATGAGGAAAGATTGGGTAAACTGGGCTTGTTCTCCCTGGAAAGATGGAGAATGAGGGGAGACCTAATAGAGGTGTACAAAATTATGAAGGGTATAGATAGGGTGAACAGTGGGAAGCTTTTTACCAGGTCGGAGGTGATGATCAGGAGGGGTCACAGGCTCAAGGTGAGAGGGGCGAGGTATAACTCAGATATCAGAGGGACTTTTTTTACACAGAGTGGTGGGGGCCTGGAATGCGCTGCCAAGTTGGATGGTGGAGGCAGACACGTTGGCATCGTTTAAGACTTACCTGGATAGTCACATGAGCAGTCTGGGAATGGAGGGATACAAACGAATGGTCTAGTTGGACCAATGAGCGGCACAGGCTTGGAGGGCCGAAGGGCCTGTTTCCTGTGCTGTACTGTTCTTTGTTCTTTTTGTTTGAATGTTAAAGGACACAGTGAACCCAGCCAGCCCAGTGACACTGAATCTCAAAGGACAGAGTGAATCTAACCAGTCCAGTGACACAATGTCAAAGGACAGAGTGAACCCAGCCAGCCCTGTGACACTGAATCTCAAAAGGAAACAATTACTCCAGCCAGGCCTGTGACACTGAATCTCAAAGGACAGAGTAAACACAGTCAGGCCTGAGATCTAAGAGATCTCAGAGATCTGACAGATCTCGGGGTACATGTTCATAGCTCCCTGAATGTGGAGTTACAGGTGGACAGAGTGGTGAAGAAGGCAATCAGCATGTTTGGTTTCATCGGCCAGAACATTGAACATAGGAGTTGGGACATGAGGATGGCCTCAACCGGGATCTTGGGTTCATGTCACACTATCTGTGACCCCCACGACTTGCCTGGGCTTGCAAAATCTCACTAACTGTCCTGTCTGGAGACAATACACATCTCTTTAACCTGTGCTTAACCCTCTCTCCACTCACATTGTCTGTACCTTTAAGACTTGATTACCTGTAAAGACTCGCATTCCAACCATTATTTTGTAAATTAAGTTTGTGTCTTTATATGCCCTGTTTGTGAACAGAACTCCCACTTACCTGACGAAGGGGCAGCACTCCGAAAGCTAGTGGCTTTTGCTACCAAATAAACCTGTAGGACTTTAACCTGGTGTTGTGAGACTTCTTACTGTGCGTACTACTGAGCCATTGGCCTTGTTTTGACTGTGCTTCCTCACTGTTCTATTGCTCCCATTGCAACAGAAGGAGATAGAACACTCAAATTCTCTGAATCTCGGAGCTTCAGCAGATTCTTGGTAGATGACAGATGAAATCTGTCTGACTGAGTGAGACATGAAACTGCAGGTGATATATGATAATATGCAGGAACACAGGCTAATCAGTTCTGCCCTTTCTCTCCATGATGTCACTTGGATGCAGGTGGCTTGTTACTGAAACTCCCCAAGTCAGAGAAAAAGGCTGTGCATTGTCAGAGGTAACAGAGGGTTGTTTTTATCTCTTCCATCTGTGTGGTCTTGACTGTGATTCTCCTGGACTTCAGCCATCACAACCCCATGCCCTTCTTGGTAGATTTTTTATGAGGGACGTCTGTTTAATAAGTCTGCAGGCAGGTTTTTCCTTCTAAATCCTTTGTCCTGGTTAATGTCATCTGTGCTCAATGTATAAATGTTTTTCTTTCATTAGGTTGAAGTTAGCAGTGAACATGGTTACTCGTCTTACATATTAAACGCTGGAGAAAACATATTGTTCGTATTTCTGACCCAGAATGTTTTTACAAGCTCAGTAACTCTTCTTAATTAACCTCAGTCATTACTTCAATTAAAAACATTTGACATCTGGCCTGCAAATAAAACAACTGACCACAGTGGCTATGATTAAAAAAAAGGCGAGTTGCACAATTCGTTGGATTGGCATAGTTTCATGGTTCAGTGAAAAGGTCACTCATCACCTGTAATTTTTTTTAAAAATTAAACAAACTTGTAGACTGACTAGAATGAGTTCCCTGGCTTTTAGTCTTGCAGCTTTATTGCAGAGTGACTGAACTGAGTTGTCAAAAATATTCAAAATACAAAAGTACTGAATGTAATTAGCATACAATTATCAATGGATCTTTCAGTTTGTAAATGTGATCAAGCAATGATCTTCACATTCAGAATTCGATTCAACTCTATGCAAAAAACAATGTTGGGTTGAAGATGCGACAAACATTTAACCATTCAGTAATAATAAGGAACTCGTCTTATTTGACATGAAATAAGTTCTAGTTTTTTGTAATGCACATTCATTACTGATAACTTAAGTTTGTTGTGGGAGTGAGTAGTCAGTTTGCTCAATGACCAGTAACAGCTTTTTAGGTTAGATGATCAAAAAAACCATAGAATCCTTACAGTGTGGAAAGAGGCCATTTGGCCAATCGAGTCTGCACCAACTCTCCAAACAAGCATCTCACCCTGATTCCCCCCCTGCCCCCCACTGACGTAGTCCTGTGCCTTTGGACTGTGGGAAGAAACCGGAGCACCCGGAGGAAACCCATGTAGACATGGGGAGATGTATAAACTCCAAACAGTCACCCAAGGTTGAAATTGAACCTGGGTCCCTGGCGCTGTGAGGCAGCAGTGCTAACCACTTTGCCACCATGCCGCCCCAATTGTCCAATACAGGGGACAAACATGGCATTTTTCCCAGGAAATATTAAACATAGACATAGGAGACATAGACATAGACATGCATTTTGGAAGGTCCAATGCATGTAGGAATTATACAGTAAATGGTAGAATCCTTAGGAGTATTGATAGGCGGAGAGATTTGGGCATACATGTCCACCAAATGGCAACTCCGGTAGATAAGGTAGTCAAGAAAGCATACAGCATGCTTGCCTTCATCGGTTGGGGCATTGAGTATAAAAATTGGCAGGTTATGCTGCAGCTGTACAGAACCTTAGTTAGGCCTCATTTAGAATATTATGTACAATTCTGGTTACCACACTACCAGAAGGATGCGGATGCTTTGAAGAGGGTACAGGAGAGATTTACCAGGATGTTGCCTGATATGGAGGGTATTAGCTATGAGGAAAGGTTGGATAAACTCGGTTTGTTCTCACTGGAACGACGGAGGTGGAGGGGGGACCTGATAGAGATCTGCAAGATAATGAGTGGCATGGACGGAGTGGATAGTCAGATGCTCTTTCCTAGGGTAGAAAAGTCAAGTACTAGGGGACATAGGTGTGTGGGGAAAAGTTTAGAGGAGATGGCAAGTTTTGTTTTTTTTTACACAGAGGGAGGTGAATGTCTGGAACACGCTGCCTGGGGATGTGGTGGGAGCAGGTACAATAGGGTCATTTAAAGGGGCAACTAGACGAATACACGAATAGGATGGGAATGGAAGGATACGGACTCCGTAAGTGCATACGGTTTTAGTTTAGGCAGGCATCATGATCCGTGCAGGTTTGGAGGGCCAAAGGGCCCGTTCCTGGGCTGTACTTTTCTTTGTTCTTTGAGATACAGCTAAATATGGGCCCATTCACTGGGCAGTAAGTCATGCCTTAATGGGCAGCCTGTCATTTACAATCTCCATTCCGAATCCTATTGAAACATCAAGCCATCCACTAATACCTGCAAGTCCCAGCAGTGGGCAGCAGGGGCCTGACTTTCTTTGTTAGGATAGGTTTTAATGGGGTACACAGGAACATAGGAATTAGGAGCGAGAGTAGGCAATTCAGCCTTTCGAGCCCGCTCCGCCATTCTATATGATCAAAGCTGATCTCCATCTCATCCTAACTCCATTTCTCTGCCTTTTCCCCATAGCACTTTATTCCGCTTTTGATCAAATATTTATCTATCTCTTGAACCCATTGATTTATTCTGCATCCACTGCACTCTGGGGCAGAGAGTTCCATAGGTTCACAACCCTCAGAGAAGTAGCTGCTTCTTACCTCTGTCTTGAACCTCCCCCTCTTACTCTACAGCTATGACCGTATGTCCTGAATTGTCCCAGAAGGGGAAACATTTGGTTAACATTTACTTCATCAATCCCGCTGAATATTTTATATATCTCAATCAAATCCCACCCCCTCTTATTTTTCTGTACTCCAGCGAGTACAAGCCCAAGCTACTCAATCACTCCTCATACGACAGCCCCTTCAAACTTGGAATCAATCAAGTGAACCTCTTCTGAACCGCCTCCAGTGCCACCACATCCTTCCTCAAAGAAAGTGACCAACACTGAACACAATACTGCAAGTGTCGTCTTATCAATGCCTTATACAATTGTAACAACACTTCTCTACTTTTATCCTCTAGAACCTTTGCAATAAATGCGAAGATTCCATTTGCCTTCCTTATAACATTCTGCACCTGCGTACCCACTTTCTGAGACTCATGCACAAGGACACCCAGATCCCTCCCACTTAAACAGTAATTTGCCTGTTTATTTTTCACTCTGTCCCTGCTTGTAAATCATTGATATAGATTGTAAATAGTTGTGGTCTGACAACTGAACCCTGTGGGACCCCACTAGTTGCAGGTCGCCAACTGGAAAAGGACCCATTTATCCCACCCCTCTGTTTTTTTATCAGTCAGCCAATCCTCAATCCAAGCCACTACTCTATCCCCAACCCCTTGAGATCTAACCTTCTGGATCAGACTCTAGTGTGGCACCTTATCAAATGCCTTCTGGAAGTCCAGATAGATCACATCCACAGGGTCCCCATTATCTACCTTGCTGATTACATCCTCTAAGAACTCTAGCAGGTTTGTCAAACAAGACAGGCCCTTCACAAAACCGTGCTGACATTGGTGAATTGAGACTTGCTTTTCCAGATGTTTAGTCACTTCCTCCTTAATGATTGACTCCAGCAACTTTCCCACCACAGAGGTCAAGCTGACTGGTCTATAGTTTCCCAGTTCTGCCCCACTCCTTTCTTGAATAAGGGCGTCACATTAACATGTTTCCAGTCCACCGGTACCTTTCCGGAATCCAGGGAATTTTGGAATATCATAACTAATGCATCCATTATCTCTGCTGACACCCTCTTTAACATCCTAGGGTATAGGCCATAAGGTCCCAGGGACGTATCTACTTTTAAACCCTTCAGTTCACTGAGTACCTTTTCCCTGGTTATAGTAATTTCACCAAGTTCCACTGTATTAACTGCAGTTTTTGGGAAAGAATTATCTTCTACTGTGAAGACAGAGACAAAGTATTAGTTTAGTGCCTCTGTCATCTCCCAGTTTCTCATTATTACCCCACCATTTCCATCCTCTAAAGGGCCAACAACTACTTTCACTATTCTCTTCTTTATATATAGAAACTTTTGGTGTTGGTTTTATGTTTTCAGCTCACTTCCTTTCATAGTCCATTTTCACATTATTGATATTGTATTTAGTCACCTTTTGTAGGTGTTTGAAGTTTTCCCAATCCTCCATACTGTCACTAACGTTTTCAGTATTATATGGGGTAGAGTGTGTACAGGGTGCAGGGAAACTACATATCTTCATGGTTCTGGGGACCCAAGAATTCATAACACGGGTGCATGAAACTAGTAAGAGGTAACACATTTTATATTGAAGCCATCTGTGCATGAAATGTACACCATTATTCTGGCATAAAGGTGCTGTGTAGCTAAATGTTTTACATATCTGAAATTTGCAGTCAATAGTAGTTGCTCTGGCACTAGTATAGTTGTTGAATTCTGAAATATGAGGAACATGACATAAGAACATAAGAAATAGCCCCTTGAGCCTGCCCCGCCATTCAATAAGATCATGGCTGATCTGATAGTGGTTTAGTTCCACTTACCCACCCGCTCCCCATAACCCTTAATTCCCTTATTGATCAGAAATCTATCTATCTGTGACTTAAACATACTTAACGAGGTAGCCTCCACTGCTTCAATGGGCAGAAAATTCCAGAGATTTACTACCCTCAGAGAAGAAGTTCCTCCTCAACTCTGTCCTAAACTGACTCCCCCTTATTTTGAGGCTGTGTCCTCTAGTTCTTGTTTCCTTCCTAAGTGGAAAGAATCTCTCTGCCTCTACCCTGTCTAGCCCCTTCATTGTCTTGTATGTCTCTATAAGATCTCCCCTCAGCCTTCTGAACTCCAACGAGCACAGGCCCAATCTACTCAATCTCTCCTCATAAGCTAACCCCCTCATCTCCGGTATCAACCTGGTGAACCTTCTCTGTACTCCCTCCAAGGCCAATACATCCTTCCGCAAATAAGGGGACCAAAATTGCACACAGTACTCCAGTTGTGGCCTCACCAGAACCTTGTACAATTGCAGCAAGACCTCCCTGCTTTTATACTCCATCCACTTCGCGATGAAGGCCAACATTCCATTTGCCTTCTTGATCACTTGCTGCACCTGCAAACTGAGTTTTTGCGATTCATGCACAAGGACGCCCAGGTCCCTCTGCACAGTAGCATGGTTGTATTTTTCACCATTTAAATAATAGTCCATTTTACTATTATTCCTTCCAAAGTGGATAACCTCACACTTGTCAACATTATACTCCATCTGCCAGATCCTCGCCCACTCACTTAGCCTATCCAAATCTCTCTGCAGACTTTCCGCATCCTCCACGCAATTCGCTTTCCCACTCATCTTTGTATCATCAGCAAACTTTGTTACCCTACACTTGGTCCCCTCCTCCAGATCGTCTATGTATATGGTAAACAGTTGAGGCCCCCAGCACCGATCCCTGCAGCACGCCACTAGTCACCAACTGCCAACCAGAAAAGTACCCATTTAGAAATATAGAAAAACTACAGCACAAACAGGCCCTTCGGCCCACAAGTGGTGCCGAACACATCCCTACCTTCTAGACCTACCTATAACCCTCCATCCTATTAAGCTCCATGTACTCATCCAGGAGTCTCTTAAAAGACCCTATTGAGTTTGCCTCCACCACCACTGACGGCAGCCGATTCCACTCGCCCACCACCCTGTGTGTGAAAAACTTCCCCCTAACATTTCCCCTGTACCTACCCCCCAGCACCTTAAACTTGTGTCCTCTCGTAGCAGCCATTTCCACCCTGGGAAAAAGCCTCTGAGAGTCCACCCGATCTATGCCTCTCAACATCTTATACACCTCTATTAGGTCTCCTCTCATCCTTCGTCTCTCCAATTTATTCCAACTCTCTGCTTCCTGTTAGATAGCCAATCCTCAATCCACGCTAACACTTTACCCCCAACTCCGTGTACCCTAATCTTCTGCAGCAACCTTTTGTGAGGCACCTTATCGAACGCCTTCTGGAAATCCAAAAACACCACATCCACCGGTTCCCCTCTGTCAACTGCACTCGTTACATCTTCATAAAAATCCAGTAAATTCGTCAAACACGACTTTCCCTTCATGAATCCATGCTGCGTCTGCTTGATCGAACCATTTTTTTTCCCCAGGTGTCCTGCTATTTCTTCTTTAGTGATGGATTCCAGCAATTTCCCAACTACGGACGTTAACCTAACCGGCCTGTAGTTACCCGCCTTTTGTCTACCTCCTTTTTTAAACAGTGGCGTCACATTAGCTGTTTTCCAATCAGCCGGCACTTCCCCAGAGTCCAGCGAATTTTGATAAATTACAACCAACGCATCTGCCATTACTTCTGCCATTTCTTTCAGTACCCTGGGATGCATTCCATCCGGGCCCGGGGACTTGTCTACCTTTAGTCCCATTAGCCTACCAAGCACTACCTCTTTAGTTGTCCTTAAAACAATTACTATTACTAATCAGTTTGTAATATTCATGTGTAGCATCTAATATTGAGATTCAGATCAGCCATACTGTACAAGAGGTGAGCGAATTATCAGCTTTTACCCAAAATGGACTCAAGTAAAATATAATGGGTGGGATTTTCTAGCCGCGCTTGCCCCTAGACCAGAAAATCCCACCTGAGATCCATTGACTTTTGCATGGTCCATGTTCCGCCCGCTACAATTCTTATGACGGGCAGGGCAGTAAAATTCCACCCAATACCTCAAACTGTGCGATGACAATTTTAACCATTAGTCTTGTTTATGATAAATGGAAAATAATACTCTAACGCCACAAAATCCAGTTGCATAACGTCTGTATTTATCAGTGCCATGGGTACTGTTTCACTATGAAAGTGTGCGCGCTTCTAGTGTAGTCCATGCCAAGTGCCATTTTGGATAGCTATTTAGACATAGAATAGGCATAGATCCCTGCAGTACAGAAGGAGGCCATTTGGCCCATCGAGGCTGTACTGATGGCAATCCCATCCAGGCCCTATCCCCGTAACCCCATGTTTTTACGGTGCTAATCCCCCTGACACTGAGGGACAATTTTGCATGGTCAATCATCCTAACCCACATATCTTTGGAGTTAATTTAATGTAGGCACATGATTCAAATGTAGGTATTTGTGTGCCCTTGAAGCATGGGGAGTGGACAGCATGGCATCAGTCAGTGTGTAACATTGACTTGACACCAGTCATGAAATCTTTGACATAAATGCTCCAACTAGTGCCCTGTCTTAACCTCACACAGCTGAACATGTGTTCAACAGCAGGAAGAAACTCTTAACAACACAATTCAAATGGAACACCAACTACTTTCAAGTTGGCTGCTAATTGATTTCTACTAACTGCCAGTGCTTTAGTGGAAATTTTGTATTGTTATTTAAAGTTGCTGAAGTCTTCAGGATATGTCATGGTACTTGGTGAAGGTTTAGGTTCTGACTTTGCTGGTTCTGCCCAGAATCTTTGCTCTCAGATAAGGGTTCAGTATTTTCAATCCCCTTTGACTTTGACAAGGAAACATCTTTCCTTTGGGGCAGAGTAATTTCAACTGCAATGTCACTTTTCAGGCACCACATGTCCACTTGGAGATGTACTGCACTCACTCAATGTCCAGCTGGAACAAGACCATAGTCAAAGCATTATGCAGAAAAGTGCTCTGTACCCTTGCAACAGTTATGATGCTGTTATGCTGTAGAAGTTTGCTAAACCATTAGCATTTGAACCACAACCAGAAACTGCAGGGTGGCACTGGGACAGCAAGATCTGTCTACCGAAAACCATGCTGCCACATAGAAGGTGATCAAACAGATCACTGGGGTGGTTAAACAATGCTTCCACTGCCTGAACTGTTCTGACAGAGCCCTGTGTTATTTAGAACCATAGAAAATTACAGCTCAGAAACAGGCCTTTTGGCCCTTCTTGTCTGTGCCGAACCATTTTATGCCTAGTCCCACTGACCTGCACTTGGACCATATTCCTCCACACCCCTCTCATCCATGAACCCATCCAAGTTTTTCTTAAATGTTAAAAGTGACCCCGCATTTACCACTTTATCCGGCAGCTCATTCCACACTCCCACCACTCTCTGCGTGAAGAAGCCCCCCCTAATATTCCCTTTAAACTTTTCTCCTTTCACCCTTAACCCATGCCCTCTGGTTTTTTTCTCCCCGAGCCTCAGCGGAAAAAGCCTGCTTGCATTCACTCTATCTATACCCATCAAAATCTTATACACCTCTATCAAATCTCCCCTCAATCTTCTATGCTCCAGGGAATAAAGTCCCAACCTATTCAATCTCTCTCTGTAACTCAGCTTCTCAAGTCCCGGCAACATCCTTGTGAACCTTCTCTGCACTCTTTCAATCTTATTTACATCCTTCCTGTAACTAGGTGACCAAAACTGTACACAATACTCCAAATTCGGCCTCACCAATGCCTTATATAACCTTACCATAACACTCCAACTTTTATACTCGATACTCCGATTTATAAAGGCCAATGTACCAAAGGCACTCTTTACGACCCTATCCACCTGTGACGTCACTTTTAGGGAATTCTGTACCTGTATTCCCAGATCCCTCTGTTCAACTGCACTCTTCAGGGTCCTACCATTTACCCTGTACGTTCTTCTTTGGTTTGTCCCTCCAAAGTGCAATATCTCACACTTGTCTGCGTTAAACTCCATTTGCCATTTTTCAGCCCAATTTTCTAGTTGGTCCAAATCCCTCTGCAAGCTTTGAAAACCTTCCTCACTGTCCACTACACCTCCAATCTTTGTATCGTCAGCAAACTTGCTGATCCAATTTACCACATTATTATCCAGATCATTGATATAGATGACAAACAACAATGGACCCAACACCGATCCCTGCGGCACACCACTAGTCACAGGCCTCCACTCAGAGAAGCAATCCTCCACAACCACTCTCTGGCTTCTTCCATTGAGCCAGTGTCTTATCCAATTTACTACCTCCCCATGTATACCTAGCGACTGAACGTTCCTAACTAACCTCCCATGAGGGACCTTGTCAAAGGCCTTGCTGAAATCCAGGTAGACAACATCCACCGCCTTCCCTTCATCCACTTTCCTGGTAACCTCCTCGAAAAACTCTAATAGATTGGTCAAACATGACCTACCACGCACAAAGCCATGTTGACTCTCCCTAATAAGTCCCTGTCTATCCAAATATTTGTAGATCCTATCCCTTATCACACCTTCCAATAACTTGCCCACCACCGACGTCAAACTTACTGGCTGATAATTTCCCGGATTTCTTTTGGAACCTTTTTTAAACAACGGAACAACATGCGCCACCCTCCAATCATCCGGCACCTCCCCCGTGAATACTGACATTTTAAATATGTCTGCCAGGGCCCCTGCAAGTTCAACACTAGCTTCCCTCAAGGTCCGTGGGAATACCCTGTCCGGTCCTGGGGATTTATCCACTCTGATTTGCCTCAAGACAGCGAGCACCTCCTCCCCTTTAATCTGTAAAGCTTCCATGGCCTCCCTACCAGTTTGCCCTATTTCCGTAGACTCCATGCCCGTTTCCTCAGTAAATACGGATGCAAAAAAACCATTTAGTATCTCCCCCATCTCTTTTGGTTCCATACACAGTCTACCACTCTGGTCTTCAAGAGGACCAATTTTATCCCTCACTATCCTTTTGCTCCTAACATACCTATAGAAGCTCTTTGGATTTTCCTTCACTCTGTCTGCCAAAGCAACCTCATGTCTTCTTTTAGCCCTCCCGATTTCCCTCTTAAGTAGCTTCTTGCACTTTTTATACTCCTCGAGCATCTGATGTGTTCCTTGCTGCCTGTACATTTCATACAACTCTCTCTTCCTCTTAATCAGCGTTACAATCTCCCTCGAGAACCAAGGTTCCTTATTCCTATTTACTTTGCCTTTAATCCTGACAGGAACATACAAACTCTGCACTCTCAAAATTTCTCCTTTGAAGGCCTCCCACTTTCCATTTACATCCTTACCAGAGAACAGCCTGTGCCAATCCACACTTCCCAGATCCCTTCTCGTTTCATCAAATTTGGTCTTTTCCAGTTCAGAACTTCAACCCGAGGACCAGATCTATCCTTATCCACGATCAGGTTGAAACTAATGGCATTATGATCACTGGATCCAAAGTGTTCCCTCACACTCACATCCATCACCTGCCCTAACTCATTTCCCAATAGGAGATCCAATATCGCATCCTCTCCAGTTGGCACCTCTATATACTGATGTAGAAAATTCTCCTGAACACATTTTACAAACTCTACCCCGTCTAAACCTTTAACAGTATGCGAGTCCCAATCTATATGTGAAAAATTAAAATCCCCTACTATCACAACTTTGTGTTTCTTGCAGTTGTCAGCTATCTCTCCGCTGATTTGCTCCTACAATTCTCGCTGACTATTGGGTGGTCTATAATACAAGCCCATTAATGTGGTCATACCTTTCCTGTTTCTCAGCTCCACCCCTAGGGCCTCTGTAGACAAGCTCCCTAATCTATCCTGCCTGAGTACCGCTGTAACATTTTCCCTGACCAACAATGCCACCCCCCCACCTTTTATCCTTCTGCCTCTATCCCGCCTGAAACATTGGAACCCTGGAACATTGAGCTGCCAGTCCTGCCCCTCCTGTAGCCAAGTTTCACTAATGGCTATAATGTCATATTTCCACGTGTCTATCCACGCCTTCAGCTCATCTGCGCTCCCCACAATACTCCTGGCATTGAAATAGACACACCTCAAAAAATTATTTCCACCACACTCTACCCTTCCATTTGTGATTTTGCTTGAACTAACCTGTCTTTTTACCCCTGCTCCACTATCTGCTCTGGCACTCTGGTTCCCACCCCCCCTGCAAATCTAGTTTAAACGCTCCCCAATAACACTAGCAAATCTCCCTGCAAGTATATTGGTCCCCTTGTAGTTTAGGTGTAACCCGTCTCTCTTGTACAGGTCCCACCTGCCCCAAAAGAGGTCCCAATGATCCAAGAATTGGAAACCCAGAGCATGTCTCAAGGGGCGGCACGGTGGCACAGTGGTTGGGGTGGCACACTGGCATAGTGGTAGGGGCGACATGGTGGCAGAGTGGTTGGGGCGGCATGGTGGCACAATGGTTAGCACTGCTGCCTCACAGCGCCAGGGACCTGGGTTCAATTCCAGCCTGTCTGTGTGGACACCGCTCGACAATCACCAGGCAAGAGTGTTCTCTTCCTGTTGGGGAACACTTCAGTGGTCACGGGCATTTGGCCTCTGATCTTCAGGTAGGGGTTCTCCCAGGTGGCCTTCACGACACACGACAGCGCAGAGTCGCTGAGCAGACTGATAGCCAAGTTCTGCACACATGAGGACGGCCTCAACCATGATCTCGGGTTCATGTCACACTATCTGTAACCCCCACGACTTGCCTGGGCTTGCAAAATCTCACTAACTGTCTTGGCTGGAGACAATACACATCTCTTTAACCTGTGCTTAACCCTCTCTCCACTCACATTGTCTGTACCTTTAAGACTTGATTACCTGTAAAGACTCGCGTTCCAACCATTATTTTGTAAATTGAGTTTGTGTCTTTATGTGCCCTGTTTGTGAACAGAACTCCCACTCACCTGATGAAGGGGCAACGCTCTGAAAGCTAGTGGCTTTTGCTACCAAATAAAACTGTTGGACTTTAACCTGTTGAGAGACTTCTTACTGTGTTTACCCCAGTCCAACGCCGGCATCTCCACAACAATGCAAGTAGCCCAGCCTTCCCTTCCTGAATGCCATTTGGGGAAGGCCACAGGAGAAGGCCAAACATCCCATCATGTCTGTGCTAGCTGTCTAAAGGAGCAATTCATCTCCCACCTTCTCCCTATAACCCTGCACATTCTTCCTTTTCAGACAGTGATCCAATTCCCTGTCGAATGTTTCAATTGAATCTGCTTCTGCCACTTTCTCAGGCAGTGCATACAGAACCTAACAACTGGCTGTGTGACAAAGCTTTTCCCCTGTCACCATTGGTTCTTTTGCAAATTACCTTCAAATCTGAGAGCTCTGGTTCTCGATCCGACCACCAACAGGAATAGTTTCTGCATATCTACTCTGTCCTGACCCTTCATGATTCTGACTAACTCTGTCAAAATCTCCGATTAGTCCAACTGTCCAAGTAGTACAGTTCCAACCTCACCAATATATCCATACAACTGAAGTTCCTCATCCCTGAAACCATTGTCATTAATATTCTTTACAGCTCTCTCTGATCCCTTCGTACCTTCCTAAAATGCAGCGCCCAAAACTGGTCAGAATACTCCAGATGAGGCCGAACGAGTGTTTTATGAAGATTGACATAACTACCTTGCCTCTATTAATAAAGTCTAGGGTACTGTTTGCTTAAATAATTGCTCTCGCGATCTTTCTTGTCACCTTCAATGATTTATGCACATAGCCAGGTTCCTCAGCTCCTGAACCCCCTTTATTTTGTGCCTGCACTCTCCATCTGTGGGAATGATGGTACATGCTCATCTCCTGGATTTTCTAAATTTTAAATTAGGATTTAAACCAGTTTGGCAGGTGGGTGGGAACTAAAGGAAAGGTGAATTAACTGAAGGGGAACCAGTGAGTAGGGCCAGTAAGACTCAGAAAAAGAGCAGGCAGGGTGTGGTTACTAATCAAAGAGGGTCTGGTGGACTGAAGTGCATTTGTTTCAATGCGAGAAGTGTAACAGGTAAAGGAGATGAACTTAGAGCTTAGATTAGTACTTGGAACTATGATGTTGTTGCTATTACAGAGACTTGGTTAAGGGAAGGACAGGATTGGCAGCTTGGAATATTATTTAAATGGAGAAAAATTACATCGTGCGACTGTGCAGAGGGACCTGGGGGTCCTTGTGCACGAATCGCAAAAACTCAGTCTGCAGGTGCAGCAGGTGATCAAGGCGGCGAATGGAATGTTGGCCTTTATCGCGAGGGGGATAGAATATAAAAGCAGGGAGGTCTTGCTGCAACTGTACAAGGCACTGGTGAGGCCGCAACTGGAGTACTGTGTGCAGTTTTGGTCCCCTTATTTGCGAAAGGATATATTGGCCTTGGAGGGAGTGCAGAGAAGGTTCACCAGGTTGATACCGGAGATGAGGGGTGTAGCTTATGAGGAGAGATTAAACAGATTGGGTCTGTACTCGTTGGAGTTTAGAAGGATGAGGGGTGATCTTATAGAGACATATAAGATAATGAAGGGGCTGGATAGGGTAGAGGTGGAGAGATTCTTTCCACTTAGAAGGGAAACCAGAACTAGAGGGCACAGCCTCAAAATAAGGGGGGGCCGGTTCAGAACAGAGTTGAGGGGGAACTTCTTCTCTCAGAGGGTAGTGAATCTCTGGAATTCTCTGCCCATTGAAGTGGTGGAGGCTTCCTCGTTGAATATGTTTAAATCACGGGTAGATAGTTTTCTGATCGATAAGGGAATTAGGGGATATGGGGAGCAGGCGGGTAAGTGGAACTGATTCGCTTCAGATCAGCCATGATCTTGTTGAATGGCGGGGCAGGCTCGAAGGGCCAGATGGCCTACTCCTGCTCCTATTTCTTATGTTCTTAACATTCCAGGATACAGATGTTTCAGGCAGGATAGAGGGGGATGTAAAAGAGGTGGGGGAGTTGCACTACTGGTTAAGGAGAATATAGTAAGAGTTTTAACAACACCAGATTAAAGTCCAACTGGTTTATTTGGTAGCAAATGCCATTAGCTTTCGGAGCACTGCTCCTTCGTCAGATGGAGTGGAAATCTGCAGATTTCCACTCCATCTGACGAAGGAGCAGCTACATGGAAATGGGCGAATTATTAAATGAGTACTTTGCGTCAGTATTCACCAAAGAGAAGTTCTTGGTGGATGATGAATCTGGGAAAGGATGTGTAGATAGTTTGAGTCAATATGAGGTCAAGAAGGAGGTATTGGGGTTCTTGAGAAACATTAAGGTAGTCAAATCCCCAGGGCCTGATAGGATATACCCCAAAATACTGAGAGAGGCAAGGGAGGAAATTGCTGGGGCCTTGAGAGAAATCTTTGTATCCTCACTGGCTACAGGGGGGGTCCTAGAGGATTGGAGAATAGCCAGTGTTGTTCCTTTGTTTATGAAGGGTAGCAAGAATAATCCAGGTAATTACAGGCCGGTGAGCCTTACATCAGTGGTAGGGAAATTATTGGAGAGGATTCTTCGAGACAGGATTTATTCCCACTTGGAAATAAGTGGATGTATTAGCGAGAGGCAACATGGTTTTATGAAGGGAAGGTCATGTCTCACTAACTTGATCGAGTTTTTCAAGGCAGTGACAAAGATGATTGATGAGGGTAGGGCGGTGGATGTTGCCTACATGGACTTCAGTAAGGCCTTTGACAAAGTCCCTCATGGCAGACTGGTGCAGAAGGTGAAGTCGCATGGGATCAGAGGTGAGCTGGCAAGGTGGATACAGAACTGAGTGTAGCAGTGGAAGGGTGCATTTCTGAATGGAGGGCTGTGACAAGTTGTATTCATCAGGCATCAGTGCTGGGACCTTTGCTGTTTGTATATATATATATATATATATATATATAAATAAATGAGATTAGTAAGTTTGTGGACGACATAAAGGTTGGTGGATTTGCGGATAGTGATGAGGACCATCAGAGGATACAGCAGGATATAGCTCGGTTGGAGGCTCGGGCGGAGAGATGGCAGATGGAGTTTAATTCAGACAACTGTGAGGTAATGTATTTTGGAAGGTCTGATACAGATAGGAAATATACAGTAAATGGCAGAACCCTTAAGAGTATTGATAGGCAAAGGGATCTGGGTATACCGGTACACAGGTCACTGAAAGTGGCAATGCAGGTGGAAAAGGTAGTCAAGAAGGCATACAGCATGCTTGCCTTCATCGGCTGTGGCATTGAGTTTAAAAATTGGCAAGTCATGTTGCAGCTTTATTGAATCTTAGTTAGGCCGCACTTGGAATATGGTGTTCAATTCTGGTCGCCACACTACCAGAAAGATGTGGAGGCTTTGGAAAGGGTACAGAAATGATTTACCAGGATGTTTCCTGGTATGGAGGGCATTAGCTATGAGGAGAGGTTGGAGAAACTTGATTTGTTCTCACTGGAACGACAAAGGTTGAGGGGCGACCTGATAGAAGTCTACAAGATTATGAGGGGCACAGACAGAATGGATAGTCAGAAGCTTTTTGGAAGTGGAAGGGTCAATTACTAGGGGGCATAGATTTAAGGTGCGAGGGGTAAGGTTTAAAGGAAATGTACGAGGCAAGTTTTTTTTTTACACAAAGGGTGGTGCGTGCCTGGAACTCGCTGCCGGGGGAGGTAGTGGAAGCAGATACGATAGTTTTAAGGGGTATCTGGACAAATACATGAATAGGATGGTCCCCGGAAGGGTAGGGGGCTTTAGTTCAGTCAGGCAGCATGGTTGGTGCAGGCTTGGAGGGCCGAAGGGCCTGTTCCTGTGCTGTAATTTTCTTTGTTCTTTGTACCTGGAGAGTGCGATTCGTGCTGGCAAGATTCCAATCTTCCCAACCCCTCACTGGTGGAGTAGCGTAAAACACACCTTGTGACCACAGAAAGCTCATTTTAATAAATTAGCACGTCATTAGTGAGCACTCTGTCTGGATATTGGGCCTACACAGAATTTTCAGTGGGCGCCAGCGTAACGTCACATTGGTGCCACTTACAACAGGTCTACATGAGCATGAACCTGGCGCCTTCACCTCAGAGGGGGATTTTGGAGGTGAGTGAGCCAGCACCCTTTATGGTGTGCACGGTTCAGGGGACACCAAAGAGGACTCGGACATTGGCCACTAATGGAGGTCCCAGAATCACCATTTCAGGGAGAGGGGTTGGCAGGGGGTCACTTGCAGGTGTCTCCACCATTCATGTCGAGGCACTCCTTTCTCTAAAGGGGTTGTGAAGGCTGGTTTTGAGGCAACACTTCCCGTGTCCTCCTTCCTGGGTCCCTCCCCACTACTAGAAGCCCGATGCTTCCAGGGGACATGAAGATGGTCTGGTCTATTCCGGTGGTCAGCCTGCAAGAGAAGAGACATGGCATCAGTGCATTACAGGGGACAAGGGTGGAACAGTGCTTACTCACTGGAGACTTGAGCAATTACAGCATTTCTGCTGAGGATTTTCTGCAGCACAGCTATGCCCAGGCAGCTGAAGAGCCTGCACCTTGAAGCGTGTGACGGTCCAGAACTCAGGCCCGACTTCAGCTGGCTCCGCCCGTTGTGCTCTAGTTTGTCCTTCAATGATACAGATAAGAGGAGCCTAGGTGGGAGTGTGGACATTTAAGATGGTGATGAGATGTGACAGGTGTGGGGCTTGTGTGGGAGCAGGGGTGTGAGGAAATAGCAGTTACTGAGAGGAACATGGTGATTGTGGGAGGGAAGAGGGGACCTGGTGCCTGGTATTGGAAAAGGCCAAGGTGGGTGAGTGAAAGAAGGGATTGAGGGTGTGAGGGTGTGTGAGAGGGAGACTGAGGGTGGTTCATTTGCCCTGGCTGAGCAAAGAAGTTCATTCATCGTATTCCAACACTGCTGCCCCGTCCTCTTCTGGAGTGTGCTTGCACTCACCAGGGTTGCCACTGTATCCCAGGCAGGAGTGGCCACCCTGCTAGACGGCCATCTCCTGAAGTGTGGGCATAGGGTTTCCCACCTCTGCATCACTCCGTCAAGCAACCTGGTCAGTACCCCTCTGTAAAGCTTGATGCTGGTTTCTTGGCTGCCATCTCCTTCAGTCATAGTGGAACCTTGCTGGGGAGCCTTTATATGGAGTTCCCCAGTGCTTGCAGCAATTAACTCATTACTTGGCGGGCAAAATCAGAGGGAACACACTGCTGGAGCAGCATGACCCTTGTGGGAATAGAAATTAATGCTAATGAGCTGTAAGAATTGGCCCAAAAACACGCTGGCACCATTAGCAGGAAACACTGCATTTTTTGGTAAAATTTTGTTCATTGTTTTATAGTCTCACTTGAATCACTTCCCATTTTTCTGCATTAATTTTCATCTGCCACTTGTTCACCGATTCCATCAACCTGTCTATATGTTTTTAATTTTCTCATCATCTTTTGATGTATTGTATCGTCCACAATTTTAAAATTATGCCCAAGTACACCAAGATCTATGAGGCCCATTAGTGCAGTTGGGTAGAAAGCTATCATATGGTTCATAATATCATGAACAGTGCATGTTCAATTCCTGTTCTAGCTGTGGTAAGCTTGGGACTTGCCCAGTTCATCTGCCTCTGGGAGATAGAAATTCACCACTGACAAAAACTGCTGAGGAAAAATTTCAGGATGGAGCATCAGCAGACAACAAACCAAGGTCCAGTCCTTGGGCAGAGTTGAGTGAATGAATGAACACCAAGGTCACCAAGCAGCATAAAAAAAGAGCACCTGGAGTCAACAGAATGCAGAAGAATGGGTGACAAGAGGACTAGGAAGGAGACAATGACCACTAACTAGAAGAGCCATCCAATCCAGCCCTGTCTGTCAGGTGTATGCTGTGGAGGGATTGTCTACAGAGTCTCTGTGGGTGGAAGTTCGGAGTGGGAAGGGGTCGATCACTTTGCTGGGAATTTTCTATAGGCCGCCCAATAGTAACAGGGAGGTGGAGGAGCAGATAGGGAAACAGATCCTGGAGAGATGCAGTAATAGCAGAGTTGTTGTGATGGGAGACTTTAATTTCCCAAACATAGATTGGAATATCCCCAGGGTAAGGAGATTGGATGGGGAGGAGTTCATGAGGTGTGTTCAGGAGGGTTTCCTGACACAGCATGTGGACAAGCCTACAAGAGGAGAGACTGTACTTGATCTGATACTGACCAATGAACCTGGACAGGTGTCAGATCTCTCAGTGGGAGAGCATCTTGGGGATAGCGATCATAACTCTTATCTCCTTTATGCTTGCGTTGGAAAAAGAGAGGATCAGGCAAGCTAGGAAAGCGTTTATATGGAGTAAGGGGAAATATGAAGACATAAGGCAGCAAATTAGAGGAGTAAATTGGAAGGAGGTATTCTCGGGGAAATGTACTGAAGAGAGGTGGCAGTTTTTCAAGGAATGTCTGTCTAGAGTTCTACAGGACAACGTTCTGAGCAGACAGGGAGGAGTTGGTCGCTTAAAGGAACCGTGGTGCACGAAAGCTGTGCGGGACCTAGTCGAAAAGAAAAGGAAAGTGCACAAAAGGTTCAGAGAGCTTGGCGAAGATAGGGATCTAGATGAGTAAATGGCTTGTAGGAAAGGACTAAAGAAGGAAATTAGGAGAGCCAGAAGGGGTCACGAGAAGGCCTTGGCAGGTAGGATTAAGGAAAACCCTAAGGCGTTCTATAAATATGCGAAGAGTAAAAAGGATGAGACGTGACGGAATAGTGCCTATAAAAGGTGAAGGAGGGAAAGTCTGTACGGAACCAGTAGAAATGGCAGAGGTGCATAATGAGTATTTTGCCTCGGTTTTCACAGAGGAGAAGGACCTGGGTGGATGTACTGTGGGCTTGCGGTGGACTGAAAAGATTGAGTATGTGGACTTTAATAAAGAGGTTGTGCTGGAATCTTTGAATGTCATCAAGATAGATAAGTCGCCGGGTCCGGATGGGATGTACCCCAGGTTACTGTGGGAGGCGAGGGAAGAGATTGCAGAGCCTCTGGCGATGATCTTTGCATCGTCAATGGAGACGGGAGAGGTGCCGGAGGATTGCGGACGTGGTTCCTATTTTCAAGAAGGGGAATAGGGATAGTCCAGGAAATTATCGACCGGTGAGTCTAACCTCAGTGGTTGGTAAGCTGATGGAGAAGATCCTGAGGGATAAGATTTATGAGCATTTAGAGAGGTTTAGTATGCCCAAGAATACTCAGCATGGCTTTGTCAAAGGCAGATCGTGCCTTACGAGCCTGGTGGAGTTCTTCGAAAATGTGGCTAAACACATTGACGAAGGGAAAGCGGTAGATGTGGTTTATATGGATTTTAGCAAGGTGTTCGATAAGTTCCCCCATGCAAGGCTTCTAGAAAAAGAGAGAGGGCATGGGATCCAAGGGGCTGCTGCCCTGTGGATCCAGAACTGGTTTGCCCAAAGAAGGCAGAGAGTGGGTATAGATGGGTCCTTTTCTAAATGGAGGTCGGTCACCAGTGGTGTGCCCCAGGGATCTGTTCTGGGACCCTTGCTGTTTGTCATTTTCATAAATGACCTGGATGAGGAAGTGGAGGGATGGGTTGGTACATTTGCCGACGACACAAAGGTTGGTGGGGTTGTAGATAGTCTGGAGGGATGTCAGAAGTTACAGGAGGGACATAGATAGGATGCAAGACTGGTTGGAGACGTGGCAGATGGACTTCAACCCAGATAAATGTGCAGTGGTCCACTTTGGCAGGTCAAATGGGATGGAGAACAATATAAAGGGAAAGACTCAGTACTGTAGAGGATCAGAAGGACATTGGGGTCCGGGTCCATAGGACTCTAAAATTGGCCCCGCAGGTGGAGGAGGTGGTTAAGAAGGCGTATGGTGTGCTGGCCTTTATCAATCGAGGGATTGAGTTTAGGAGTCCGGGGAGAATGATGCAGCTATATAAGACCCTCGTCAGACCCCGCTTGGAGTATTGTGCTCAGTTCTGGTCGCCTCATTACAGGAAGGATGTAGAAAAGATTGAAAGGGTGCAGAGGAGATTTACAAGGATGTTGCCTGGATTGAGTGGCATGCCTTATGAGGATAGGCTGAGGGAGCTTGGTCTTTTCTCCTTGGAGAGACGTAGGATGAGAGGAGACCTAATAGAGGCATATAAGATGTTGAGAGGCATAGATCGGGTTGACTCTCAGAGGCTTTTTCCCAGGGTGGAAATGGCTGCTACGAGAGGACACAGGTTTAAGGTGCTGGGGGGTAGGTACAGGGGAAATGTTAGGGGGAAGTTTTTCATACAGAGGGTGGTGGGTGAGTGGAATCGGCTGCCGTCAGTGGTGGTGGAGGCAAACTCAATAGGGTCTTTTAAAAGACTCCTGGATGAGTACATGGAACTTAATAGGATGGAGGGTTATAGGTAGGCCTAAAAGGTAGGGATATGTTCGGCACAACTTGTGGGGCCTAAGGGCCTGTTTTGTGCTGTAGTTTTTCTAGTTTCTAAATCAAAGTGTGACACCACAGAAAAATAATTATTTTAGTGAATATTTTGCTCTTCAGCTGGGCTATGGGGCCTGTTTCCATGCTGTAAACCTCTATGACTCAAAATGTTTTATTTGTTTTACAAATGGTAGTAGTAAAGGTTTTTGGTAGTATTTATTAATTATGAACTAATTAAGATAAATAGAAAATTAACATAAGAAAGATGGCAGGACAGAAGATGTATTGTAACTGCAGAATGTGGGTGCTCCTGGACACCGATGAACCCAGGGCAAACCCATCTGTAATGTCTGTGACTTGAGGAGCTCCGGCTCAGAGTCGGAGTTGGAGGCGGAGCAACAGACACTGCAATGCATCAGGAAGAGGGAAAAGTTAATTGAACACGTTGTACCTGGAAGCAGTCACACCTCTTAGGATATGGTCTTCTGGTTTGGTCAGTGATCAGGGACAGGAGGATGTGACTGCAAGTGAGGCAGGTTTGAGGACCCAGAAAGTAGAAGTGGAGGATCATCAGCCTTTGCAATTGTTCAATAGGTTTGAGGTTCTTGCAATCTATATCGTTGAAAGTGGTGGCTGCAGGGTAGATGAACAAACTGACCATAGTATAGGAATCCATTCAAATGGGGATAACCTTATAGGAATCATAGAATCCCTACAGTGCAGAAGGAGGTCATTTGGCCCAGCGAGCCTGCACAATCTCACCCAGGTCCTATCCCCGGAACCCCACATATTTACCCCGCTAATCCCTCTTACCTTTGCATCCTGAGACACTAAGGGGCAATTTAGCATGGCCAATAAACCTAACTCTCACATCTTTGGACTGTGGGAGGAAACCGGAGCACCCGGAGGAAACCCACGCAGACACGAGGAGAACGTGCAAACTCCACACAGACAGTGATCCAAGCCGGGAATTGAACCCGGGTCCCTGGCGCTGTGACGTCAGCAGTGCTAACCACTGTGCTACCAAGGCAAAAAAGGTTGTGGAAGAGTTGCTTGCTTTTGGATTACCCAGAGAGATTCAGTCAAACCAAGGATTTAATTTTACTGCCAAATTATTTAAGGTAGTTCAGACACTCTACATCGAGTGTGTACCAAGCGTAACCCAAGCCGGGAATCAAATCCAGGTTTCTGGACCTGTGAGGCAGCACTGCGAACCACTGTGCCACCATGCTGCCCTATGTAGTGATGGTAGGGAATAGTATAGCCAAGGTGATAGATACTGTTCTCTGCAGCTGTAAGTGGGAATCGAGGTGGCTGTGTTATATGCTAGGATTTGGGACATTTGCTCTGGGCTGGATAGGAAGAGGGAAGGATCCAATTGTTGTGGTGCATGTATTTTCCAATGACATAAGTGGAACTGCTGAGGGTTTATGTGCAGCAAGGGGCAAAATTAAAAAGCAGAACTTCAATGGTAATAATCTCTGGGTTATGATGTAATTCATGAGCAAATTGGCAGAAGATAACTCGGATTACAGAGTTAAATATGTAGCTCAAAGTTTGGTGTGGCAGAAATGGGTTTCATGGAGGACTGGCACCAGTACTGGGGAAAGTGAGACCTGTACCATTGGGATGGTCTGCCTCTGAACGGTGCTGGGATAAGTGTTCTAGCAAGGTCCAAATAGGGCAATGGAGAAAGCTTCAACCTAAATAGTGGCGGTGAGGGATCAGGTTTGACAAGATGTGATAAATTAAATAGAGAAGATAAGGCAAGGGAGCAAGGTAGGAATAAGGGAAAGGATGATCAGTTCATGGCAGTTCAGGGACAGAGTATACAAACATTAGCAGATATGGCTACTAAATAGTAAAAAGACAGAACTAAAGGCTCAGTATCTGAATGCATCTAACATTTTTAACAGGACAGATGACTTGACGGTGCAAATAGAAATAAATAATGTATGATCTAATAGTCATTACAGAGATATGGGCCGGAATTCTCTGGTCTTTATGCCCCACCACTGCTGCCAGCGAGGGTGGAGAATTAGAGGACGCAAGTCAGATGAGATGGTGGGAATGTCTGTGCCTGTCCCCTATCCACCCTCGCTAGTATATTTAGGGGTGTATTGTGTTGGCCTATCTGCCCTTGGGCCAATTGAGACCCTAAATTAATTAAGTGCCAACTCCCTGTGCCATTGATATATTGATGTGGAGATGCCGGCGTTGGACTGGGGTGAACACAGTAAGAAGTCTCACAACACCAGGTTAAAGTCCAACAGGTTTATTTGGTAGCAAATACCATAAGCTTTCGGAGCACTGCTCCTTCGTCAGATGGAGTGGAAATGTGCTCTCAAAACAACGTTTTGAGAGCACATTTCCACTCCATCTGACGAAGGAGCAGTGCTCCGAAAGCTTATGGTATTTGCTACCAAATAAACCTGTTGGACTTTAACCTGGTGTTGAGACTTCTTCCATTGATATATTACCAGCGGTGAGGGTGCCCATGCCTTAAGACGAGGCCACTAGGAATATCTGATGGTGTAACTGTGGGTTTGTAGAGCGGGTGGTGGCCCTCCTGTTAGGGCCATTCCCACCATCTCACCGACCTTGCATTCTCTAACCCCATCTGTGCCACCTGTCAGCACTTCCACATTGACAGAGGATGTGGGGAAAGATGGGTTGTAAAATTTCAGCCAGTGTGGTGAGCGAGACATCCCGTTTACTTTGAACTCCAGGCTTCATCAACTTCTTTTCCTGGTGATGCAGCGAGGTCTGGAGAACTGCCAGCTATCTGATTGATCAGCCAGTGTTGAAGATGGAACATCCTCCCTCAGGGAGGCAGAAGACAACCTCAGGAAATTAACTGCCTGAACCATTCAATGAGACAAGGTCTCCTCTGATTTTCCAACCAGTGGATAAGCTACTACTTCCATCTAAAGTTATTGGCTCCTCCCCCTCCATATGATGGTACAATTTCTTAAAACTGTGGAATAATAATAAATACATCATAACTCCCACTCAATTTGAAAGCTCTCATTTTTAATTAAATGGAGCTACCATTATAACTACTAAAACAAATACTAAAAGCCTTTTTGGAAAAACATCAACAAAAATAAATAAATATTATGAAAGGCAAAATATGAGAGAGGTCTGTGTGAGTGAGATAATTCTCTATCCCCAGGCTTGTTAGTTCAGCACCAATGGGTCTCCCCACCACGTAGCAACTGAGAACTCTAACAAACTCAATGCACTGTGGAATGTGTATTACACCTTGCATCTGCTTACACTCCAACCTTCCTGTAATGCTTGTACTGTGCTACCATGTAACCTGTAAGACTTGCACTCTTTCCAGTTTGTGCTAATGTTTCTCAAAAAATTTAATCAGAGGGTTGTTATGGAAGAGTGACCTTGCAGCAGCTACTGAACTCAGATCGCATTAGAGAAATAATAGTCCTTCAGACATGTGAGGGATTAAAAACTTCATATTTAACAGCAAAATCTGTATTTTGTCATGCAGTTTCCTTGCCTTTGTTCTGTCATCCTCCAGCTTGAAAAGTGGAAAGGCCAAAATTTTAGACTTTTTCACATCTACTGTCCTATATGTTTCTATATTTCAGCCCTGGGTAGTGCATTTTGCTCTCAATGAGATGAAACACTTTATCATAATGTGATGCTCCATTAGCTACCAGGTTTAGCACTAATAAAGTGTACCTTGGGACGTTTCTAGGTTCATTTAACAGCCACACCTAGATTTAGTGACGAGACAAAGATTTGCGTCAGAGGCCCAGCGATTTCATCTCTCGTCTCCCTGAGCAGCCTTGGATAGATTCCATCAGGCCCTGGGGATTTGCCAGTCAGGGTGGTGCTCAAGTAAATACAAGCAATGATATGTACCTATCAATCTTCCTGTCTCTAATCCCCACTATGCAGAATGGAACTTGGACTGATTGATTTAGAGCTGGCCATCATGGTTGTGGCCGAGGAGGCGGTGGCAGCTCTGGAGGTGGAGGGCATGGGGAGGCCACCGCAGGAACAGCCAGTGACAGGTCCTCAGGAAGGAGGAGAGGGGGCTCCAGCTGATGGCCAGAAGGTGAGAGAGCAGTTTCTCGAACGGTTGACCAGAAGGAGGAGGATGCGGAGGCAAAGGCAGTACCAGACTAGGCATTCATTTGAGGGACTGTTGGAGGTTATGTGCCACCACCGGCTCAGACTATCCAAGGACATGGTCCAGCACTTGTATGAGGTGCTCGCACACCTGGCACCTGAGAGGAGGGGCAGCCACTCACTCCCAGTAAAAGTTAAGGTGACGGTGGTCCTTAACATCTCTGCAACAGGGTCATTTCAGGCACACAGGGGCAATCTCTGCAAAATATCCCAGGCCTCCATCCACAGATGTGTTTGTCAGGTCACAGACATCTTGTATGCCCAGGCTGGACAATACATCAATTTTAATGTTGGGCAGGCTCAGCAGGAGGCCCTGGCTGCAGGCTTCACGGCCATTACAGGGATGCCCCATGTCCAGGGGACAGTGAATGGGACACACATCACCCTGCGGTCCCCACAAGGTGAGAGGCAACCATTCATCAACCGCAAGGGTTTCCACTCCCTAAACATACAGATTGTATTTGACCATTGCATGAACATCATGCAAATCTGCACACCACCCAGGGAGTGTCCATGACAGCTTTGTGCTGAGGCAGTCGGACATCCCTGGCTGCCGGGATGGTTCATGGGGGACAAGGGCTACCCGCTGAGGTCATGGCTGATGACGCCTGTGTGGAGGCCCGAGACAGAGACCCGTTACAATGAGGCCCACTCTCCCACCCAGTCTGTAGTTGAGCGGTGCAGAGGCCTGCTGAAAATGTGATTCCGCTGCCTGGAGCGCTCTGGGGGTGCCCTGCAGTATAACCCTGTGTGTGCCTCATGCATCACAATTGTGTGCTGCATCCTGCACAACATCGCGCAGCAGCAGGGAGACTAGTTGGTGGAGGAGGAGGAAGTGGACGTCCTGCCATATGAGAAGCCAGAGGATGAAGGCCATGCGGCAACGGCAGGTGCCTGGCAGGGTACGGCAGTGAGGGAGGACTTGATAGCAGCCCACTTCACACAGCTGGTGCTGTGCAGTATGGGGCCTGCTCGGAACACACTTCCACCACATCCCAGGAGCCACCACCACCACCCGCACCCCACCCAACCTCCAACTGGCCCCTCAACCCACATGGTCCTTCCCCTTCCCCACCCTCTCTCATCCCACCCCCGTCCCAAGAAACATCACAACTGGTTAAAGGGCCTGAGCCGGCACTAGTAACAAGTCTTTGGTGAAGGCTGGAGGCTGATGATGACTCGCTGCAAGGCACACTGGGATCCTGCTCCTGATCCTACATTTTCTCCGAATGCACAGTACCACCTTGGCCCACGTAGCAGTAAAGGTTGGGAACACAAGTGTGTGGGCTAATGGATCGGGGGTGCCAGAGGGGGAGGGGGGCGTGACAGGGGGTCCTGTTTGTCTAAGGGTCCGGTGGATGGTTGGGGGGAAAGAGTAGGGCAGGCAGTCTGTAATCATTTAACCACGTTTCGCGCAGCATAGTGGTCTGCGCCTCGATGTTTGGGATTGGGGAATACTCAGCTGTGTGTGGGCAGGCAAGGTGGTGGAGGCGGACACACTGGGAACGTTTAAGACTTATCTAGATAGCCATATGAACGGAGTGGGAATGGAGGGATACAAAAGAATGGTCTAGTTTGGACCAGGGAGCGGCGCGGGCTTGGAGGGCCGAAGGGCCTGTTCCTGTGCTGTATTGTTCTTTGTTCTAATTAGAGGCAGATTAGTCACTGCTGTGAGGGGCAAATAACAGTTTACTGTGCTATTAACATTTAACAAAACCTAATCCTGACTACTGCTGACCTTCACCCATGCCCTCTGTGAACTACAACTTTCTAATCTTATGTAGCCTACTGCTTCTTCTAGTGCTCCCCACATCAGAGGTGGAGGTGTCCAGCTGTGATCCACGCCCAGTTGCCTCTGATGCCTTTGGTGGCCGTCCTCTGGGTGGCTGAGACCTGGGGGTTCCCGACTGACTTGCGAATTACACTGATGTTTCTGTGTAACCCTGCTCATCCAGTTGGCCCTGAGATGTCCTGGGGTGAGTAAGGGGGGAAATTGGAAGGTCTCGGGATGTCCAGAGTCTCCTGGGTGGAAGGCTCGGCATTGGCCCTCCCTCCTCCCTCAGGGTGCCCAGAGGCCCAGGGATGCCAGCTGGACTGAGCTCCAGAAGCTCCAGTGTCACCTGGCTCTGCAAGTCCTGGAGGCCCAGATGCGTCTGCCCCATGGTCTGTGATCCCTCAGCCCTGGCCCTCTGAGACTGGGCCAATATTTGGAGCCCCTCCGCTACAGAATTCTGTGAGCGACCCAGGCTCTGGAGCCCCTCAGCATTAGCCTTCTGAGACTAGGCTAAGCTGTTGAGGCCCACAGCCACGGCCTGCTGTGTCCCCAGAATGCCATCAAGAGTCCCAGCCATAGCCAGCAAAGTCGGCACATGCCCCGACACCCATGGCCATGGACCGTTGCACCTCCTGGAGGCAGGCGATTTTTCCCAAACCACTGCGCTGCTCAGACTTGAGCAATGCAAGTTTGCAATGCAGTCAAATAATTTAAAAGAAACTTATCAAATTAAAATAACATTTCAGGGGAAGATGATGCACTTCAGCCACCCGCATAAACAATGGACACTGAGTGCTTGCTCTCCAAGGACACCTGAACTCAGATGGAGCCAGAGGGACAGTAGGCGGCACGGTCGCACAGTGGTTAGCACTGCTGCTTCACAGCTCCAGGGACCTGGGTTCGATTCCCGGCTTGGGTCACTGTCTGTGTGGAGTTTGCACATTCTCCTCGTGTCTGCGTGGGTTTCCTCCGGGTGCTCCGGTTTCCTCCCACAGTCCAAAGATGTGCGGGTTAGGTTGATTGGCCGTGCTAAAATTGCCCCTTAGTGTCTGGAGATGGGTAGGTTAGAGGGATTAGCGGGTAAATATGTAGGGATATGGGGGTAGGGCCTGGGTGGGATTGTGGTCTGTGTAGACTCGATGGGCCGAATGGCCTCTTTCTACACTGTAGGGTTTCTATGATTTCTATGACAGGCAATCAGGATCAATGATGCCCTCAATGTCTGCTGACTGGTCCTGTGATTTGGCTGTATTGGCCACACCAAGGAGCAGACTAATGAGGAGGTGCTCTGATCTGCCCAATGCCCTCTGCTCCAAGTTACCAAAGATGAGGAATGTAGGGCTGAATTTACAATCAAAAATTGAGGAGCAATCCTTTCAAATAACAAAAAAGGGGCTGCAACCTCTGCCAGGCAACATAAATACGGAATGCCAACTCCAAATACAGGCAACCTGGGAGTCTCGGAGCAACTTAACCCCAGATTGCACACAGGGTCTACTCTGTGCAACACCTTCAACATCAAATCCATTTCTGTTTTATATATGAGCCAAGTAATAATTATTGTTTTTGCATCACATTCTCATCTTGCACATTCTTGGAGTTGCTGGCTGGCAAAAGTGGTCTTTTCACCTGTGTGATGACAAATGTGAAGTTGATTGCAAAGGTGGGCAGTTGCTGTGCAGTTTGCAGGATTGTTTTGTGTTGGTGGCATGGTGGCTACGGGAGGAACACATGCATATATGTTATCCTTTCCTCCCTACTTCACTGCATTCAAATTTGAATTGTTTTTTGGAATCAAGAATGGTTCTTTAAATATATTGGGTAGAATCTTGTGAAAGTGATGAGCGTCCTAGCTGCCATCTAGAAAGCTGGTGAGACTCTCATATCACCAAGTAGGAAGGCCAGCTGCATCCTGTGCCACTCAACATTTGACAGGCCAGCAGTGAGCCTTTCCCCAGGATCAAGGACTCGGACCAGGGAAACAGAAGTCCTGCCCAATGAGAGCTGCTGACAAATCAAAGGATGACAACTTTTCTGTGCTAATCAATGGCAGTGCGGAGGTGGTGGATGCTGGAGGCATTATACCCATTTGAGGTCCAGGATCGAGTTGGGACACAGCACAGGTGAATGATGACAGGATGCGAGTTGCAGGGCTGTTGGGGAGGGAGAAGGGGTTCAACAGCAAGGGCTGGAGGTGGGTCTCGGCTGCTACCCCCATTCCCAGTGCCAGGTTCTTTGAGTGCCATTAAATGCAAGACCCCGACCCCATCAGGGCCATCAAGCAAACATGCCTAAGTTTGCTTGGCGTGCTCCCCACTTACAAAGCCTCCACCTGTCACTAGGTTAATACCATCATTAATTACCCACCAAAAGCCTTATTTGCCATGGGCTGGGGAAGCTGTCCATAATTCCTGTAATAATCAGAGTGGAGGCAGGATGGGTCTCCATCGGTCATACTCCCACCCAACTAAATGCCCCCATGCCACCAAACTCACCATAGGAGAAAAGAAAATTTTGTCCATTAATGCTAATGGTGTCAGAATTAAGCAGCCAAAATGTATTGTGTTTTTCATACTTTTTGTAAATATTATAAAAACTACTAATTTTTTAAAATCTTGTAGATAATCAAGTGCTTACAATCAACAAAGAACAAATGATAAAGGTATGTGGGGTTTGCTGACAAACAGCAACTGTTGATAATTTTATCCTAAAGTCGTTCAGAAAAGTTTCAGTCTCCTTCAAGAAATGGTGCCAGTGCAACCCTGTATCCAGCCACAATCTCACAAATTATTTGCCCCTAACTCTCATGGGTGGTATGGTGGCACAGTGGTTAGCACTGCTGCCTCAAAACGCCAGGGTCCCAGGTTCAATTCCAGCCTCAGGTCACTGTGTGGAGTTTGCACATTCTCCGTGTGGGATTCCTCTGGGTGCTCCGGTTTCCTCCCACAGCCCAAAAATATGCGGGTTAGGTTGATTGGCCATGCTAAATTGACCCTAGTGTCAGGGGGATTAGCAGGGTAAATGTGTGGGGTTGTGGGAAAGGGCCTGGGTGGGATTGTGATTGGTTCATACTCGATGAAGCAAATGGCCTCCTCCTGTACTTTAGGCATTCTATGATTATATTAAGTGAGCACTTGAGAAGCCTATTCATTTTCATAGATCTACTGCTAGCAGTCCAATACAGAAGGCCAAAACATGTTAATAAGTAATTCTGTTAAGAGTGATTTCTATATGCCCCCAGAACTGCGAAGAATTCTTTCTATATGCTGTTGCTATCATTCACCTGCTGTGAGACAGGTGAGCAATGGGGTTTCATGTGACTATACATTGCTGTAAATTATCAGCATGTAATCTGTTCTACATAATGTTTTTACCAGTGAATATATTCAATAAAAAAAGCTCCCAAGCAGGCCGTACAAAAATCACCCCCTTTAAGTTATCAAACATGCACAGCCACGCAAAAAGAAATTAAAATTCCTGCAAACTTAATCAAATCTCCTGCGTACTACAAATCAAAATTAGAGGACACATGAGTGGTAAGTCTCAATTACTGCCAAACAAATTTTCTGACAAAAAAAAACTTTTACCAGTATGGAGTCTCATTTCTTCAGATTTTAATTATTATTGGAAATTTAAATGTTTTTTCACCATTGTTCTGCCATTTCCTTCTCTCTTATACCAATTGTTCTCTGCCTCTCTTCGTTTTGCTTTCTGTGTCTGTTTTGACATTGAATTCAATATTCTAAATATTTTTGGTTCAGACAGAAATGTTAGTTACTAAATCTTTAATCTGATTGGTTAAGGAGACAAATTGTACTATAAGAGTCTGTCAAATTTAGGGTTAAGACTATGGAGAAATATTTAAGACATGTTGATCTGAACCAGCACCTTTTGAACATGGTGGCAGCAATGGGATAAAAACCCAGAACCTTGTAGAAATGTAGAGAAAACAGAAATGCTGCAAGACTGAGAAAAAAAATCAACAAATTATTCTGAACTGAAAAGAAGCTCCTATAGAAGGAGGGGAACAGAGAAAAATCAACAGGAAATGCTCTCAAGAAATACCTGGAAGCTGAAGGCAGGGATTTAAAATTCCTTACTGCAGCAGAAAACTCCATTAAATTTCGTTTGGAAGTCCAGTTTCAGAGTGCAGAGTGAAAATAATTTGCAAGGATGAGTTAAGTCAAATTTTGATTGCAGTAATTCCAGAGAAGTCTCTATAATAATTCAGTGCCAGAAGTGCAATTTGAAAGACATCCGTCACTAAAGCCCAATCCCCGAGGTGGAGCCCGACTATGTGGGGTGCGATTTTCCTAGAATTAAACTAAGTGCCCATCGGGCCGGAAAATCCCACCCATTTTTGGGTATACTTCGGTGGATTTCCGGTACTCTGTGCTGCAGAGTCCACTGAGTTCATGCCGCTCAGGGGGGGCAGGGCCTAATCCTGTCTGAGAGGCTGGCATCAGCATGCTGAGCAGGCCACTGCACATGCACTGATCTTCTAGTAGTGCCCCCACCATCCTCCTGATTGCCACTATCTGATGGATTCCCGTCAGCAACCCCCACCCCCCCCTCCCCGCCGGACCACCCCGATTGCCCTCTTCCTTCACTACCGATTGCTGTGCAGAGTGCGCAACGGTTCCCCCCACCACCGATTGGCCGCCGTGGTATGCACCCCCAGAAGGCCCACAACCACTGCCCAAAGGGCACCCTGCCACCCCTGACCTCCCTGTGGTGGCCTCAATGGCCTCTGCCCTACCGGGGGTGGGGTCATCATGCCTGGTTCCCATTAACGAGGACCAGCTTTAATCCCTGCTGATGTGAACTTCCCCTGGCATCCTGGGCTCGCTGATGACATTCAAATTTGAATTTAAATATTGTAATCAGCCTCGTGCTGATTTCCGACACTCGGCTGATTTGTGTGTAAAAAAATGGCCCAGGAAAGCTGCAATCGGCTAAACTCTGCTTGTGAATCTCCCTAACATTTTGCCTGTGGTGTCTGAGCTAGTCCAAAAGAACAAAAAAAAAGAGAACAAATTAATGAAATATTTTGGAAATGTCACAACTGCCCAGTTCAGTAAGATACAAGCAGAAGTTCCAACTTGACCGACTCAGATTATAATATGAACAGCTAAAGAAAAGTCAGAAAAAGAGAAGGCTGGAAAACCTCAGCAGGCCCATTACGTTCCATAAGGAGAAAACAGTTAATATTTCAAGTCTGCATGACCCTTCTTCGGAACTAAAGTGAGGGTAAGATGTGATTATGTATAAGAGAGGGTGGAACAGCTAGAATGGTGAATAGCAGGAGCTTGATGAGATTGCAACAAAGATGCAGCAAAACTTAACAAGATGGTCCAGTGCAGGAGGGAGGATTTTTGTACAGCAACATAAAAGGATATGAAAATGGTAAAGATGGGAGGAGCAGGGCCACAATCTAAAGTTGTCGAACTCAACGTTGAGACCCAAGGGCTGTAATGTGACTAGTCAGAAGATGAGATGCTGCTCCTTCAGTTTGCATTGGGTTTCACTGGAGAATTGCAACAGACATGTAGGCATGAGAGCAAGGTGCTGAGTTAAAATGGCAGGTGACATGAAGATTGTAGGCTGAGCAAAAGTGTTCCACGAAGCAATCACCCAGTCTGCCTTTAGAATCCTCAATGTAGGGGAGACCGCATTGGGAGCAGTGAACACAGTCGACCATATTGAAGGAGGTGAAAGTGAAATTTCTTCTCTCTTTGCAGCATGGGTTGGACATTTTTGTTACAGATCCAGAAAACCAATGGTCAGCCCAGTGCCTCCACTGAAAGAGGTGAAAGAGAATCATCAGCAGTCTGAGAAACCTGTATCTCTGGCCCTAACAACAGAACAGCAGGTCAACATTGCAACCACAGTGCATATGCTGCAACTCCCAACCGGCATAACAAGAGATACTGGAACCTGGAAGCAGCTGTCCATGGCCAACAGCAAAAAGCAGAGTGTAACACTAAACTTTCTCCATAGGAACACTCTTCCTCAGCCACAGAGGATATCAAAATAACCTATATGGCAATGGAAAAAAACAAAAGAGCCAATAATATTTATCCACTGTCAAAAAAGAAGTTTGAGTGGTAGCAAGCACCGATCAATGCAACCAGACCAAGTGGGGTTCAACATGCAGGAATGGGAGAAAAGAAAGAAAGCATACACAGATACCAGTTTCCAGATCAACAGGCCTTTGTTTAAAGAGGGCTGCAGGGAAAAGCCTGGGAAGTACAGACCAGTGAGCCTCACATCTGTGGTGGGTAAGTTGCTGGAAAGGATTTTGAGAGACAGGATCGACAGGCATTTAGAGACGCAAGGACTGATTACGGACAGTCAACATGGCTTTGAGTGGAAAATCATGTCTCACAAATTTGATTGCGTTTTTTGAAGGGGAAATCAAGAAGGTAGATGAGGGCAGTGCAGTTAATGTTGTCTACATGGACTTTAGCAAGGCCTTTGACAAGGTACCACATGGTAGGTTGTTGCACAAGGTTAAATCTCACGGGATCCAGGGTGAGGTATCTAAATGGATACAAAATACAAGGGTGGTTGTAGAGAGTTGTTTTTCAAACTGGAGGCCTGTGACCAGCGGTGTGCCTCCGGGTCAGTGCTGGGTCCACTGTTATTTGTCATTTATATTAATGATTTGGATGAGAATATAGGAGGCATGGTTAGTAAGTTTGCAGATGACACCAAGATTGGTGGCATAGTGGACAGTGAAGAAAATTATCTCCGATTGCAATGGCATCTTGATCAATTGGGCCACTGGGCTGACAAATGGCAGATGGAGTTTAATTTAAATAAATGCAAGATGATGCATTTTGGTATTAGAATCATAGAATCCTACAGTGCAGAAAGAGGCCATTCGGCCCATCGAGTCTGCACCAACCACAATCCCACCCAGGCCCTATCCACATATCCCTACATATTTACCCACTAACCCCTCTAACCTATGCATCCCGGGACACTAAGGGGCAATTTAGAATGGCCAATCAACCTAGCCCGCACATCTTTGGACTGTGGGAGGAAACTGGAGCACCTGGAGGAAACCCACACAGACACAGGGAGAATGTGCAAACTCCACACAGACAGCGACCCGAGCCGGGATTCGAACCCAGGTCCCTGGAGCTGTGCAGCAGCAGTGCTAACCATTGTGCTACCGTGCTGCCCCATTGAGTAGATTGAACTAGGGCAGGACTAACTCAGTTAATGGTAGGGTGTTGGGGAGAGTTACAGAACAAAGATCTCGGGGTACATGTTCATAGCTTCTTGAAAGTGGAGTCACAGGTGGACAGAATGGTGAAGGCGGCATTCAGCATGCTTGGTTTTATTGGTCAGAACATTGAATACAGGAGTTGGGACGTCTTGTTGAAGTTGTACAAGACATTGGTAAGGTCTCACTTGGAATACTATGTGCAGTTCTGGTCACCCCATTGTAGAAAGGATATTATTAAACTAGAAAAAGAGTGCAGAAAAGATGTACAAGGGTGCTACCAGGACTTGATGGATTGAGTAATAAGGAGAGGCTGGATAGACTGGGACTTTTTCCTCTGGAGCGTAGAAGACTGAGGGGTGATCTAATGGAGGTCTATAAAATAATGAGGGGCACAGATCAGCTAAATAGTCAATATATTTTCCCAAAGGTAGGAGAGTCTAAAACTAGAGGGCATAGGTTTAAGGTGAGAGGGGAGAGATACAAAAGTGTCCAGAGGGGCAATTTTGTCCACATAGAGGGTGGTGAGTGTCTGGAACAAGCTGCCAGAGGTTGTAGTAGAGGCGGGTACAGTTTTGTCTTTTAAAAAGCATTTAGACAGTTACATGGGTAAGATGGGTGTGGAGGGATATGGGCCAAGTGCGGGCAATTGGGATTAGCTTAGGGGTTTAAGAAAAAAGGACAGCATGGACAAGTTGGGCCGAAGGGCCTGTTTTCATGCTGTAAACTCTATGACTAGCAATGACAGCTTACCATCCTCCAACAAAACTGTAAATGAGATGTGTAAGGCTGTACGGTTCCCAGGTGATCTGAACCTTTAAATTCAAAGACTTGAACGGGGGAGATGGGGTAGTGACAATCGAGTAATAGTCATAGAGTCACAGAGGTTTATAGCATGGAAAAGGGCTCTTTGGCCTAACTTGTCCATGCCGCCCTTTTTTTTAAACCCCAAAGCTAGTCCCAATTGCCCGCATTTGGCCCATATCCCTCTATAGCCATCTGACTCATGTAACCGTCTAAATGCTGTTTAAAAGACAAAATTGCACCCGTCTCTACTACTACCTCTGGCAGCTTGTTCCAGACACTCACCACCCTCTGAGAAAAATTGCCCCTGTGGACCCTTTTATTTTTCTCCCCTCTCACCTTACACCTATGCCCTCTAGTTTTAGACTCCCCTCCCTTTGAGAAAAGATATTGACTGTCTAGCCGATCTATGCCCCTCATTATTTTATAGACCTCTTTCAGATCACTCCTCAGCTTTCTACACTCCAGAGAAAAAAGTCCCAGTCTATCCAACCTCTCCTTATAACTCAAACCATCAAGTCCCGGTAGCATCCTAGTAAATCTCTTCTGCACTCTTTTTAGTTTAATAATATCCTTTCTACAATAGGGTGACCAGAACTGTACACAGTATTCCAAGTGTGGCCTTACCAATGTCTTGTACAAATTCAACAAGACGTCCCAACTCCTGTATTCAATGTTCTGACCAATGAAACCAAGCATGCCGAATGCCTTCTTCACCACTCTGTCCACCTGCTTTCAAAGAGCTATGAACCTGTTCCCATTAAGTCTCTTTGTTCTGTAACTCTCCCTAACGCCCTACCATTAACTAAGTCAGTCCTGCCCTGGTTCAATCTACCAAAATGCATCACCTCGCATTTATCTCAATTAAACACCATTTGCCACTCGTCAGCCCACTGGCCCAATTGATCAAGATCCCTTTGCAATCCGAGATAACCTTCTTCACTGGTCCACTATGCCACCAATCTTGGTGTCATCTGCAAACTTACTAACCATGCCTCCTAAATTCTCATCCAAATCATTAATATAAATGACAAATAACAGTGGACCCAGCATAGTAATAATGTAGTAATCGTGATGAGGTACTAACAATGATGTACATTCATGGGACTGGTAACAATGCAAGACAAAGTAAACTAGTGTGTTGGATAATGACTTGGCGATAAACTCAGACACTTATAAACATTCTAAGGGGGTTAGACATGGTAAATTCAGAAAGAATGTTCCTGATGGTGGGGGAATGCAGAACTAGGGGTCGTAGTTTGAGAGTAGGGGGTAAACCTTTTAGGACTGAGGTGAGGAAAAATTTCTTCACCCAGAGAGTGGTGAATCTGTAGGATTCATGACCACAGTAAGTAGTTGAGGCCAAAACATTGTGTGAATTTAAGAAGAAATTATATATACCTCTTGGGACTAAAGGGATCAAGGAAAATGAGGGGAAGGCAAGATCAGGATATTTGATGATCAGCTACGATCAAAATGAATGGGAGAGCAGGTTCGAAGGGCCGAATGGCCTACTCCTGCTTCTATTTTCTATGTTTCTATGAGAGGTGAAGTATAAGAGTCTGGCACACATGGGGTTAACGTGGGACTGTGTAAAGTACTGTCACACACTGATGTAAGAAAGACCCAGGGGTCAATGCGGCGTTGAGCAGAGACATGTCCTATCTTGTCCCCTTTACTGTACAGTTTAAAATTGATCTAATTGTTAATAAAGGTTTATAGTTAACCTACAGACTATGACGACTTAAAGACATACCGATCTGTAAGCAACACCCTCCCAACACAAATCATTGCTTACCTAGTTCACACAAGTCCCAGATTCCCAACAAAGAAGTTTTTGGCTTTTGAATAAGTTTCAGTAGAAAACGCCAACATAAAGTGCAAATATAATGAAGGATTTGGCAGCATTCATTTTCTTCTGAGCTAATCTAGCCAATGTCAATCAAGTTTAAAAAAATTAAGTTCACCAAATTTTGAAAAATCTGAAGCATTATTGCATATAACCATTTTTTCCTACCTTCAGCATCATATCACTTGAATCTTATTCTGTGTTGTAGTTCTGTATTGTATTCCAAGTGAACCATTGCTCTATGCAGCTAGATTTTTACAATTTTAATTTCTTCATTCAATGGTTTATTTTAGAGATTGAAAGGGGGGCACAAACATCATAGCAACAATAAATATCATATTAAATTATATCATACAATTGACCTCCCTAAATGAAGACTTTTTTTGTTAGTTATATGAAATCTAAACATATTATTTAAGCAAGTCAATGGAAAGCAACAATAATAGGAATCCACTGCAAAAGCAAACAGTAAGACCACAGTGAAGCTTTTACGATCTGTCATTCTTTGGATAGACTTCGAATGCATACAGCACATCCTTTGGGTTTTGCCATTTGGATGCATATATATAGCTATATGGATATGTATATATATATATTCACAACCTTTTAAGACTTCAATAATACAAATGTTTATTGGAAAACCATTGCAATTATTTAATCATGTCTCCATTGATTTTCAAGTTCAAATCCCAATAGACAGCTTTAGTTATTCTGGAAAATATATCCTCAAGAACTGAGCATCTTCTAGTTAATCCTCAAGAGAATGGCACAGCTGATGACTGACAAGATAGAGTGCTCACAGTCATTACTTCCAAACATGTCATTGTTACAAAATACCTTCGTTGCTGAGTTTATCTGATGCTTTTTGCAGTCATTCTAAATAGCACTTTTAACATATAAAAAAATCCCTGGCACTTTGTTAAGAGACACTGAATCAAGAAGGGTGAGATTATAAGGGATGGCTTAAACCTTGGTCCAAGAGATATATTTTCTGTTTTGCTCATGGAAAAGATGGGGGTGAAGAGGCAGAAAGATCTACCTAAATAATTCTAAAAACATAGGGTGAAGGGTGTGCTGAAGAGGGGTTGGGTGGGGTGGAGGGCAAGAGTGATGCACATAAGGCATCATAGGATGAATGTATTTGGAAGAAGATGAGTTGAAGATGATATCAGAGGTAGTGGAAAGATATAAACACAAAAATGATATTTTTTAATTTAAAGCATTTGGGGAATGGGAAGTTATGTAACTCCATTAAGACAAAGGTGATGGACTTATTCAATAACAATAGTTTTGAATACTTGTTAAACTTTATGGAAAGTGGAAGATGGGAAACTAACGATGGCAGTATTGAATCTGGGGGCGAAATAAACAAAGGAGAAAGATAGAAGAAAAATATTCTGGTGGGGGGATTGGCGGAATTCCCCGGTTTTAAAACTAAGTGCTTCCGCCGGTGGGAAACGGGAATCATGCTGCCACTGGTAACGGTGTTCACAAACCATCCTGCCTATTCAAACGGGCTAGCCCGGCTCTCATGTGAAAGACATAGGTCCTCCGACTCCAGCGGCGGCTTATTCGCTGAAGTTGGAAATCAATGAGCAACAAGCGGGAGCAGCTTGGCATTGCCAGATGACATTGAACCATCTGGTTCTCACTCCAATTGCCCTTTCTTCCCATAGAGTGAACCTAGGGGTCACTTAGCACCCCTAGGGAGGAGGAAGTGCTGGAGCACAGCCCGGAGCTTTCCACCAGGGAGCTCCTGGCAGTCTCCAACCCTTCGGAATCCTTCCCCTCCTGACAGCAACACATCTAGTGGCAATCGGGAAGAACAGAGTGACAAGGTGTTACCATTGACACCCGAAAGTTGGCCAGACCTCTCCAGGTCCAGAGGCTGCTCGCCAAGGATATCAGGGTTGGCCCTGGCACTCTTGCAACCTCCTGGTTGCCTCAACACCAATGATCAGAACCATCACTATATGGAATGTCTCTGATCCAAGATCCATCCTCAGTCTGTGAGGGCATGGAAAAGAGAGAGAGTTAACAATATTATCCATCTTTATACTCTAACGTCCTCCCTCATCCCTATGTGGTGCAGTGACTGGAAGGTGGCCAACCCTCAACATCCTTCCCACACAGCATTACAGCAGCTGCTGTCCACACCATCCAGCTTGCACAGTGAGGCCTTTGCCCCTTGTCTCCTCTTGTGGCATCATGATTTCCTGTCCCCATCATCCCTCCCTTCACACCACATGGGCAGCACAGTGGCACAGTGGTTAGCACTGCTGCCTCACAGCACCAGGGACCTGGGTTCAATTCCCAGCTTGGGTGACTGTGTAGAGTTTGCACATTCTCCCTGTGTCTGCATGGGTTTCCTCTGGGTGCTCCGGTTTCCCCCCACAGTCCAAAGATGTGTGTGCGGGTTAGGTGGATTGGCCATGATAAATTGACCCTTAGTGTCAGGGGAGCTAACTAGGATAAATGCATGGGGTTATGGGAATAGGACCTGGGTGGGATTGTGGTCAGTACAGACTCGATGGGCCAAATGGCCTCCTTCTGCATGGTAGGATTCTATGATATGCAATACTTCTGGATGTGCTGACGACTGAAGGTTTCCTTCAGTAGGAGTTGTGAACCTCTGGGGAAAGTTGTACAGCACTGAGTAACACATGCACTGGTTCAAATCTGAGTTTCCATCGCGCCACTTGGTGAGACCCAGCAAATTTCCAGGAGTGTTAATGTCATCCAGTGGGATAAGGATGAAACATGAGGAAGCAGCTGGCATGCAGGGGCAGTGAGCATCATCCTTTATGGAGCTTACCCCGTGTGTCCCAGCGATGAGGCTGTTTCTGTAATATGGATTACCTGGCAGCACTTCTTTCTGCTGCTACTGGGACATCTGACCCTTGTAGGCACTCACTTTGCCAATTCACCTCCATCATCTGATGTGGGACTGTGAATGAAGGGAGTTCCAGGAGGTGTACCAACATCCAGCATTCATGTAGGGTTTGAAGGGAGAGAGGTCCTGGGTCAGTGTCACTTGCTGTGTAGGAAGAGGAGTTAGTTCAAGGCTGGTGGGGTTTTTGCACGAGGGCAGGACTGTGCCAGACTGTGAGTGGTTAACGGAGGGGTATGCAGGGGTCCAGATGTCTTGGTGCATGGTTTTCATGGAGCCAGAAGGTCTGAGCTGAGATCGGACAGAGAGAGGAATCGACACTTTTAACATCCAGGTACCTGAAACTGATGTGGATTGGGTTAGCTGCAACACTTCAAAGAGTCAATGGAAGCAGCCAGACAAAGCTTCCCCATCCTGGGGGACCCCTGAGATCATCCCATTCCTTCCAACTCCAACCCTGGTTGCCCCCATTGAGATGGACATGCCCCCAAACAAGACCAAAAAGTTTCAGAATTAACACTTACCTCCTAGCTCGCCCTCCGATGCCTTGTTGTCTGGTTCCCGCTTTTCAAGAATAACACCAAATTCCACATGCCTGACTTGCAGCAGTGAGGGTGGGTGAATCACATGGCCACGGCATCTGGAGCCAGTCCCACTAATGACATGGAGATTAAGGTATTTGCATAATTATCAGGTCTGCTCTGGGCGGGAACCTGATCGGGGCTGGTGAGCTGGTTTAGATGAATCCCTCCTCCATTCTAAACTATTCAATTGTCAGTGAAAAAACTGTGGGGGCGATCTTACCCAAAAAAGTCCGAACAAGTATGAAAACAGGAGAGAATCGTGCCCATTTTTTAGGCGAGCTCCCAGACACAATCTTATGTCACTTGAAAAAAAAAGAGGCAAAGTGTGATTCTTGTCAGTGGGGGAGTGTATGGAGTCTACTCTCACTGGGAAGACAGCTGCTGAATGCTAGAGGATACCATTTTGCTTGCACTGATCTCCCAGTGCGCTAACTGTTTACAAGAGTACACAGTTAATACACTGGGAGATACCTCACTCCTCCCACACTCCTGGACATCAGCCCCCACCCTCCTTAGACCCTGTCCCCTTCAGGCTATATCTCCTTCCCTTCAGGCCCCACCCCCTCCCCTTAGGCCCTGCCCCTTGGCACTCCCAAGCTGACAGTTTCAGGCTGACTCTGCCCAACGGGCATTGCCCCTCCCTGCCCCAGACCACCTGGTGGGAGGGGGGGGTGCCTCAATAGCCTTCGGTCCCATCAGCGAGACCATACCATCTGGTCTCCGTTGGTGGGGTCCAAACGTAATCCTTGCCAGTGAGTACCTTCACCGACAAGGTCGTTAAGGCAAGTGAGTCTGGACGATTGCGCCCCGGGATCACTAATAATATTTAAATTAAGATTGAAATATAATCAGCCTCACGCCTTTGTGGGCATTGGTGGCTAAGCCAATATTTATTGTTCAGAAGGAAATTCCAGAATTTTGACAGAGTGAAGGAAGGGTGATACAGCTCCAAGTCAGGAAGGTATGTAGCTTGGTGGGGAATTTGCAGGTGGTGATGTTCCTATGCAGCTGCTGCTCTTGTCCTTCTAGGTGGGAGAGGTTGCGAGTTTGGATGGTGCTGTCGAAGGGGCCGTGGTGAGTTACCACAGTGTGTTTTGTAGATGGTGCACATTACTGCCACTGTGCATCAAGGGTGGAGGGAGTGAATGTTTATGATGATAGGTGGGGTGCCAATCAAGTGGGCTGCTTTGTCCTGGATAGTGTCGAAATTCTTGAGTGTTGTTGGAGCTAAAACATCCAGGCAAGTGGAGAGTATTCTATCGCACTCCTGACTTTTGCCTTGTAGATTGTGGACAGACTTTGGGAGTCAGCAGGTGAGTTAATTGCTGCAGGATTCCCAGCCTCTGACCTGCTCTGGTAGCCACCGTAGGTCAATGATAACTCCCAGGATGTTGATAGTAGGGAGACTCACCGATAGTAATACCACTGAATATCAAGAGGAGATTCACTCTTGTTGGAGATGGTCATTACCTGACACTTGTGTGGTGCAAATGTTACTTGCCACTTATGAGCCCAAGTCTGGATGTTACCCATGCCTTGCAGCATATGGCTATGGACTCTTTGAAGAGTCGCGAATCGTGCTGAGCTTTGTGCAACCATCAGCAAATATCCTCACTTCTGACCGTAGATGGAGCAAAGGAGAAGTAGCTGAAGTTGGTTGGGCCTAGGACACAAACTCTTGGCCTGGAATGGAAATGATTGACCTTCAAAAATCCTTCAGAAACTTTGTGCTTGGTATGACTCCAACAGTGGAAAGTTGTCTCTGATTCCCATGGACTCAGGTTTTGCTAGGGGTCCTTAGAGTCCGAGTCATAGAGGTTTACAGCATGGAAACAGGACCTTTGGCCCAACTTGTCCATGCTGCCCAGTTTTTACCAAGCTAGTCCCAATTGCCCGCATTTGGCCCAAATTCCTCTATACCCATCTTACCCATGTAACTGTCTAAATGCTTTTTAAAAGACAAAATTGTACCCGCCTCTACTACTGCCTCTGGCAGCTCGTTCCAGACACTCACCACCATCTCAGTGAAAAAATTACCCTGCTGGATCCTTTTGTATCTTTCCCCTCTCACCTTAAACCTATGCCCTCTAGTTTTAGACTCCCCTCCCTTTGAGAAAAGATGTTGACTATCTACTGTATCTATGCCCCTCATTATAATATAGACGTCTATAAGATCACCCCTAAGTCTCCTACGCTCCAGAGAAAAAAGTCCCAGGATGTTGCCTGGTATGGAGGGCATGAGGAGAGATTGGAGAAACTTGGTTTGTTCTCACTGGAGCGACGGAGGGAGACCTGATAGAAGTCTACAAGATTATGAAAGGCATGGACAGTGTGGATAGTCAGAAACTTTTTCCCAGGGTGGAAGAGTCAATTACTAGGGGGCATAGATTTAAGGTGCGAGGGGCAAGGTTTCAAGGAGAAGTACGAGGCAGATTTTTTACACAGAGTAGTGGGTGCCTGGAACTCGTTGCCGGGGGAGGTAGTGGTAGTGACTTTTAAGGGGCGTCTTGACAAGTACATGAATAGGATGGGAATAGAGGGATATGGTCCCCGGAAGGGTAGGGGGTTTTAGTTAAGTCGGGCAGCATGGTCGGTGCAGGCTTTGAGGGCCAAAGGGCCTGTTCCTGGCTGTAATTTTCTTTGTTCTTTGTTCTATCGAATCTCTCGTTATAACTCAAACCATCAAGTCCCGGTAGCATCCTTGTAAATCTTTTCTGCACTCTTTCTAGTTTAATAATATCCTTTCTATAATAGGGTGACCAGAATTCTACACAGTATTCCAAGTGTGGCCTTACCAATGTCTTGTACAACTTCAATAAGACGTCCCAACTCCTGTATTCAATGTTCTAACGAATGAAACCAAACATGCCAAATGCTTTCTTCACCACACTGTCCACCTGTAACTCAATTTTCAAGGAGCTATGAACCTATACTCCTAGATCTCTTTGTTCTATAACTCTCCCCAGTGCCCCACCATTAACTGAGTAAGTCCTGCCCCGATTTGATCTATCAAAATGCATCACCTTGTATTTATCTAAATTAAACTCCATCTGCCACTCATCAGCCCACTGGCCCAATTGATCAAGAGCCTAGATAACCTTCTTCACTGTCCACTATGCCACCAATCTTGATGTCATCTTCAAACTTACTAACCAAGCCTCCTAAATTCTCATCCAAATCATTAATATAAATAACAAATAACAGTGGACCCAGCACCTGAGGCACACCGCTGGTCACAGGCTTCCAGTTTGAAAAACAACCTTCTACAACCACAATCTGTGTTCTGTCGTCAAGCCAATTTTGTATCCAATAGGCTACCTCATCCTGGATCCTGTGAGATTTAGCTTTATGCAACAACCTTTCATGCAATAGCTTGTCAAAGGCCTTGCTAAAGTCCATGTCGACAATGCCGACTGCTCTGCCCTCATCTACCTTCTTGGTAATCCTTCAGAAAACTCAATCAAATTTAAGAGACATGATTTTCCACTCACAAAGCCATGCTGACTGTCCCTAATCAGTCTTTGCCCCTCTAAATGCTTGTAGATCCTGTCTCTCAGAATACCTTCTCACAACTTACCCACCACAGAAGTTAAGCTCACCGGTCTGTAGTTCTACCTGCAGCCCTTCTTAATCAAAGGCACAACATTTACCACCCTCCAATCTTTAGGCACCTCACCTTGATGCCAGACTTGGTCAAATGCTGCCCTGATTTCATCTCTCCTCTTGAGTTCAACTTTTTTGCCCAATATATTCACAATTTTACTTCATTTGTTAAATTTCAAGTGACTTCAAGATATTGGGTGGATTTCGCTCAAAAATTAAGTGTTAGCCCCAGCAGGAAAACCAGTGAGATTCCTGCTTGGTGGTTTGGTGTGATTCAGTTCGCAATTCATCCATGCTTTAAGAGTTTTTGGAGCCTGATGAAATTCTCACCTAATTCACCCATACTTAGAATTTATTTTGGAATGGGGACCTAAAGAGGCCGATAAGGTCTCAAAGATTAGGCCACCATTTTTAGAGGGTGTTCCGATCTCCAGAGAATCCTGCATCTTGGGGATAGTGATCATAACTCTATCTCCTTTACGCTAGCATTGGAAAGAGATAGGATCAGGCAAGCTAGGAAAGTGTTTATCTGGAGTAAGGGGAAATATGAAGCCATCAGGCAGGAGATTAGAGGCATGAATTGGAAGGAGGCATTCTCGAGGAAAAGTACTGAAGTAAGGTGGCAGATTTTCAAGGAATGTTTGTCTGGAGTTCTGCATGACAACGTTCCGATGAGACAGGGAGGTGTTGGTAGGTTACGGGAACCGTGGTGCACGAAAGCTGCGCTGAACCTAGTCAAAAAGAAAAGGAAAGCGTACAAAAGGTTCAGAGAGCTAGGCGATGATAGGGATCTAGATGAATATACGACTCACAGGAAGGGACTTACGAAAGAAATTAGGAGAGCCAGAAGGGGTCACGAGAAGGCCTTGGCAGGTAAGATTAAGGAGAACCCTAAGGCGTTCTATAAATATGTGAAGAGTAAAAGGATGAGATGTGAAGGAATAGGACCTATAAAAGGTGAAGATGAGAAAGTCTGTACAGAACCGGAAGAAATAGCAGAGGTGCTTAATGAATATTTTACCTCGGTATTCACGGTGGAAAAAGACCTGGGTGGTTGTACTACAGGATTGAGCGGACTGAAAAGACTGAGTATGTGGACATTAAGAAAGAGGATGTGTTGGAAATTTTGAATAGCATCAAGATAGATAAGTCGCCGGGACCGGATGGGATGTACCCCAGGTTTCTGTGGGAGGCGAGGGAAGAGATTGCAGAGCCTCTGGCGATGATCTTTGCGTTGTTGATGAAGATGGGAGAGGTTCCGGAGGATTGGAGGATTGCGATGTGGTTCCTATATTCAAGAAAGGGAATAGGGATAGCCCAGGAAATTACCGACCGGTGAGTCTAACCTCAGTGGTTGGTAAGTTGATGGAGAAGATCCTGAGGGACAGGATTTATGAACATTTAGAGAAGTTTAGTATGCTCAAAAGTAGTCAGCACGGCTTTGTCAAAGGCAAATCGTGCCTTATGAGCCTGGTGGAGTTCTTTGAAACTGTGACTAAACACATTGAGGAAGGAAAAGCGGTAGATGTGGTTTACATGGACTTCAGCAAGGCGTTCGATAAGGCCCCCCATACAAGACTTCTCGAGAAAGTGAGAGGGCATGGGATCCAAGGGGCTGTTGCCTTGTGGATTCAGAACTGGCTTGCCTGCAGAGTAAGAAGTTTAACAACACCAGGTTAAAGTCCAACAGGTTTATTTGGTAGCAAAAGCCACACAAGTGTGGCTTTTGCTACCAAATATACCTGTTGGACTTTAACCTGGTGTTGTTAAACTTCTTACTGTGTTTACCCCAGTCCAACGCCGGCATCTCCACATCTTGCCTGCAGAAGGCAGAGAGTGGTTGTAGACGGGTCTTTTTCTGAATGGAGGTCGGTCACCAGTGGAGTGCCCCAGGGATCTGTTCTGGGACCCTTGCTGTTTGTCATTTTCATAAATGACCTCGATGAGGAAGTGGAGGGATGGGTTGGTAAGTTTGCCGACGACACGAAGGTTGGTGGTGTTGCGGATAGGTTGGAGGGATGTCAGAAGCTGCAGCGTGACATAGATAGGATGCAAAACTGGGCCGAGAAGTGGCAGATGGACTTCAACCCGAATAAATGTGTAGTGGTCCATTTTGGCAGGTCAAATGGGATGAAGGAGTATAATATCAAGGGGTGGCACGGTAGCACAGTGGTTAGCACTGCTGCTTCACAGCTCCAGGGACCTGGGTTCAAATCCCGGCTCGGGTCGCTGTCTGTGTGGAGTTTGCACATTCTCCCTGTGTCTGCATATGTTTCCTCCGGGTGCTCCGGTTTCCTCCCATAGTCCAAAGATGTGCGGGCTAGGTTGATTGGCCATTCTAAATTGCCCCTCAGTGTCCCGGGATAAAAGGGATGCATAGGTTAGAGGGGTTAGTGGGTAAATATGTAGGGATATGTGGATAGGGCCTGGGTGGGATTGTGGTTGGTGCAGACTCGATGGGCCGAATGGCCTCTTTCTGCACTGTAGGATTCTATGATTCTGATGATTCTAGTAAGACTCTTAGCAGTGTAGAGGATCAGAAGGACCTTGGGGTCCGGGTCTATAGGACTCTTAAATCGGCCTCGCAGGTAGAGGAGGTGGTTAAGAAGGCGTAAGGTGTGCTGGCCTTCATCAATCGAGGGATTGAGTTGAGGAGTCGGGAGACAATGATGCAGCTTTATAAGACCCTCATCAGACCCCACTTGGAGTACTGTGCTCAGTTCTGGTCGCCTCATTACAGGAGGGATGTGGAAATGATTGAAAGGGTGCAGAGAAGATTTACAAGGATGTTGCCTGGATTGGCTGGCAAGCCTTATGAGGATAGGCTGAGGTAGCTCGGTCTTTTCTCCTTGGAGAGACGAAGGATGAGAGGTGACCTGATAGAGGTGTACAAGATGTTGAGAGGTACAGATCGGGTGGATTCTCGGAGGCTTTTTCCCACGGCTGAGACGGTTGCTACGAGAGGACACAGGTTTAAGGTGCTGGGGAGGAGGTACAGAGGAGATGTCAGGGGTAAGTTTTTCACTCAAAGGGTGGTGGGTGAGTGGAATCGGCTGCCGTCAGTGGTGGTGGAGGCAAACTCGATAGGGTCTTTTAAGAGACTTCTGGATGAGTACATGGGACTTAATAGGATTGAGCGTTATAGGTAAACCTATATATAAGCCTAGGTAGGTAGGGACATGACCGGCGCAACTTGTGGGCCGAAGGGCCTGTTTGTGCTGTATTTTTTCTATGTTCTATGTTCTATATCTTCCCCCCTCCTACTCCCAGCATTAGGCCCCACCTGCACTTGCTGGCATCCGGACCCCCTCAAGTAAGCAATACCTCGCTATGGAGACACCTAAGACCATCCCCACCCCACCTGACCCCCTCCCTTCAGGAGCCCCCACAAATGTGCCCGCTTCAGCAGAACCCCCCCTCCCACCCCTCCGGCATCCAGGCATAGCTAACTTGGCAGTGCCAATCTGGCAGTGCCAACTAGTTAAGAAGTCTCACAACACCAGGTTAAAGTCCAACAGGTTTATTTGGTAGCAAATACCATAAGCTTTCGGAGCACTGCTCCTTCGTCAGATGGAGTGGAAATGTGCTCTCAAACAGTGCAAACAGACAAAAGGAGCAGTGCTCCGAAAGCTTATGGTATTTGCTACCAAATAAACCTGTTGGACTTTAACCTGGTGTTGTGAGACTTCTTACCGTGTTCACCCCAGTCCAACGCCGGCATCTCCACATCATGAGTGTCAACTAGTGCCAGAGAGCAGCCATTTCCCCAAATAACCGGGGCTCCAATGCCCTCCAAGCCCTTTGATGTGGCAATCACACCTGATCTCTGTTTGTGGAGACCTGTAATGATTCACACCAGGTTCCCACTGCTCTCAAGATTTGCAGGGGCTGGGAGAATCCCAAAAATCGTTATTGCCAGCGTTAACTATGCTATGGACCTTCCCCGCAATTCTCCGGCCCTAGTGCGATTTGCGCTTGTGCGCATGGGACTGGAGAATCACACCCTAGATCCCAGAGTGCTACTGTGTGATCATGGCAAAATGGGAAAAGATACATCAGTCATCCAAATAGAATAAACAACTTCAGCTGGAAAATTTCAGAGGGATCATGTCCACAAGAGATTTCAACCTTTAAACATGTTGTGACCAAACAACATGGTGCTTGTCAGGATGTTGGATTTTCATTCACATTGCCATTTTCTAATTTTTCTCCAGCATCTTTATGTAATAGTGAGATTGTTGCTGGTGTTGTGCGCAATGGTAAGAGGAGGGGTCTTGAATCGATCTTGAAAGTTTTACAGAATTATAGAATTGATGCAGCACGGATGCTGGTTGGCCTGTCATGTCAGTGCCAGATCTGCGAATGAGCAATTCAGCTAGTTCCACTTCCCTGCCTTCTCCCTGCAACCCTGCACATTCTTCTTTCAGATAATAATCCATTTCCCTCTCGTTAGCCTTGATTGAACCTGCTTCCAACATACTCTCAGATCTTAACCATTCGCTGTGTGAACAGGTTTTTCCTGATGTCACTATTGCTTCTTTTGCTAATTACCTTACATCAGTGTCCTGTTGTTCTCAATTGGGTAACAGTCTCTCTATCAAATTTGCTCACAACCTTCTCTACTCCAAGGAAATCATAGAATCCTACAGTGCAGAAGGAGGCCATTTGGCCCATCGAGTCTGCACATTCAAAAGATCATCCTCTGCAATATCCACCATCCGCAACATAAGGCCAACATCTTCCCCTCTCCTCACATATCGGCATCCCAAAGACAACATTCCCTCCAGCACACCCTGATCCACTCCTCAATCACCTCCAAAACCTCATCCTCTTCCCGCAGCACCAGCCCTTTTACCTTCACTTGTCATTGTTCATGGCCCATGTTCCAGGTGAAGGAACAATTTACTTTATTTCTTTCAATTTAGCATTCTGTGTTTACTGCTCACAATGCTGCCTCCTCTGCATCAAGGAAACCGAATGCAGATTGGGTGACTACTTTGCTGAACACCCCTGCTCAGCCTGCAAGCATGACTGAGTTGCCAGTTGCTTGTCATTTAAATTCACTGCCTTGCCCTCTCTGCAGTGGTCTGCTGCAGTGTTCCCGGTGAACCTCAACACAAGCTGAAGGAATCTTCTGGTGCGTACTCGATAGCTTCTGGACTCTACAATGAGTTCAACAACTTCTGATTATCAACTCTGTCCCCCATTTTTATTCTGTGTTTTGGCCTTGTGCTGGTCTGAATCTTGCATTTCATGTTTTTGCATTTGGACAGAACTCTACATTATTTTGCCATTCACACTCACTCTGAAAAAATGCTTTGTTTATTTCCCACAATCATCATTCCTTTTGTCTTTTTTCCATGAAACATTTGTCATTTAATCTCTTCTGCCCTCTCACCCAAACTTTCCCATTTGCTCTTCATCATAGATGTTAAGTGGATTGGCCGTGCTAAATTGTCCCTTAGTGTCCCAAAATGTATAGGTTGGGGGATTTGCGGGGTAAATATATGGCATTACGGGGTTAGGGCAGGAGGGGGTGGGCCTGGGTAAAATGCTTTGTCAGGGAGTGGGTGCAGACTCCATGGGCCAAATGGCCACTGTAGGGATTCTATGATTATATGATTCTACATTTAAATAGGAAGCATTAACTTTGTTATTCTTCCCAGTGATGCTGCCAAACCTGCTGAATATTTCCAGCACTATCTATTTTTATTTTAGAATTCCAGCATTTGCAGTATTTTGCTTTTATTTTAGCATTTATTCCATCTTAATAGACCTTCAGAAAAGATGGAATCCAAGAGAAATAAAGGGTTCTACATTTATATAATATGGGTGTTACCAAACTATATTTGCTTGTTACACAAATGCATATGAATGTGTAGTTGTAAGGGTCCAACATGAAATTTGTTTGAGCAGTTTCAGCTGAGCGACAATTGCTCCTGAGTTAACTGCCTAAAACAGTTCAAGGCATTGGCACAACTCTCCCATGTCATGATCGCTTCTTTGCTGCCCCTCACCAAGCCCACCAGTATTAATAGAATTAAATGTACAGTACAACCACATACTTAAGCTTTACTGAAGCTTTTATATTACTAAAAGTAGCAAAACAGATTAAAAAGATACATGACCATCAGCCAGTCAGCAGTTTCTTTCTCATTGGGCTTGTCAGTACAAAACTTGATATAATCTCATCCTTTGTGATTGATTCTAAAATATCGCTTTCACAGGACAGAAGCAAAAGATTTGATAGCCATGTATCTGACATGGTCGACCTTAGCTTGTTCTTTATAAAAGTGACAATGACCGATTGCAATAATGAATATTGTTGCAGAACGAACAAGCAAACACAAATAGAGTATTGAAATAATACACTGAATAACCACTGAATGTAGACTGGCAAACTTGATGACTTAACGATGATTTTAACTAAAATGATCTTTAAGGTCTTCTTGTGTCTGGTATATTTTAAAACAGGTCTTCATACATTATAATCAAAGCAGTTTAGTCATGCCTATTTGTGTTGTTGCCATCCTAACACAAGGAAATCCTGCTCAATTTGTTTTCTAATGGAAGCTAAATTTCTTTTTTTTAAATAAAAAACATGATATACAGAGTTGTTTATGAGATGCTGCAACCTTGTGAATTCAGCAGAATACCTAATTTTCTGGATATGTGTGAGACACCCAATATCAGGAATAAGAAGGAAACATTCGATTACAGGTACATTCATCCTGCGATAAATGGCAGTGAGGTGAATGGTGACTAAAAATAAACTACTGAGTGACACTATACTGTGTAGTTTGCTGTCTCTAAGTCCTGAGGATTGAATTGCATGAGACCCAAATCTGCAGTGCAGAAGTGCTTGAATATACTACATTTGGCATGATACTTGAAAAGTGAACTGAGCATGAAGGTGATCTCATGAAGATGGTTTACTTTCCAGCAAAGTACTATTCAGACATTTATGGTGCATTTCGAGTAAAATCAGTATGTAGTTCCACCAAAATATCTTGAGTAAGAATAAACTTTGATTTGATTTATTATTGTCACGTGTATTAACATACAGTGAAAAGTGTTGTTTCTTGCGTGTGCTAGAGACAAAGCATACCGTTCATAGAGAAGGAAACGAGAGAATGCAGAATGTAGTGTTACAGTCATAGCTAGGGTATAGAGAAAGATCAACTTAATGCAAGGTAAGTCCATTCAAAAGTCAGACAGCAGCAGGAAAGAAGCTGTTCTTGAGTTGGTTGGTATATGACCTCAGACTTTTGGACCTTTTTCCCGACGGAAGAAGGTGGAAGACAGAATGTCCAGAGTGCGTGGGGTCCTTAATTATGCTGGCTGCTTTGCCAAGGCAGCGGGAAGTGTAGACAGAGTCAATGGATGGGAGGCTGGTTTGTGTGATGGATTGGGCTACTTTCCCGACCTTTTGTAGTTCCTTGTGGTCTTGGGCAGACCAGGAGCCATACCAAGCTATGATACAACCAGAAAGAATGCTTTCTATGGTGCATCTGTAAAGTTGGTGAGAGTCGTAGCTGACATGCCAAGTTTCCTTCGTCTTCAGAGAAAGTAGAGGGCTTTCTTAACAAGAGTGTTGGCATAGAACTGGTTGTTGGTGATCTGGACACCTAAAAACTTGAAGCTCTCGACCCTTTCCACTTTTTCCCCATTGATGTAGACAGGGGCATGTTCTCATTTGCACTTCCTGAAGTGAAAATATCCCTGGACCTATCACACATGTGAAAATATGTGTGATATTGAAGCATTTGAAGTATTTGGGCATGATTTTGCCAGCCTGCTGCTCTGCTCAAGTAGCGCAGCAGGCCAGGAAACTTAAGCGGGTGGGGGAGAGGGAAAATGGGACCGGCATCCAGCCAGTCATGATCTTCCCAGTCCACTTTTCATAGCATAATCATGATTACCATATGCAGAAGATGCTCTGCGTCTCTTTATCAAACCCGGAACTGTCCAGGCTCGCTCAAGTTTCTGCCCCTGTCGGTGGAGGTCCACACTAACAGGAATCATGTATGGTCCCCACCAATGAAGACCAGGCTGGTGAGACCAGAGACCCTTGAGGCCCCACGGGAGGTCTGGGGCAGTGGGGTGCCCCATGGGCACTGGGCAGTGCCAAGAAGGTGGGGGAAGAGCACTCATCAGCTGATCTCCCAGTATACTAGGGGATCATAGAATCCCTACAGTACAGAAGGAGGCCATTCGGCCCATCGAGTCTGCACCGACTACAATCCCACCCAGGCCCTACCCCCACATATTTACTCGCTAATCCCTCTAACCTACACATCTCAGGACTCTAAGGGGCAATTTTTAACCTGGCCAATCAACCTAACCCGCACATCTTTGGACCGGTGCATGTGCACTAGCCTCCTCTGCAGTCTGATGCCAGCGTCTGAGATGGCATCAGGCTTCGCCTCCCCCGACTGACGTAAATCCTCTGACGGATTCTGTGATGCACAGAGCACTGTAAAGTCATTCCAATAAACTCGCCCAAAAAAATGGGTAGGAAAAACTCCCTTTTCCCGTCCGTTGGGCACTTTAGGTTTTTTTTGGAGAAGATCGTCTCCTATATTTTTTCAAAACTGCGACAATCCAGATAACTTACAGCAGCAACACTGAAGGTAAGAGAGAGGCAAAAATAGACATTGAACCACTGGAAAATTAGGCTGGAGAAGTAATAATAGGAAACAAAGAAATGGCAGAGGAATTGAATAGTTACTTTGCATCAGTCTTCAGGGTGGAAGACACCAGTAGATGCCAGAACTCCAGGAGAATCAGGGGGCACAGGTGAGTGTAGTGGCCATCATTAAGGAGAAGGTTCTGGAGAAACTGAAAGGTCTGAAGGTGGGCAAATAACCTGGACCAAGTGGACTACACCCCAGGCTTCTAAAAGAGATAGCTGAGCAAATTGTGGAGGCATTGGTGGTGATCTTTCAGGAATCACTGGAGGCAGGGAGAGTCCCAGAGGACTGGAAAGTGGCTAATGTAACACCCTTGTTTAAGAAGAGAGAGAGGCAGCAGATGAGAAATTATAGGCCGGTTAGCCTGACTTCGGTCATTGGCAAGATTTTAGGGTCCATTATTAAAGATGAGATCGCGGAGTACTTGGAGGTACATGATTAAAACAGGACTGAGTCAGCACGGCTTCGTCAAGGGGAGGTCATGTCTGACAAATCTGTTTGAGTTCTTTGAGGAGGTAACAAGGAAGTTAGATAAAGGAGGACCAGTGGACGCGATTTTTTAGATTTCCAGAAGGCCTTTGACAAGGTGCCGCATAGGAGACTGTTAAATAAGTTAAGAGTCCATGGTGTTAAGGGTAAGATCCTGGCATAGATAGAGGATTGGCTGACTGGCAGAAGGCAGAGAGTGGGGATAAAGGGATCTTTGGAAAGGGCCTTGGAAAGAGTCCAGAGGAGGTTCACATGAATGATCCCTGGAATGAAGAGCTTGTCGTATGAGGAATGGTTGAGGACTCTGGGTCTGTACTTGTTGGAGTTTAGAAGGATGTGGGGGGATCTTATTGAAACTTACAGGATACTGCGAGGCCTGGATAGAGTGCACGTGGAGCGAATGTTTCCACTAATAGGAAAAACTAGAACCAGAGGGTGCAACCTCAGGCTAAAGGGGCGATCCTTTAAAACAGAGATGAGGAGGAATTTCTTCAACCAGAGATTGGTGAATCTGTGGAACTCTGTGCTGCAGAATGCTGTGGAGGCCAGGTCAGTGAGTGTCTTTGAGACAGAGATAGATAAGTTCTTGATTAATAAGGGGATCAGGGGTTATGGGGAAAAGGCAGGAGAATGGGGATAAGAAAAATAATGAATTGCGGAGCAGACTCGATAGGCTGAGTGGCCTAATTCTGCTCCTATATCTTATGGTCTTATGAAGGGGAAATTTTAACATCACATGGTAGGTGGGTTTGCAAGTGAGCAGCAGGTTCAAAGTGCTGAAATTGCCGGTGTATCGGGAAGCTGTCGACTTGCACCTTTAACCTTAGTGTGACATGAGATACACGGGACTGCATGGGACAGGTAGGCTGGCTTCCTTCTTCCTTGCCTAAGGCATTCAGGCCTTGTTCTGAGAGTGTGCTTTCACTGGTTTGAGGATCTATGTTGGAGGCAATTTCTACATCTCTAGGGTTTGCATCGACAGATTTATACTACACCGCTATCCACATTCAGATCAACATCAGAGCTGCTTAGGTGGTGTGTGATAAATGACCTCATAATAGAATCGCCATCAGTAAGTTAGAGGGACAGTGACAACATGGATATGAATTCGACTAAGACAAAAAGAGGACAGCAGTGGTGAACAATTGCTTTTCAACTAGAGAAGTATGCAATGATATTGCTCAGGCATTGATACCAGGACCACTGCTTTCTTTTATATATAATTTATCTGGATTTGGGTATGCAGGGCAACATTTCAAAATTTTCAGATGACACAAAACTCAGTAGCAGAATAAAGAGTGAAGAGGATAGCAGTTAACCTTAGGAGGAAATAGACAGACTGATGAAATAGGCAGATATATGCCAAAGAAGAATTTAATGCCGGAAGTGTGAAGTGATGCATTTATAAGTAAAACATAAAAGAGGCAAAATAAACTAAATGACAGGTTATAAATGGAGTGCAGGAACAATTAGACCTGAGGGCTCACATCTGCTAATCCATGAACTTTGCAGAATAATTTGATGTTTGTTTATTCATTCATTGTCTCAGTTGGCCTTCTCTTGCCTCTTCAGTGGCTTTATTCAAATTTCCCTCAGACATCTTCTAATCCATTCATTGGAGTTTCATTTCCCTTCTGTTTTTACCCTCAACTTACCCTACAATTGTTGGCAGGACAAGGCTTTTGGGGTCTTTGTTTCCAATGTCGGTACTTGGCTATCTTTCTTTCTCCCACAGTGCTTAGCAACATTTGGGGGGGTGGGTGGGGCAATTCTCTTGGCCCGCTGAGTTGCTCTAGCAGTGTAGTGGGCTGGGAGACTTAAGCGGAGGCCGTGTGGCGGGCTACAGCCTCCGCGAATCTCCGGTCGCTGGATTTCCAGCGTCGATTTCTGGCATAATAAATTATTTAAATGATCATTTGAATATCATGAGTGGGCCCGGGACAGAAGTCTCTGGGCCCGCTAGTGTCCCCCCACCACCCCCCCCCCCCCACCCACCCACCCACCAGGAGTGTTTCACTCCAGCTCTTAATCAGCTTCCCGCTAGTGGGGAGCTGGCAGCCTGACCCCACTGGAGTGAAGGGAGGTCATGGAGGCCCCCAGGTGGTCCTCTGGCACTGCCCAAGGGGCAAAGCCCAGGGGGCACCTGGCACTGCCCAATGGGCATCGGGCAGTGCCAAGGGGGTAGGACCTCTGGGGAGAGGGGAGAGAGTGTCCTGCTGCCACTCTGCACCTTACATCAGTGACAGAGGAAGGGAGGCCAGCAGTCACGGCTGGCCATTGGGGGCGGCGGGGGGCGGTGGGGGGGGGGGGGGGGGGGTGGTTTAGCGTGATGCTAGAGTACCTTTAAGAAGTGGGTTTTTAAAAATCATGTTCTCTGCATTTTGTAAGCTGGCCTTTTGGTTTCATTGTGGCACCGGCTGTCTGTTAAACATCCTTTTATTGCTGCTTCAATGGCTTAAATGGGGTTTTGTTTACTTTAACTCTGGGCTTCAGGTACTTTCTGGGATTTGTTTTATGACCCTGCATTGTTAGAGGTAAGGCTGGTTGGCATGTCATGTGTTCTGGGTAGTTTTCTTTCTCCATAGTGAATTCAAGGTTTCATTCTGTGTGTGTGGCTGCTAGCTGCTGGTTTAAATTAGAAGCTACTCCGGTTGTCAAGTGACAGGCAGTTTTTCTCCCTGTCCGCTATTATAGATTCTGCTGGCTAGCTGCAAGCAGGTCTCCTGGTCTTCTGGAAGTAGAAAAATCTGCTGTTGGTAATTGGCTTGCCTAGAGTCTCTCTCTGCTGTTCTGGGAATCTGTTCTGACTTCAAGCTTGTGTGTGTGTGTTTCAAGAGAACTGCAGCATCCAACCAAAGGACTAAGTTCCAGCATCATGTGAGAATTTGTATTTTCTGTGCTAAACCTGTGGCAAGGGTTTTGTTTAGGGAAGTTTGTTTGATTGGAACATTGTAGATATATTTATTAAGGGTTGCACAATATCATGGTTGTTTTTTGTTTGTAATTGGTAAAGGTTAACACTAATTTTCTTTCTATATATGTTAACTGTATTGTTAAATTAACTTTGTTTGACTAAAGCTCCTTCGTGGGTCACTTGAATCATACCCAAAGTGAAGCATCTCCTGCTCAACTTAGCCAAATTCAAAGTGCAAAACTTACAATCCCGAGAGACTTCATCAAACACTTGAGTTTCCAACCTGAATTATAAGCAGTCAGGACTGGTGGTGGGGTGGGAGGGGGGGCGTAATTGGGGCTGGTCCGGACGTGACCAGGAGGCCAGTGATCGGGGCATGTGGGTGTTGGAGGGGCAGCGATGTGGGGTTGTGGGGCTGGCCAGTGATTGATAGGCTGACAGTGCATGGCTACTGCGCATATGCTGATCTCCGCTATGACAGATTGGCACATGCACAGTGGCCTGCTCAGCACTATGCTGCCGGCCTCTCCAGCAGGAATAGGCCTCACCTCCAGCTTTTCAGCATGATTCATGCGAGGGCACTCTATGCATCACAGAGTGTAGGAAATTCATTTTGAAAATCCCAATGAAAAATGCCAGCTGGATTTACTCCAGTTTTTACATGAATTCAGCACTTAGAGAATTTTTTTGGGAGAATCCCACCTTTGATTCCTGAACTTGTGTTTTTGATTTTACATTTAGCCAGATTTCAAAAACTGGGATCCACCTCTTGTCCACTTTCTTCAAGATCCAACATTCCACACGTTAGTGACTGTACTAGATTTTTTTTCAGCTTCACGCTGATACTTTTGGACTTCCAGATGGTCTTATGTCACTGGTAACACCTTTGCCAAAGCTAATATAACCTCGATTTAATTCATAGAAATCATAGAAACCCTACAGTACAGAAAGAGGCCATTCGGCCCATCGAGTCTGCACCGACCACAATCCCACCCAGGCCCTACCCCCATATTCCTACATATTTTACCCGCTAATCCCTCTAATCTACGCATCCCAGGACACTAAGGGGCAATTTTTACCATGGCCAATCAACCTAACCCGTACATCTTTGGACTGTGGGAGGAAACCGGAGCACCCGAAGGAAACCCACGCAGACATGAGGAGAATGTGCAAACTCAACACAGACAGTGACCCAAGCCGGGAATCGAACCTAGGTCCCTGGAGCTGTGAAGCAGCAGTGCTAACCACTGTGCTACCGTGCCGCCCCAATTATTGGATGTAACTTTGACTTTTTTTATTCATCAGGTCAGAAGGCATACAATATTTCAAGGGAGTAAGACAAGGTCAATATGTGGACGATCCAACAAGGGAAGGAGCTGTACTGGACCTAATTCTGGGGAATGAAGCCAGACAGGTGGTTGATGTATTGGTGGGGGAGCATTTTGGTGACAGCGACCACGACATGGTTCAATTCAAATTTGTTATGGACAAAGAAATTGACAAGTTGCAGAAATAGGTTTTGGATTGGGGGAGAGTAGATTTTAACAAAATTAGGCAGAATCTGGCCAAGGTAGACTGGAACAAGTTAGTTGTGGGGAAATCTATGCCACAGCAGTGGGGGATGTTCAAAGATGAAATGGTAAGAAGTCTCACGACACCAGGTTAAAGTCCATCAGTTTTATTTGGTAGCACGAGTTTTCGGAGCGCTGCCCCTTCACCTGATGAAGCGGCAGCGCTCCAAAAGCTCGGGCTACCAAATAAACCTGTTGGACTTTAACCTGGTGTTGTGAGACTACTTACTATGCCTATCCCAGTCTAACGCTGGCATCTCCACATCAAAGATGAAATGGGGAGGGTACAGGCCCATCATGCTCTCTCCAGGGTAATAGCAAGGTGTAAAAAACCCAGAGAACCATGGATGATCAGAGACATTCAGGATACAATGAGAAGGAAAAGAGAAGGTTTTAACAAGTATAAATTGAGGAGCAAATATGTAAATTGAGACGCAAATATGTAAGGGAAATTGAGGAGCAAATATGTAAGAAGATTACAGATAGCTCCAAGTAAAATAGGGTGGTAATAGTAGGGGATTTTAACTTTCCCAACATTGACTGGGATAGCCATTGTATTAGAGGCTTGGATGGAGAGAAATTTGTTGAGTGTATTCAGGAGGAATTTTTCATTCAGTATGTGGATGGCCCGACTGGAGAGGGGGCAAAACTTGACCTCCTCTAGGGGAATAAGGAAGGGCAGGTGACAGAAGTGTTAGTGAGGGATCACTTTGGGACCAGTGACCATAATTCCATTAGTTTTAAGATAGCTATGGAGAATGATAGGTCTGGCCCAAAAGTTAAAATTGTAAATTGGGGCAAGGCCAATTTTGATGGTATCAAGCAGGAACTTTCAACAGTTAATTGGGGGAGTCTGTGGGAAGGCACAGGGACGTCTGGTAAGTGGGAGGCTTTCAAAAGTGTGTTAACCAGAGTTCAGGGTAAGCACATTCCTCTTAGAGTGAAGGGCAAGGCTGGTAGAAATAGGGAATGCTGGATGACTCGGAATATTGAGGACCTGGTCAAGAAGAAGGAGGAGGCACATAGAAACATAGAAAAACTACAGCACAAACAGGCCCTTCGGCCCACAAGTTGTGCCGAACACATCCCTACCTTCTAGACCTACCTATAACCCTCCATCCTATTAAGCTCCATGTACTCATCCAGGAGTCTCTTAAAAGACACTATTGAGTTCGCCTCCACCACCACTGACGGCAGCCAATTCCACTCACCCACCACCCTCTGAGTGAAAAACTTACCCCTAACATCTCCCCTGTACCTACCCCCCAGCACCTTAAACCTGTGTCCTCTCGTAGCAGCCATTTCCACCCTGGGAAAAAGCCTCTGAGAGTCCACCCGATCTAGGTTGGTTAGGGCAAGTTTAGGGCCAGTTATAGATGGCAGAGGGAAGTTATGTGTGGAACCGGAGGAGATTGGTGAAGCATTGAACCAATATTTCTCTTCGGTGTTCACGCAAGGGGACATGAATATAGCTGAGGAGGACACTGGGTTGCAAGGGAGTAGAATAGACAGTATTACAGTTGATAAGGAGGATGTGCAGGATATTCTGGAGGGTCTGAAAATAGATAAATCCCCTGGTCCGGATGGGATTTATCCAAGGATTCTCTGGGAGGCAAGAGAAGTGATTGCAGAGCCTCTGGCTCTGATCTTCAGGTCGTCGTTGGCCTCTGGTATAGTACCAGAAGATTGGAGGTTAGCAAATGTTGTCCCATTGTTTAAGAAGGGGAACAGAGACTTCCCCGGGAATTATAGACCGGTGAGTCTCACTTCTGTTGTCGGCAAGATGTTGGAAAAAATTATAAGGGATAGGATTTATAGTTATTTGGAGAGTAATGAATTGATAGGTGATAGTCAGCATGGTTTTGTGGCAGGTAGGTCGTGCCTTACTAACCTTATTGAGTTTTTTGAGAAAGTGACCAAGGAGGTGGATGGGGGCAAGGCAGTGGACGTGGTATATATGGATTTTAGTAAGGCGTTTGATAAGGTTCACCATGGTAGGCTTCTGCAGAAAATGCAGATGTATGGGATTGGGGGTGATCTAGGAAATTGGATCAGGAATTGGCTAGCGGATAGGAAACAGAGGGTGGTGGTTGATAGTAAATATTCATCATGGAGTGCGGTTACAAGTGGTGTACCTCAGGGATCTGTTTTGGGGCCACTGCTGTTTGTAATATTTATTAATGATCTGGATGAGGGTATAGTTGGGTGGATTAGCAAATTTGCTGATGACACCAAAGTCGGTGGTGTGGTAGACAGTGAGGAAGGGTGTCGTAGTTTGCAGGAAGACTTAGACAGGTTGCAAAGTTGGGCCGAGAGGTGGCGGATGGAGTTTAATGCGGAGAAGTGTGAGGTAATTCACTTTGGTAGGAATAACAGATGTGTTGAGTATAGGGCTAACGGGAGGACTTTGAATAGTGTGGAGGAGCAGAGGGATCTAGGTGTATGTGTGCATAGATCCCTGAAAGTTGGGAATCAAGTAGATAAGGTTGTTAAGAAGGCATATGGTGTCTTGGCGTTTATTGGTAGGGGGATTGAATTTAGGAGTCGTAGCGTTATGTTGCAACTGTACACAACTCTGGTGCGGCCGCACTTGGAGTACTGTGTGCAGTTCTGGTCCCCACATTACAGGAAGGATGTGGAGGCTTTGGAGAGGGTGCAGAGGAGGTTTACCAGGATGTTGCCTGGTATGGAGGGGAGATCCTATGAGGAGAGGCTGAGGGATTTGGGATTGTTTTCGCTGGAAAGGCGGCGGCTAAGAGGGGATCTTATTGAAACATATAAGATGATTAGAGGTTTAGATAGGGTGGATAGTGATAGCCTTTTTCCTCTGATGGAGAAATCCAGCACGAGGGGGCATGGCTTTAAATTGAGGGGGGGTAGTTATAGAACCGATGTCAGGGGTAGGTTCTTTACCCAGAGGGTGGTGAGGGATTGGAATGCCCTGCCAGCATCAGTAGTAAATGCGCCTAGTTTGGGGGCGTTTAAGAGATCCGTAGATAGGTTCATGGACGAAAAGAAATTGGTTTAGGTTGGAGGGTCACAGTTTTTTTTTTTAACTGGTCGGTGCAACATCGTGGGCCGAAGGGCCTGTTCTGCGCTGTAATGTTCTATGTTCTATGTTCTATGTTCTATGCCTCTCAACATCTTATACACCTCTATTAGGTCTCCTCTCATCCTTCGTCTCTCCAAGGAGAAAAGACTGAGCTCCCTCAGCCTATCCTCATAAGGCATGCCACTCAATCCAGGCAACATCCTTGTAAATCTCCTCTGCACCCTTTCAATCTTTTCCACATCCTTCCTATAGTGAGGCGACCAGAACTGAGCACAGCACTCCAAGTGGGGTCTGACGAGGGTCTTATATAGCTGCATCATTATCCCCAGACTCCTAAACTCAATCCTCGATTGATAAAGGCCAGCACACCATATGCCTTCATAATCACCTCCTCCACCTGCGGGGCCCATTTTAGAGTCCTATGGACCCAGACCCCAAGGTCCTTCTGATCCTCTACCGTACTAAGAGTCTTTCCCTTTATATTGTACTCCTTCATCACATTTGTCCTACCAAAATGGACCACGACGCATTTACCTGGGTTGAAGTCCATCTGCCACTTGTCCACCCAGTCTTGCATCCTATCTATTTCCCTCTGTAACTTCTGACATCCCTCCAGACTATCCACAACCCCACCAACCTTCGTGTCATTGGCAAACTTACCAACCCATTCCTCCGCTTCCTCATCCAGGTCATTTATGAAAATGACAAACAGCAAGGGTCCCAGAACAGATCCCTGGGGCACACCACTGGTGACTGACCTCCATTTAGAAAATGACCCACCTATACCCACTCTCTGCCTCCTTTGGGCAAGCCAGTTCTGGATCCACCGGGCAGTAGCCCCTTGGATCCCATGCCCTCTCACTTTTTCTAGAAGCCTTGCATGGGGGACCTTATCGAATGCCTTGCTAAGATCCATATAAACCACATCTACCGCCTTCCCTTCGTCAATGTGTTTAGTCACATTTTCGAAGAACTCCACCAGGCTCGTAAGGCACGATCTGCCTTTGACAAAGCCATGCTGAGTATTCTTGAGCATACTAAACCTCTCTAAATGCTCATATATCTTGTCCCTCAGGATCTTCTCTATCAGTTTACCAACCACTGAGGTTAGACTCACCGGTCAGTAATTTCCTGGGCTATCCCTATTCCCCTTC